>NC_034187.2:86604249-86644225 GCF_002021735.2 Oncorhynchus kisutch
CTACATGAATGTGCATAGCCGTACATAGCTTTATACAGTGTCTTGCAAAATAATTCATCCCCCTTGGCGTTTTTCCTATTTTGTTGCATTACAACCTGTAATTTAAATGATTTTTATTTGGATTTCATGTAATGGACACACACAAAATATTTTAAATTGGTGATGTGAAATGGAAAAAGTTACTTGTTTTAAAAAAAATAACGGAAAAGTGTTCACCTCCTTTGCTAGCGGCACCATGAAGACCAAGCAGGTCAGTGGAGAAGTACAGATCAGGGTTGGGTTATAAACATCCCAGGGAGCACCATTAGATACACTATTAAAAAATGGAAAGAATATGGCCCCACAACAAACCTGCCAAGAGAGGTCTGCCCACCAAAACTCAAAGACCAGGCAAGGAGGCCATTAATCAGAGAGGAAACATAGAGACCAAAGATAAACCTGGAGTATCTGTCCATAGGACCACCTTAAATAAAATCAAATGTTATTATATTTGTCACATACACATGGTTAGCAGATGTTAATGCGAGTGTAGCAAATGCTTGTGCTTCTAGTTCCGACAATGCAGTAATAACCAACGAGTAATCTAACTAACAATTCCAAACGACTACCTTATACACACAAGTGTAAAGGGATAAAGAATATGTACATAAAGATATATGAATGAGTGATGATACAGAACGGCATAGGCAAGATGCAGTAGATGGTATCGAGTACAGTATATACATATGAGATGAGTAATGTAGGGTATGTAAACATTATATTAAGTGGCATAGTTTAAAGTGGCTAGTGATACATGTATTACATGTATGGGAGCAGCCACTCAATGTTAGTGGTGGCTGTTTAACAGTCTGATGGCCTTGTGATAGAAGCTGTTTTTTCAGTCTCTGGGTCCCTGCTTTGATGCACCTGTACTGACCTCGCCTTCTGGATGATAGTGGGTTGAACAGGCAGTGGCTCGGGTGGTTGATGTCTTTGATGAACTATTTGAACTTCCTGTGACATCGGGTGGTGTAGGTGTCCTGGAGGGCAGGTAGTTTGCCCCCGGTGATGCGTTGTGCAGACCTCACTACCCTCTGGAGAGCCTTACGGTTGTGGGTGGAGCAGTTGCTGTACCAGGCGGTGATACAGCCCGCCAGGATGCTCTCGATTGTGCAACTGTAAACGTTTGTGAGTCTTGAAGGGAGGTTGAAGGGACGCTGCTGCGCCTTCTTCACCACGCTGTGTGTGGGGGTGGACCAATTCAGTTTGTCCGTGATGTGTATGCCGAGGAACTTAAAACGTCCTAAAACGTTCTACCCTCTCCACTACTGTCCCATTGATGTGGATAGGAGGTGTTCCCTCTGCTGTTTCCTGAAGTTCACAATCATCTCTTTTGTTTTGTTGACATTGAGTGTGAGGTTATTTTCCTGACACCACACTCTGAGGGCCCTCACCTCCTCCCTGTAGGCCTTCTCGTCGTTGTTGGAAATCAAGCCTTTAAGCTGTACATTCCACAGAGCTGGGCTTTATGGAAGAGTGGCCAGAAAAAAAAGGCATTGTTTAAAGAAAATAATAAGCGTTTGATGTTCACCAAAATACATGTGGGAGTCAAAACGCTATGTCTAGCGCAAACCCAACACCCCTCATCACCCCGAGAACACTATCCCTACAGTGAAGCATGGTGGTGGCAGCATCATGCTGTGGGGATGTTTTTCATCGGCAGGGACTGGGAAACTGGTCAAAATTGAAAGGAGTGATGGATGGCGCTAAATGCAGAGAAATTCTTGAGAGAGACCTGTTTCAGTCTTCCAGAGATTTAAGACTGGGACAGAGGTTCACCTTCCAGCAGGACAATGACCCTAAGCATACTGCTAAAGCAACACTCGAGTGGTTAAAGGGGAAACATTTAAATGTCTTGGAATGGCCTAGTAAAAGCCCAGACCTCAATCCAAATGAGTATCTGTGTCTTGTATGACTCAAAGATTGCTGTACACCAGCAGAACCCCATCCAACTTGAAGGAGCTGGAGCAGTTTTGCCTTGAAGCATGGGGAAAATCCCAGTGGCTAGATATGCCAAGCTTATAGAGACAAACCCCAAGAGACTTGCAGCTGTAATTGCTGAAAAAGGTGGCTCTACAAAGTATTGACTTTGGGGGGTGAATAGTTATGCACGCTCAAGTTAGATTTTTTGTTGTCTTGTTTCTTATTTGTTTCACACGAGAAACTATTTTGATTCTTCAATGTGGTAGGTATGTTGTGTAAATGAAATGATACAAACCTCCAAAAAATTCATTTTAATTCCAGGTTGTAAGGCAACAAAATAGGATCAAATCCAAGGGGGGTGAATACTTCCGGAAGTATTTACATAGCTTCACCCTTACATAGCTTTATCACTACACAGCTTTATCACTACACAGCTTTATCACTACACAGCTTTGTCACTACACAGCTTTATCACTACACAGCTTTATCACTACACAGCTTTGTCACTACACAGCTTTATCACTACACAGCTTTATCACTACACAGCTTTGTCACTACACTGCTTTGTCACTACACAGCTTTATCACTACACAGCTTTATCACTACACAGCTTTGTCACTACACTGCTTTGTCATTACACATCTTTATATTTAAACAGATTTCCCTACACAGCTTTGTCCCTAGAGAGCTTAATCCTAACAGAGCTTAATTCTAACAGAGATTAATCCTAACAGAGCTTAATCCTAACAGGGCTTTATCCTAACAGGGCTTTATCCTAACAGAGCTTTATCCCTACACAGCTTTATCCTAATAGAGCTTTATCCCTACACAGCTTAATCCTAACAGGGCTTTATCCCTACACAGCTTTATCCTAACAGGGCTTTATCCCTACACAGCTTTATCCTAACAGGGCTTTATCCCTACACAGCTTTATCCCTACACAGCTTTATCCCTACACAGCTTTATCCTAACAGGGCTTTATCCCTACACAGCTTTATCCTAACAGGGCTTTATCCCTACACAGCTTTATCCTAACAGAGCTTTATCCTAACAGGGCTTTATCCTAACAGGGCTTTATCCTAACAGAGCTTTATCCCTACACAGCTTTATCCCTACACAGCTTTATCCTAACAGAGCTTTATCCTAACAGGGCTTTATCCTAACAGAGCTTTATCCTAACAGGGCTTTATCCTAACAGGGCTTTATCCTAACAGAGCTTTATCCTAACAGGGCTTTATCCTAACAGGGCTTTATCCTAACAGGGCTTTATCCTAACAGAGCTTTATCCCTAGAGAGCTTTATCCCTAGAGAGCTTTATCCCATGGCGTTGATACTGGTGCTGGCATTAATCTAAATGTTTACTTCCTTTTTATGACTATTGGGTGGTGGATTCCCAGAATGCCTCAGTGTTTGTGTTTTTGTGTGTTTATGTGTGTGAGAGCGCATGTGTGTGTGTCCAGATATGCAGTAGAGTACTTTAGCAGATCATATATATTAATATTGCTACAGTAGAGTACTTTAGCAGATCCTATATATTAATATTGCTACAGTAGAGTACTTTAGCAGATCCTATATATTAATATTGCTACAGTAGAGTACTTTAGCAGATCCTATATATTAATATTGCTACAGTAGAGTACTTTAGCAGATCCTATATATTAATATTGCTACAGTAGAGTACTTTAGGAGATCCTATATATTAATATTGCTACAGTAGAGTACTTTACCAGATCCTATATATTAATATCGCTACAGTAGAGTACTTTACCAGATCCTATATATTAATATTGCTACAGTAGAGTACTTTAGCAGATCCTATATATTAATATTGCTACAGTAGAGTACTTTACCAGATCCTATACACTGTAGTCTAGTCCCTACAGAGTGTGTTCATATTGCTACAGTAGAGTACTTTACCAGATCCTATACACTGTAGTCTAGTCCCTACAGAGTGTGTTCATATTGCTACAGTAGAGTACTTTACCAGATCCTATACACTGTAGTCTAGTCCCTACAGAGTGTGTTCATATTGCTACAGTAGAGTACTTTACCAGATCCTATACACTGTAGTCTAGTCCCTACAGAGTGTGTTCATATTGCTACAGTAGAGTACTTTACCAGATCCTATACACTGTAGTCTAGTCCCTACAGAGTGTGTTCATATTGCTACAGTAGAGTACTTTACCAGATCCTATACACTGTAGTCTAGTCCCTACAGAGTGTGTTCATATTGCTACAGTAGAGTACTTTACCAGATCCTATACACTGTAGTCTAGTCCCTACAGAGTGTGTTCATATTGCTACAGTAGAGTACTTTACCAGATCCTATACACTGTAGTCTAGTCCCTACAGAGTGTGTTCATATTGCTACAGTAGAGTACTTTAGGAGATCCTATATATTAATATTGCTACAGTAGAGTACTTTAGCAGATCCTATATATTAATATTGCTACAGTAGAGTACTTTAGGAGATCCTATATATTAATATTGCTACAGTAGAGTACTTTACCAGATCCTATATATTAATATCGCTACAGTAGAGTACTTTACCAGATCCTATATATTAATATTGCTACAGTAGAGTACTTTAGCAGATCCTATATATTAATATTGCTACAGTAGAGTACTTTACCAGATCCTATACACTGTAGTCTAGTCCCTACAGAGTGTGTTCATATTGCTACAGTAGAGTACTTTACCAGATCCTATACACTGTAGTCTAGTCCCTACAGAGTGTGTTCATATTGCTACAGTAGAGTACTTTACCAGATCCTATACACTGTAGTCTAGTCCCTACAGAGTGTGTTCATATTGCTACAGTAGAGTACTTTACCAGATCCTATACACTGTAGTCTAGTCCCTACAGAGTGTGTTCATATTGCTACAGTAGAGTACTTTACCAGATCCTATACACTGTAGTCTAGTCCCTACAGAGTGTGTTCATATTGCTGTTGTTTCCTATTGTCAACAGTGTTTGATGACTATCATGGTGATAAAATGTCTTTCTATATTAAGATTCACTGATAGTCTTTTGGAGTGGTCCAGCTCCTGCTATGAATGATTCAGTGTGGAATTAATACCAGATATTGCCATTCAGAACTAGCATATTTTTGAAGGGCTTCTAGAGGTTACACAGTTGCAATTCTTGTGTTATGGTTTGGTTTTTGGAGAAATATTAAAGGAGTTCTTCCTGGTATGAATCATCTAAGTTGATAGTAGGAATAACTGTGCTGTGGTTGTTTTCTAGCTTGCCTTTAAAATGTTTGTAGTTCTGAGGCTGAAACACTTAACGTGTGTAACTGAATATTGATTAACGTGCACTGTACATTGAACATCTTGTTTGAACTCAAACTATCTCTCCTCTCCTCTCCTCTCCTCTCCTCTCCTCTCCTCTCCTCTCCTCTCCTCTCCTCTCCTCTCCTCTCCTCTCCTCTCCTCTCCTCTCCCCTCCTCTCCCCTCCTCTCCTCTCCTCTCCTCTCCTCTCCTCTCCTCTCCTCTCCTCTCCTCTCCTCTCTTCAGGTTCACTGGTCCTAATCTGCCATCTCCCGTCCTCAGCAGTAAGAACTGGCTACGACTACACTTTACCTCTGATGGAAACCACAAGCTGAGGGGCTTCAGTGCACAGTACCAAGGTATGATACACACGCACACATGTAGACACACACACACACACACACACACACACAAACACGAACATGTACACATTCACACACGTCCCCAGGCTCATCACTCAGAGGGTCGTAGTTCAGGGCTGAAAACAGATGAACAGGAAAATGGATTAGTGTGTCCAAATGCAATATACAAACCTCAATCTCATCTCACCTCCACTCTTCCTCCCATCTTCTCACAGATCAAAACAAGGGATGGGGAAAAAGAGAGGGAGAGAGAGAGAGAGAGAGAGAGAGAGAGAGAGAGAAAAAAAGAGCAAGAGAGAGTATGAGTGGATGAGAGAGACACAGAGAGAGAGACACAGAGAGAGAGAGACAAAGAGAGAGAGACACAGAGAGAGAGAGAGAGAGAGAGAGTGAGAGAGAGAGAGAGAAAAAAAGAGCAAGAGAGAGTATGAGTGGATGAGAGAGACACAGAGAGAGAGACACAGAGAGAGAGACACAGAGAGAGAGACACGGAGAGAGAGAGAGACAGAGAGAGAAGAAGAGGGAGACAGAGGAGGGGAAGACAGAGAGAGAGACAGACAGAGAGAGAGGAAGACAGAGAGAGGAAGACAGAGAGAGGAAGACAGAGAGAGAAGAAGAGGGAGACAGAGGAGAGGAAAATAGGAAAATAGGATTACAGGTCCTGTGTTAGATAAATGTATTCAGTGGGTGGTTCTAATCCTGAATGCTGATTGGTTAAACATTCCAGCCGGTGTCTATTCCAAGTTGCCACCGGCTAAATCTATGAAGTTAAAATGCCTATTTACTCTGTTCCATCTGACTGTGCATGCCACTGTCTCTTCAGCCCAGCCAGGCAATTTATAAACTTGATCTCCACTATAAAAAGCATCTAGACATTATCTCACATGTCTTTAAGACTAACATTTAGTTTTCAACAGCGGAGATTTTTATAAACCTTGCTGTCTGTCTCTCCGACATTTCCAACATTGTTACAATATTCAAATATGATCACTAGCTGTCCCATAATGATGAACGTGCCGGGACGAGACAGATAGGCAGCGCTTCTCAGCCAGTCAAAATCATGAATCAGTTGGCATAATTTGTATGGACAAAGGTAAAATGAAAAGTTTGCAGTCTTTCCAGCTTCAGTTTTTTTTTACCTTTATTTTACTAGACAAGTCAGTTAAGAACAAATCCTTATTTACAATGACAGCCTAGGAACAGTAGGTTAACTGGTCTAGGAACAGTGGAACAGTAGGTTTAACTGGTCTAGGAACAGTGGAACAGTAGGTTAACTGGTCTAGGAACAGTGGAACAGTAGGGTTAACTGGTCTAGGAACAGTGGAACAGTAGGTTAACTGGTCTAGGAACAGTGGGTTAACTGCCTGTTCAGGGGCAGAACAACAGATTTGTACCTTGTCAGCTCGGGGATTTGAACTTGCAACCTTTTGGTTACTAGTCCAACGCTCTAACCACTAGGCGACCCTGCCGTGATTGTGTTAGTTGTGTTGTCTAGCTCCTCTGTCCTAACGAGAGAACACATTATCTATGCCAGGTGAAATCACTCCTCATTAGTTCCTTCTTATGGACGTATCCAAATAAATGTCACTAGAAAACAGCTTGAACAAATGCAGCTGCTGTTGTTCTTCTGGCTGCACTGTTTAACGTGACTGTAAGTTAGCCATAGTTGGCTAGCTAGCAAGGGATTAGAATGTTGACAGCAAGTATGGCAATGGAACATCTAGAAGGAACTTCCATAGACACAGAACAAAAAAGACTGAACTACTGTGTCATTGCAAAAAAAATCAAGGAAGCTGGTGACCCATATCTCCCTCACTAACGTTAAGCATCAGCTGTCAGAGCAGCTCACAGATCACTGCACCTGTACATAGACCATCTGTAAACAGCCCATCTGTAAACAGCCCATCTGTAAACAGCCCATCCAACTACCTCATCCACATACTGTTATTTATTTATCTTGCTCCTTTGCACCCCAGTATCTCTACTTGCACATTCATCTTCTGCACATCTATCACTCCATTGTTTAATTGCTAAATTGTAATTACTTCACCACCATGGCCTATTTATTGCCTTACCTCCCTTATCTTACCTCATTTGCACTCACTGTATATAGATTTTTTTCTATTGTGTTATTGACTGTTTGTTTGTTTATCCCATGTGTCACTCTGTGTCGTTGTATGTGTCAAACTGCTTTGCTTTATCTTTGCTTTATCTTGGCCAGGTCGCAGTTGTAAATGAGAACTTGTTCTCAACTTGCCCTACCTGGTTAAATAAAGGTGAAATAAATCAAATTTAAAAAATGTCTCTGTTAACCGAATAGATAGAATGAACGACCAATCCGGTTTGGGTAGCAACCCTAGATTTGTGTCGGGACTATATCTTGTGGATGAATAAATAAATAACAAAATAATCAAATTAACGTTGTTAATGAAAATATGTCAGTCATTGTTTGATTATGTTGGTAACCCGTTGTATAAAAGTGATGATGTCCTTGAAGCCGGGGTTTGGAGGACATATTGGACGGTTTGCTGGCCCCCGACAACACCCCAATATATCCCACGAACACGGTTGTCTCAGGCATTATCACTTAAATATAATCCATTAGTGAAATCAGAGAGAGGAGGAGGACTAAGACTTTAATTAGATTAACGAATGGCCTCCTCCCACCATCCCCTCACATATTATCCTTGCACACGGTCCTCGATAGACACAGCTCATTTCAAATTAGTAACATTTTATATTGTCCTCATCTTCTCTCAACTCCTCTCTCACATTCATATCTGTCTCTCTCCCTCTACATGTCTGTCTCTCTCCCTCTACATGTCTGTCTCTCTCTCTGTTGTCTCTCTCCCCCTCTACATGTCTCTCTCTCTCTGTTGTCTCTCTCCCCCTCTACATGTCTGTCTCTCTCTCTGTTGTCTCTCTCTCTCTACGATCCACTCATCTCCTTTTCACACAATGCACCTTCATGTCTCTATTTTAACATACCTAACTTATTTGTAAATCTCAGCACAGGCCTTAGTGCTATAGGTTCAAGGGTGAGTCAGGAATATTGTTGCTATTTTCACTGTTACAATTATTGGCGCCCTTGCTGCCGTTGGCGCGAAAGGGGCTGGGTTTGAATGAATGAACAAGTTGTGGGTGTGTCGAAGCCAATCAGAAAGTGCTCCATGGTGTTCACAGTCTTTTATGTCTTGGACTCCAATTCAAATGTTATATGTCTGTTATAGTTAGTTAATAAATGGCATACAGAAACTAATTGACAAAAATGTAGCCATATATAAATACTAATACTAAATACTAATACTAAATACTAATGCTAAATACATTAAATCAAATCAAATCAAATTTTATTTGTCACATCCACATGGTTAGCAGATGTTAATGCGAGTGTAGCGAAATGCTTGTGCTTCTAGTTCCGACAATGCAGTAATAACCAACAAGTAATCTAACTAACAATTCCAAAACTACTACCAATGCTAATTGCCTGCTGCTAGATACACAGTGATAATGGTATGTTATAGCACTCCAATGCTAATTGCCTGTGTATATACGTATACATATGAGATGAATAATGTAGGGAACATTATATTAGGTAGCATTGTTTAAAGTTGTATGTTGAATCCATTTGCAGTCCACATTGTTCTAAGTAATTGGATATCTTCAATAGCATTCACACTGATGTAGGGTCTAGGTCTACTGTAAATTACATTATGGCTGGGCATAGACATACCACACATTGTCAATAAGCAAGATTAAATTAATTATTGATAAAGTGTATATATATTATATAATATATAATATAGTGTATATAATATCTAATATAGTGTATATAATATCTAATATAGTGTATATAATATCTAATATAGTGTATATAATATCTAATATAGTGTATATAATATCTAATATAGTGTATATAATATCTAATATAGTGTATATAATATATAATATAGTGTATATAATATATAATATAGTGTATATAATATCTAATATAGTGTATATAATATCTAATATAGTGTATATAATATCTAATATAGTGTATATAATATCTAATATAGTGTATATAATATCTAATATAGTGTATATAATATCTAATATAGTGTATTTAATATCTAATATAGTGTATATAATATAATATAGTGTATATAATATCTAATATAGTGTATATAATATCTAATATAGTGTATATAATATATAATATAGTGTATATAATATATAATATAGTGTATATAATATATAATATAGTGCCTTCGGAACATATTCAGACCCCTTGACTTTTTCCACATTTTCTTTTACGTTACTTATACTAAAATGGATTAAATAAAAAATACTCAGCAATCTACATCATAATGCACTGAGTTACAGTGGGGCAAAAAAGTATTTAGTCAGCCACCTATTGTGCAAGTTCTCCCACATAAAAAGAGGAGAGAGGCCTGTAATTTTCATAACAGGTACACTTCAACTATGACAGACAAAATTAATTGTAGGATTTTTTATGAATTTATTTGCAAATTATGGTGGAAAATAAGTATTTGGTCACCTACAGACAAGCAAGATTTCTGTCTCTCACAGACCTGTAACTTCCTCTTTAAGAGGCTCCTCTGTCCTCCACTCGTTACCTGTATTAATGGCACCTGTTTGAACTTCTTATCAGTATAAAAGACACCTGTCCACAACCTCAAACAGTCACACTCCAAACTCCACTATGGCCAAGACCAAAGAGCTGTCAAAGGACACCAGAAACAAAATTGTAGACCTGCACCAGGCTGGGAAGACTGAATCTGCAATAGGTAAGCAGCTTGGTTTGAAGAAATCAAATGTGGGAGCAATTATTAGGAAATGGAAGACATACAAGAACACTGATAATATCCCTCGACCTGGGGCTCCATGCAAGATCTCACCCCGTGGGGTCAAAATGAGCAAAAATCCCAGACCCACACGGGGGGACCTAGTGAATGACCTGCAGAGAGCTGGGACCAAAGTAACAAAGCCTACCATCAGTAACACACTACGCCGCCAGGGACTCAAATCCTGCAGTGCCAGACGTGTCCCCATGCTTAAGCCAGTACATATCCAGGCCCGTCTGAAGTTTGCTAGAGAGCAT
This sequence comes from Oncorhynchus kisutch, assembly GCF_002021735.2. NCBI lineage: Eukaryota > Metazoa > Chordata > Actinopteri > Salmoniformes > Salmonidae > Oncorhynchus > Oncorhynchus kisutch. The sequence goes on from NC_034187.2 coordinate 86,614,952, forward strand.
TTGGAGGATCCAGAAGAAGATTGGGAGAATGTCATATGGTCAGATGAAACCAAAATATAACTTTTTGGTAAAAACTAAACTTGTCGTGTTTGGAGGACAAAGAATGCTGAGTTGCATCCAAAGAACACCATACCTACTGTGAAGCATGGGGGTGGAAACATCATGCTTTGGGGCTGTTTTTCTGCAAAGGGACCAGGACGACTGATCCGTGTAAAGGAAAGAATGAATGGGGCCATGTATCGTGAGATTTTGAGTGAAAACCTCCTTCCATCAGCAAGGGCATTGAAGATGAAACTTGGCTGGGTCTTTCAGCATGACAATGATCCTAAACACTCCGCCCGGGCAATGAAGGAGTGGCTTCGTAAGAAGCATTTCAAGGTCCTGGAGTGGCCTAGCCAGTCTCCAGATCTCAACCCCATAGAAAATCTTTGGAGGGAGTTGAAAGTCTGTGTTGCCCAGCAACAGCCACAAAACATCACTGCTCTAGAGGAGATCTGCATGGAGGAATGGGCCATAATACCAGCAACAGTGTGTGAAAACCTTGTGAAGACTTACAGAAAACGTTTGACCTCTGTCATTGCCAACAAAGGGTATATAACAAAGTATTGATCTAAACTTTTTTATTGACCAAATAGTTATTTTCAACCATAATTTGCAAATAAATTCACAAAAAATCCTACAATGTGATTTTCTGGATTTTTTAAAATAATTTTGTCTGTCATAGTTGAAGTATACATATGATGAAAATTACAGGCCTCTCTCATATTTTTAAGTGGGAGAACTTGCACAATTGGTGACTGAGTAAATACTTTTTTGCCCCCCATATCCTATCAGATATCAAGGTAGGATAGGTAGCAGGGGTCGATAATCCAGAGTAGGAGCTAAAGTGCAGGCACAGTGGTAAGGTGGGCGGGTACAGGCTCAGGACAGGCAGAGTGGTCAGGTGGGTGGGTACAGGCTCAGGACAGGCAGAGTGGTCAGGTGGGCGGGTACAGGCTCAGGACAGGCAGAGTGGTCAGGTGGGCGGGTACAGGCTCAGGACAGGCAGAGTGGTCAGGTGGGCGGGTACAGGCTCAGGACAGGCAGAGTGGTAAGGTGGGCGGGTACAGGCTCAGGACAGGCAGAGTGGTCAGGTGGGCGGGTACAGGCTCAGGACAGGCAGAGTGGTCAGGTGGGCGGGTACAGGCTCAGGACAGGCAGAGTGGTCAGGTGGGCGGGTACAGGCTCAGGACAGGCAGAGTGGTCAGGTGGGCGGGTACAGGCTCAGGACAGGCAGAGTGGTCAGGTGGGCGGGTACAGGCTCAGGACAGGCAGAGTGGTCAGGTGGGCGGGTACAGGCTCAGGACAGGCAGAGTGGTCAGGTGGGCGGGTACAGGCTCAGGACATGCAGAGTGGTCAGGTGGGCGGGTACAGGCTCAGGACAGGCAGAGTGGTCAGGTGGGCGCGTACAGGCTCAGGACAGGCAGAGTGGTCAGGTGGGCGGGTACAGGCTCAGGACAGGCAGAGTGGTCAGGTGGGCGGGTACAGGCTCATGACAGCCTGGGGAAAAGCGGGAGCTGAGACAAAACTGCTGGTTGACTTGACAACTGGGAACAGACAAACAGAGAACACAGGTATAAATACACAGGGGATAATGGGGAATATGGGCGACATCTGGAGGGGGGTGGAGACAATCACAAAGACAGGTGAAACAGATCAAGGTGTGACAAAAATGAAAACTGGTTTTTAGAAATATTTGAACATTTATTAAAAATAAAAAACAGATACCTTATTTACATAAGTATTCAGCACCTTTGAAAAGATACAAAAAATTTAGCCCAGGTGCATCCTGGTTCTATTGATCATCCTTGAGATGTTTCTACAACTTGACTGAATTCCACCTGTGGTAAATTCAATTGATTGAACATGATTTGGTAAGGCACACACTTGTCTATATAAGGTCCCACAGTTGACAGTGCACGTCAGAGCAAAAACCAAGCCATGAGGTCGACGGAATTGTCCGTAGAGTTCCATAGAGTTCCGAGACAGAATTGTGTCGAGGCACACATCTGGGGAAGGGTACCAAAACATTTCTGCAGCATTGAAGGTCCCCAAGAACACAGTGGCCTCCGTCATTCTTAAATGGAAGATGTTTGGAACCACCAAGACTATTCCTAGAGCTGGCCGCCCAGACAAACTGAGCAACCGGGGGAGAAGGGCCCTTGGTCAGTGAGATGACCAAGAACCCGAAGCATGGTGGTGGCAGCATCCCTATGGTGAAGCATGGTGGTGGCAGCATCCCTACGGTGAAGCATGGTGGTGGCAGGGACTGGGAGATTAGTCAGGATCAAGGTGAAGATGAATGGAGCGAAATACAGAGAGATCCTTGATGAAAACCTGCTCCAGAGCGCTCAGGACCTCAGGCTGGGGTGAAGGTTCACCTTCCAACAGGACAACAACCCTAAGCACACAGCCAAAACAACAAAGGAGTGGCTTCGGGACAATTCTCTGAATTTCCTTGAGGGGCCCAGCCAGAGCCCGGACTTGAACCCGATCGCACATTCCTGGAGAGACCTGAAAATTGCTTTTCAGCAACGCTCCCCATCCAACCTGACAGAGCTTGAGATAATCTGTATTGACGTGTGCTTGTAGCGTCATACCTAATACTTGAGGCTGTAATCGCTGTCAAAGGTGTTTCAACAAAGTACTGAGTAAAGGGTCTGAATACTTCGGAAAATGTTATATTTCTTTTTTTTAAATTATAAATGAGCAAACATGTCTAAACTGTTTGGTATGTCGTTATGTGGTATTGTGTATCAATAGGTACAAAAATATTATGTTTTTATGGTTCTGAAATACAAAGTATATAGGCACCAGAAGCACAATAGTCTACCCTTGTTCCATGTTCATATGGTCAATGTGCGACGGCTGGATAGGCTGAGTTTCTTCTGTCACAATTCATACCATAACCAACTATGTTACTGATAAAAAAAACAGTTTTGATTGGTCTTCAATATCCCTATCAGACTGGTCTAAATATTCCGATCAGACTGGTCTAAATATTCCTATCAGACTAGTCTTAATATTCCTATCAGACTGGTCTTAATATTCCTATCAGACTGGTCTTAATATTCCGATCAGACTGGTCTAAATATTCCTATCAGACTAGTCTTAATATTCCTATCAGACTGGTCTTAATATTCCTATCAGACTGTTCTTAATATTCCTATCAGACTGGTCTTAATATTCCTATCAGAATGGTCTTAATATTCCTATCAGACTGGTCTTAATATTCCTATCAGACTGGTCTTAATATTCCTATCAGACTGGTCTTAATATTCCTATCAGACTGGTCTTAATATCCCTATCAGACTGGTCTTAATATTCCTATCAGACTGGTCTTAATATTCCTATCAGACTGGTCTTTATATTCCCATCAGACTGGTCTTAATATTTCCATCAGACTGGTCTTAATATTCCTATCAGACTGGTCTTAATATTCCCATCAGACTGGTCTTAATATTCCTATCAGACTGGTCTTAATATTTCCATCAGACTGGTCTTAATATTCCTATCAGACTGGTCTTAATATTCCCATCAGACTGGTCTTAATATTCCCATCAGACTGGTCTTAATATTCCCATCAGACTGGTCTTAATATTAATATTATATTCCCATCAGACTGGTCTTAACAATTCTTATCAGACTGGTCTTAACTATTCCTATCAGTGTAACGGCGTTCTTCATTTGTTGAAGGAGAGTCGGACCGAAATGCAGCGTGGTGGTTACTCATGATCTTTAATGAAGAAAACGGCGATACATGAAATAACTTATAAATACAAAAACAACAAACGGAACGTGAAACTTATTACAGCCTATCTGGTGAACACTACACAGAGACAGGAACAATCACCCACCAACCTAATACAGCCTATCTGGTGACACTACACAGAGACAGGAACAATCACCCACCAACCTAATACAGCCTATCTGGTGAAACTACACAGAGACAGGAACAATCACCCATGAAAGACAAAGCGAAACTCAGGCTACCTAAATACGGTTCCCAATCAGAGGCAACGAGAATCACCTGACTGCTGATTGAGAACCGCCTCAGGCAGCCAAGCCTATACAACACCCCTAATCAGCCGCGATCCCAAATACTACAAACCCCAATACGAAATACAATAACATAAACCCCTGTCACACCCTGGCCTGACCAAATATATAACGAAAACACAAATACAATGACCAAGGCGTGACAATCAGACTGGTCTTAATATTCCCATCAGACTGGTCTTAATATTCCCATCAGACTGGTCTTAATATTCCCATCAGACTGGTCTTAATATTAATATTATATTCCCATCAGACTGGTCTTAACAATTCTTATCAGACTGGTCTTAACTATTCCTATCAGACTGGTCTTAATATTCCCATCAGACTGGTCTTAATATTCCCATCAGACTGGTCTTAATATTCCTATCAGACTGGTCTTAATATTCCAATCAGACTGGTCTTAATATTCCCATCAGACTGGTCTTTATATTCCTATCAGACTGATCTTTATATTCCTATCAGACTAGTCTTAATATTCCTATCAGACTGGTCTTAATATTCCTATCAGACTGGTCTTAATATTCCTATCAGACTGGTCTTAATATTCCTATCAGACTGGTCTTAATATTCCTATCAGACTGGTCTTAATATTCCTATCAGACTGGTCTTAATATTCCTATTAGACTGGTCTTAATATTCCTATCAGACGGGTCTTTATATTCCTATCAGACTGGTCTTAATATTCCCATCAGACTGGTCTTAATATTTCCATCAGACTGGTCTTAATATTCCTATCAGACTGGTCTTAATATTCCCATCAGACTGGTCTTAATATTCCCATCAGACTGGTCTTAATATTCCCATCAGACTGGTCTTAATATTAATATTATATTCCCATCAGACTGGTCTTAACAATTCCTATCAGACTGGTCTTAACAATTCTTATCAGACTGGTCTTAACTATTCCTATCAGACTGGTCTTAATATTCCTAGCAGACTGGTCTTAATATTCCAATCAGACTGGTCTTAATATTCCCATCAGACTGGTCTTAATATTCCCATCAGACTGGTCTTAATATTAATATTCCTATCAGACTGGTCTTTATATTCCTATCAGACTGGTCTTAACTATTCCTATCAGACTGGTCTTAACAATTCCAATCAGACTGGTCTTAACAATTCCAATCAGACTGGCCTTAACAATTCCTATCAGACTGGTCTTAATATTCCTATCAGACTGGTCTTAACTATTCCTATCAGACTGGTCTTTATATTCCTATCAGACTGGTCTTAATATTCCTATCAGACTGGTCTTAATATTCCTATCAGACTGGTCTTCATATTCCTATCAGACTGGTCTTTATATTCCTATCAGACTGGTCTTTATATTCCTATCAGACTGGTCTTTATATTCCTAACAGACTGGTCTTTATATTCCTATCAGACTGGTCTTTATATTCCTATCAGACTGGTCTTTATATTCCTATCAGACTGGTCTTAATATTAATATCAGACTGATCTTTATATTCCTATCAGACTGGTCTTTATATTCCTATCAGACTGGTCTTTATATTCCTATCAGACTGGTCTTAATATTAATATCAGACTGGTCTTTATATTCCTATCAGACTGGTCTTAATATTAATATCAGACTGGTCTTTATATTCCTATCAGACTGGTCTTTATATTCCTATCAGACTGGTCTTAATATTAATATCAGACTGGTCTTTATATTCCTATCAGACTGGTCTTTATATTCCTATCAGACTGGTCTTTATATTAATATCAGACTGGTCTTTATATTCCTATCAGACTGGTCTTTATATTCCTATCAGACTGGTCTTAGAGGGGGAGGTTGAGAGCCATGCATCCTCTGAAACAGGACTCTGCCGAACCGTTTTTACACAACAAAAATTGCAAACTAACTTTTGACACTAGAGCCTCTTTAATTAACGCCCGACGAAGATAGAGCAATTAAGATTGAAGTGTAGTTTGGCACAAAGGCACAAGGCTTTGATCATTTAATAGTGACTGAAAATACAAATGTTTATTAACCAACAAGAACTATAAGCTGTTGAGATATGAAATAATCAAGTTGTGTTCGTGAGAATTATGAGTGTGTTCGTCAGATATTTTAATAAACAATCCATCTAAATACCCCTCAAATGACTTCCCTCTTGCAGTGAAGACTGTACACATCTATGTCATACCATTGAACCCCAGGAAGAGTAGTCGCTACGCCTGCTGCAGCTGCTGTGGATCCTGATAAACCATTAAATACTAACACTATCTCATTTGGATATCAGCAGTTCATTGTGCCCACTCTGAATTTACCACAATGTACCACCCATACAAAGTCTAGAAGTAGATATATTATATTCATTCACATCACATTCAATGTTTTTAAATGAAATATTAGTTTACTGCGGAAGCCGTACGCTGCCTACAGAATCCATGCAGGAAATCAAGGGACGTCGGGGGGGGCAAAATGTAGCTGGTGTGCAGAGGAGAGTGAAGCTATAAACGTACAGAGTTACCACCCTGGACAGAATTACAAGATAAAGTGATAGTATGATCTCCTTCCTGTTGTGTTTCCCCAACGGGATCGTAGGAACCAGACAGTGTTAACAACTAATACAGAACCATCTCTCAGTGGATCTTATGACAGAGGACCCAGACAGTGTTAACAACTAATACAGAACCATCTCTCAGTGGATCTTATGACAGAGGACCCAGACAGTGTTGTAGGCTGATACAGAACCGTCTCTCAGTGGATCTTATGACAGAGGACCCAGACAGTGTTTTAGGCTGATACAGAACCATCTCTCAGTGGATCTTATGACAGAGGACCCAGACAGTGTTGTAGGCTGATACAGAACCATCTCTCAGTGGATCTTATGACAGAGGACCCAGACAGTGTTTTAGGCTGATACAGAACCATCTCTCAGTGGATCTAATGACAGAGGACCCAGACAGTGTTAACAACTAATACAGAACCATCTCCCAGTGGATCTTATGACAGAGGAACCAGACAGTGTTGTAGGCTGATACAGAACCATCTCTCAGTGGATCTTATGACAGAGGACCCAGACAGTGTTTTAGGCTGATACAGAACCATCTCTCAGTGGATCTAATGACAGAGGACCCAGACAGTGTTAACAACTAATACATAACCATCTCTCAGTGGATCTAATGACAGAGGACCCAGACAGTGTTAACAACTAATACAGAACCATCTCTCAGTGGATCTTATGACAGAGGAACCAGACAGTGTTGTAGGCTGATACAGTATCATGCCAAAGCCGACCTGCTCAGCTGTGTGTGTGTGTGTGTGTGTGTGTGTGTGTGTGTGTGTGTGTGTGTGTGTGTGTGTGTGTGTGTGTGTGTGTGTGTGTGTGTGTGTGTGTGTGTGTGTGTGTGTGTGTGTGTGTGTGTGTGTGTGTGTGTGTGTGTGTGTGTGTGTGCGTGTGTGTGCTCTCTACAGTGCTGATTAAACAGGGAACCTGACTGTACATTTTCCTCTGGTCTCTACAGTACTGAATGTACATTATCCTCTGGTTTCTATAGTACTGGCTGTACATTATCCTCTGGTCTCTACAGTACTGATTAAACAGGGAACCTGACTACATTATCCTCGGGACTCTACAGTACTGACTGTACATTATACTCTGGTCTCTACAGTACTGACTGTACATTATCCTCTGGTCTCTACAGTACTGATTAAACAGGTAACCTGACAGTACAGTATCCTCTGGTCTCTACAGTACTGACTGTACATTATACTCTGGTCTCTACAGTACTGACTGTACATTATCCTCTGGTCTCTATAGTTCTGACTGTACATTATCCTCTGGTCTCTACAGTACTGATTAAACAGGGAACCTGACTGTACATTATCCTCTGGTCTCTACAGTACTTATTAAACAGGGAACCTGACTGTACATTATCCTCTGGTCTCTACAGTACTGACTGTACATTATCCTCTGGTCTCTACAGTACTGATTAAACAGGGAACCTGGCTGTACATTATCCTCTGGTCTCTACAGTCCTGACTGCACATTATCATCTGGTCTCTACAGTACTGATTAAACAGGGAACCTGCCTGTACATTATCCTCTGGTCTCTACAGTACTGACTGTACATTATCCTCTGGTCTCTACAGTACTGACTGCACATTATCATCTGGTCTCTACAGTACTGATTAAACAGGGAACCTGACTGTACATTATCCTCTGGTCTCTACAGTACTGATTAAACAGGGAACCTGACTACATTATCCTCGGGTCTCTACAGTACTGACTGTACATTATCCTCTGGTCTCCACAGTGAAGAAGATGACCGAGCTGAAGTCCAGAGGAGTCAAGATGATGCCCAGTAAAGACAATCATCACAAGATATCAGTGTGTAAGTAGTGCTCCTGGTTGTTATACACGTAAGAGTATTCTAAGATAAATACACAACACAGAGGACTAGAGGTCAAGAGGTAATTACCGGTCAGTGGAAATAGTTGTTTGTCTGTAATCGGGACCTGATGATTCATGGGGAACCTGATGATTCATGGGGAACTGATGATTCATGGGGATCTGATGATTCATGTGGCACCTGATGATTCATGGGGAACTGATGATTCATGGGGAACTGATGATTCATGGGGAACTGATGATTCATGGGGAACTGATGATTCATGGGGACCTGATGATTCATGGGGACCTGATGATTCATGGGGAACTGATGATTCATGGGGAACTGATGATTCATGGGGAACTGATGATTCATGGGGAACTGATGATTCATGGGGAACTGATGATTCATGGGGGGAACTGATGATTAATGGGGGGAACTGGTGATTAATGGGGGGAACTGATGATTCATGGGGGGAACTGATGATTCATGGGGGGTAACTGATTATTAATGGGGGGGGCTGGCAATTAATGGGGGGGAATTGGTGATTAATGGGGGAGGGGGGCTGGTGATTAATGGGGGGGAACTGGTGATTAATGGGGGGGAACTGGTGATTAATGGGGGGGAACTGGTGATTAATGGGGGGGAACTGGTGATTAATGGGGGGGAACTGGTGATTAATGGGGGGAACTGGTGATTAATGGGGGGGGGGCTGGTGATTAATGGGGGGAACTGGTGATTCATGGGGGGGAAGTGGTGATTAATGGGGGGGGGACTGGTGATTAATGGGGGGAACTGGTGATTCATGGGGGGGAACTGGTGATTCATGGGGGGGAACTGATGATTCATGGATCGGGGACATGGGAGGGGTTTCAGTCCGAGACTCATAGCTACATGTGGCAAGTTCTCATTGGTCCAAATTGTCTATACATTGAGCCTGAAACGGGATAATTGGTATTTAGCCATTTGCCCAATTTAATTGCAAATAATTATAATTGGTCAACCACAGGCTGGGCTTGGGTATAAACTAAATCCTGCCTCTTTGTTCAGTGGAGAAGACACTGAGGACAGGGAAGAATAAACATCTACTTTCCAGCATAACAACTATGATACGTTCTCTTTGAATAAACGCATTGTTCTCCCCCTGATTTGCTTTGGGTTTCTGTATCATTAAACAATAACATCAACTGCTAACGATAGTCTTATTACCACACCTATACGAGTTCCCAGTTGTTGTACACTTGTTGATGTACACCTTTCGAATTCTCTTCTACAACAGTTTTTCTGCAAAGTCACACAACGGGTTCCTCTTTCTGTCCCCAGTGGTGGAACGGGACAGAGAGAGGGATAAATTATTGTCTAAAACAGAGGGAGGGATACATGAGTGTAGAAACAGAGGGAAGAGATTAGAAGGTTTGTAAAGAATCGGTGTGTACTTTTTTTTTGTAACTTTTACTCAAAATAAAACAACAATAAATTCCCCACTGGGAAACACATGAGCTCACAGAAGTACTGACCACTTCACAACGAATAAACACGCACAACAACCATGGGGGAAAACAGAGAGTTAAATAATGAACATGTCATTTGGGGGGAATTGAAACCAGGTGTGTAAAACAAAAGACAAAACAAATGGAAAATGAAAAGTTGATTGGCGATGGATAGAATACCGGTGGCGTTGACCGCCCGAGCAAGGAGAGGGACCGACTTCGGCGGAAGTCGTGACAAGGTTAAAGGTACAGGAGGTGTTGAAGTGTGTCCCGAACAGCACGTTATTCCCTACGTGCACTAAGTGCTCTGTGGGGCCCTGGTCAAATGTAGTGCAGCATCTGGAGAATAAGCTGCGATTTGTAACCGTTGTTTTAGCGAGTGAGTAAATATGCAGAGAGAGTAATGGACGACAGCAGTGAATGCATGGCCTGCCCTTTTCTCCGTGGCTCAGTGGCAGTCAGCGAGAGCACTGTGTGTTCCAAATAGTACCCAATTCACTATTAAGTGCACTACTTTTGACTTGTGTTGTTTGAAGGTATTACACTACATAGGGGATAGGGTGCCAGAATAGGGTGCCAATCTTCATTATCTTCAGTCCACTGAGTCTTGATATACATTTGCTAACACCTTCAGCAGGAGAAGACTGAGGGAGGCAGTGAAGGGGAGGGGAGAGGCTCTCTGCCCTTTTGTTCTATGTATTTACCTCTTCCTCCCACCGTCGTCTTCCTCTTTCACCTCTTCCTCCCACCCTTGTCTTCCTCTTTCACCTCTTCCTCCCACCCTTGTCTTCCTCTTTCACCTCTTCCTCCCACCCTTGTCTTCCTCTTTCACCTTTTCCTCCCACCCTTTCTTCCTCTTTCACATCTTCCTCCCACCCTTGTCTTCCTCTTTCACCTCTTCCTCCCATCCTTGTCTTCCTCTTTCACATCTTCCTCCCACCCTTGTCTTCCTCTTTCACATCTTCCTTCCACCCTCGTCTTCCTCTTTCACCTCTTCCTCCCACCTTTGTCTTCCTCTTTCACCTCTTCCTCCCACCCTCGTCTTCCTCTTTCACCTCTTCCTCCCACCCTTGTCTTCCTCTTTCACATATTCCTCCCACTTCCTTGTCTTCCTCTTTCACCTCTTCCTCCCACCCTCGTCTTCCTCTTTCACGTCTTCCTCCCACTTTCTTGTCTTCCTATTTCACCTCTTCATCCCACCCTCATCTTCCTCTTTCACCTCTTCCTCCCACCCTTGTCTTCCTCTTTCACATCTTCCTCCCACCCTTGTCTTCCTCTTTCACATCTTCCTCCTACCCTTGTCTTCCTCTTTCACCTCTTCCTCCCACCCTTGTCTTCCTCTTTCACCTCTTCCTCCCACCCTTGTCTTCCTCTTTCACCTCTTCCTCCCACCCTCGTCTTCCTCTTTCACCTCTTCCTCCCACCCTTGTCTTCCTCTTTCACCTCTTCCTCCCACCCTTGTCTTCCTCTTTCACCTCTTCCTCCCACCCTCGTCTTCCTCTTTCACCTCTTCCTCCCACCCTTGTCTTCCTCTTTCACCTCTTCCTCCCACCCTCGTCTTCCTCTTTCACCTCTTCCTCCCACCCTTGTATTCCTCTTTCACCTCTTCCTCCCACCCTCGTCTTCCTCTTTCACCTCTTCCTCCCACCCTCGTCTTCCTCTTTCACCTCTTCCTCCCACCCTCGTCTTACTCTTTCACCTCTTCCTCCCACCCTCGTCTTCCTCTTTCACCTCTTCCTCCCACCCTCGTCTTCCTCTTTCACCTCTTCCTCCCACCCTCGTCTTCCTCTTTCACCCTCTTCCTCCCACCCTTGTCTTACTCTTTCACCTCTTCCTCCCACCCTTGTCTTCCTCTTTCACCTCTTCCTCCTACCCTTGTCTTACTCTTTCACCTCTTCCTCCCACCCTTGTCTTCCTCTTTCCACCTCTTCCTCCCACCCTCGTCTTCCTCTTTCACCTCTTCCTCCCACCTTTGTCTTCCTCTTTCACCTCTTCCTCCCGCCCTCGTCTTCCTCTTTCACCTCTTCCTCCCACCCTTGTCTTCCTCTTTCACCTCTTCCGTACCACCCTCGTCTTCCTCTTTCACCTCTTCCTCCCACCCTTGTCTTCCTCTTTCACCTCTTCCTCCCACCCATGTCTTCCTCTTTCACCTCTTCCTCCCACCCTCGTCTTCCTCTTTCACCTCTTCCTCCCACCCTCGTCTTCCTCTTTCACCTCTTCCTCCCACCCTCGTCTTCCTCTTTCACCTCTTCCTCCCACCCTTGTCTTCCTCTTTCACCTCTTCCTCCCACCCTTGTCTTCCTCTTTCACCTCTTCCTCCCACCCTCGTCTTCCTCTTTCACCTCTTCCTCCCACCCTTGTCTTCCTCTTTCACCTCTCTCCCACCCTTGTCTTCCTCTTTCACCTCTTCCTCCCACCCTCGTCTTCCTCTTTCACCTCTTCCTCCCACCCTCGTCTTCCTCTTTCACCTCTTCCTCCCACCCTCGTCTTCCTCTTTCACCTCTTCCTCCCACCCTTGTCTTCCTCTTTCACCTCTTCCTCCCACCCTTGTCTTCCTCTTTCACCTCTTCCTCCCACCCTTGTCTTCCTCTTTCACCTCTTCCTCCCACCCTTGTCTTCCTCTTTCACCTCTTCCTATTATCTGCTGTGAAGTTACTTTCTCCTTTAACTTAACCTCAAGTCCCTCCCCCTATTCCTCTTTTCGAACTCCATCACCTCTTACTCGTCTCTTCCAGTCCTCTACCTCCATCACCTTTTACTCGTCTCTTCCAGTCCTCTACCTCCATCACCTCATACCTATCTCCTCTAGTCCTCTACCTCCATCACCTCACAACCATCTCCTCTGGTCCTCCACCTCCAACACCTCATACCCATCTCCTCTAGTCCTCCACCTCCATAACCTCATACCCATCTCCTCTAGTCATCTACCTCCATCTCCTCATACCCAGGCTCCTCTAGTCCTCTACCCCATCACCTCATACCCATCTCCTCTAGTCCTCTACCTCCATCACATACACATCTCCTCTAGTCCTCCACCTCCATCACCTCATACTCATCTCCTCTAGTCCTCTACCTCCATCACCTCATTCCCATCTCCTCTGGTCCTCTACCTCCATCACCTCATACCCATCTCCTCTGGTCCTCTACCTCCATCACGTTATACCCATCTCCTCTAGTCCTCTACCTCCATCACCTCATACCCAACTCCTCTAGTCATGTACCTCCATCTCCTCATACCCATCTCCTCTAGTCCTCTACCTCCATCACCTCATACCCATCTCCTCGACCTCCATCACCTCATACCCATCTCCTCTAGCCCTCTACCTCCATCACCTCATACCTGTTTCCTCTGGTCATCTACCTCCATCTCCTCATACTCATCTCCTCTGGTCCTCTACCTCCATAACCTCATACCCATCTCCTCTGGTCCTCTACCTCCATCACCTCATACTCATCTCCTCTGGTCCTCTACCTCCATCACGTTATACCCATCTCATCTGGTCCTCTACCTCCATCACCTCATACCCGTTTCCTCTGGTCCTCTACCTCCATCACCTCATACCCATCTCCTCTAGTCCTCTACCTCCATCACCTCATACCCATCTCCTCTAGTCCTACACCTCCATAACCTCATACCCATCTCCTCTAGTCATCTACCCCCATCTCCTCATACCCAGGCTCCTCTAGTCCTCCACCTCCATCACCTCATAACCATCTCCTCTAGTCCTCTACCTCCATCCCCTCATACCCATCTCCTCTAGTCCTCTACCCCCATCACCTCATACCCATCTCCTCTAGTCCTCTACCCCCATAACCTCATACCCATCTCCTCTAGTCCTCTACCTCCATCCCCTCATACCCATCTCCTCTAGTCCTCTACCCCCATCACCTCATACCCATCTCCTCTAGTCCTCTACCCCCATCACCTCATACCCATCTCCTCTAGTCCTCTACCTCCATCACCTCATACCCATCTCCTCTAGTCCTCCACCTCCATCCCCTCATACCCATCTCCTCTAGTCCTCTACCTCCAACACCTCATATACCCATCTCCTCTAGTCCTCTACCTCCATCACCTCATACCCATCTCCTCTAGTCCTCTACCTCCATCACCTCATACCCATCTCCTCTAGTCCTCTACCTCCATCACCTCAAACCCATCTCCTCTAGTCCTCTACCTCCATCACCTCATACCCATCTCCTCTAGTCCTCCACCTCCATCACCTCATACCCATCTCCTCTAGTACTCTACCTCCATCACCTCATACCCATCTCCTCTAGTCCTCCACCTCCAACACCTCATACCCATCTCCTCTAGTCCTCCACCTCCATCACCTCATACCCATCTCCTCTAGTACTCTACCTCCATCACCTCATACCCATCTCCTCTAGTCCTCCACCTCCATCACCTCATACCCATCTCCTCTAGTCCTCCACCTCCATCACCTCATAACCATCTCCTCTAGTCCTCCACCTCCATCACCTCATACCCATCTCCTCTAGTCCTCTACCTCCATCACCTCATACCCATCTCCTCTAGTCCTCCACCTCCATCACCTCATACCCATCTCCTCTAGTCCTCTACCTCCATCACCTCATACTCATCTCCTCTAGTCCTCCACCTCCATCCCCTCATACCCATCTCCTCTAGTCCTCTACCTCCAACACCTCATATACCCATCTCCTCTAGTCCTCTACCTCCATCACCTCATACCCATCTCCTCTAGTCCTCTACCTCCATCACCTCATACCCATCTCCTCTAGTCCTCTACCTCCATCACCTCAAACCCATCTCCTCTAGTCCTCTACCTCCATCACCTCATACCCATCTCCTCTAGTCCTCCACCTCCATCACCTCATACCCATCTCCTCTAGTACTCTACCTCCATCACCTCATACCCATCTCCTCTAGTCCTCCACCTCCATCACCTCATACCCATCTCCTCTAGTCCTCCACCTCCATCACCTCATACCCATCTCCTCTAGTACTCTACCTCCATCACCTCATACCCATCTCCTCTAGTCCTCCACCTCCATCACCTCATACCCATCTCCTCTAGTCCTCCACCTCCATCACCTCATAACCATCTCCTCTAGTCCTCCACCTCCATCACCTCATACCCATCTCCTCTAGTCCTCTACCTCCATCACCTCATACCCATCTCCTCTAGTCCTTCACCTCCATCACCTCATACCCATCTCCTCTAGTCCTCTACCTCCATCACCTCATACTCATCTCCTCTAGTCCTCTACCTCCATCACCTCATACCCATCTCCTCAACCTCCATCACCTCATACCCATCTCCTCTAGTCCTCTACCTCCATCCCCTCATACCCATCTCCTCTAGTCCTCTACCTCCATCACCTCATACCCATCTCCTCTAGTCCTCTACCTCCATCCCCTCATACCCATCTCCTCTAGTCCTCTACCTCCATCCCCTCATACCCATCTCCTCTAGTCGTCTACCTCATCACCTCATACCCATCTCCTCTAGTCCTCTACCTCCATCCCCTCATACCCATCTCCTCTAGTCCTCTACCTCCATCACCTCATACCCATCTCCTCTAGTCCTCTACCTCCATCACCTCATACCCATCTCCTCTAGTCCTCTACCTCCATCACCTCATACCCATCTCCTCTAGTCCTCCACCTCCATCACCTCATACCCATCTCCTCTAGTCCTCTACCTCCATCACCTCAAACCCATCTCCTCTAGTCCTCCACCTCCATCACCTCAAACCCATCTCCTCCTTCGTCCTTCTCCTCTTTATTTTCATTCTCATTCTTCTCTCCTCCACTTCTTCCTCTCTCCGTCCTGCTGCCGTGGTTACCGACCAGTTTTTCGTTCCCCTAACGATGACAAGCCTGGCCTTTTCTCCCTCATCAATATTCAGAGCCGCCCAGAGTCTCGGCTAATCAGCTGGTGTCACATTGGCTTTGGCCCTGCCTGTCGGGCCTTTGACCCCGCCCTGTCTGTTAAGGGGCCTGCCGAGGTTGGCTGGCTCACCGACCCTGTGTCACTTCCCCTTCCTGTCTCAATCAGTTGATATGTTTTAGCAGGATGCTGTCGTATGGGAGGAGAGGGGTAAATATATTTTGAACTAAAAACAAAAAAAATGATACTGTTGATTATGATGAGGGCCAGAGGCAGGAAGAGTGCACAGGGAATATAATTACATAACCTTACAGAATTTATTAGGAATATTATGGCTAAAATAATACATGTTTTTTGTATATAGCCTCCACATTGACTCTGTACCGGTACCCCCTGTATATAGTCTCCACATTGACTCTGTACCGGTACCCCCTGTATATAGCCTCCACATTGACTCTGTACTGGTACCCCCTGTATATAGCCTCCACATTGATTCTGTACTGGTACACCCTGTATATAGCCTCCACATTGACTCTGTACCGGTACCCCCTGTATATAGCCTCCACATTGACTCTGTACTGGTACCCCCTGTATATAGTCTCCACATTGACTCTGTACCGTAACACCCTGTATATAGTCTCCACATTGACTCTGTACCGGTACCCCCTGTATATAGCCTCCACATTGACTCTGTACCGGTACCCCCTGTATATAGTCTCCACATTGACTCTGTACCGGTACCCCCTGTATATAGCCTCCACATTGACTCTGTACTGGTACCCCCTGTATATATCCTCCACATTGACTCTGTACCGGTACCCCCTGTATATAGCCTCCACATTGATTCTGTACTGGTACCCCCTGTATATAGCCTCCACATTGATTCTGTACTGGTACCCCCTGTATATCCTCCACATTGACTCTGTACCGGTCCCCCATGTAAATAGTCTCCACATTGACTCTGTACCGGTACCCCCTGTATATAGCCTCCACATTGATTCTGTACTGGTACCCCTGTATATAGCCTCCACACTGACTCTGTACTGGTACCCCCTGTATATAGCCTCCACATTGATTCTGTACTGGTACCCCCTGTATATAGCCTCCACATTGATTCTGTACTGGTACCCCCTGTATATAGCCTCCACATTGATTCTGTACTGGTACCCCCTGTATATAGCCTCCACACTGACTCTGTACTGGTACCCCCTGTAAATAGCCTCCACATTGACTCTGTACCGGTACACCTTGTATATAGCCTCCACATTGATTCTGTACTGGTACCCCCTGTATATCCTCCACATTGACTCTGTACCGGTACACCCTGTATATAGCCTCCACATTGATTCTGTACTGGTACCCCCTGTATATAGCCTCCACATTGACTCTGTACTGGTACCCCCTGTATATAGCCTCCACATTGACTCTGTACCGGTCCCCCATGTAAATAGCCTCCACATTGACTCTGTACCGGTCCCCCATGTAAATAGCCTCCACATTGACTCTGTACCGGTACCCCCTGTATATAGTCTCCACATTGACTCTGTACCGTAACACCCTGTATATAGCCTCCACATTGACTCTGTACCGTAACACCCTGTATATAGCCTCCACATTGACTCTGTACCGGTACCCCCTGTATATAGCCTCCACATTGACTCTGTACCGGTACCCCCTGTAAATAGCCTCCACATTGACTCTGTACCGTAACACCCTGTAAATAGCCTCCACATTGACTCTGTACCGGTACCCCCTGTTTATAGCCTCCACATTGACTCTGTACCGTAATACCCTGTATATAGCCTCCACATTGACTCTGTACCGGTACCCCCTGTATATAGCCTCCACATTGACTCTGTACCGGTACCCCCTGTATATAGCCTCCACATTGACTCTGTACCGGTACCCCCTGTTTATAGCCTCCACATTGACTCTGTACCGTAATACCCTGTATATAGCCTCCACATTGACTCTGTACCGTAATACCCTGTATATAGCCTCCACATTGACTCTGTACCGTAATACCCTGTATATAGCCTCCACATTGACTCTGTACCGTAGTACCCTGTTTATAGCCTCCACAATGACTCTGTACCGTAATACCCTGTTTATAGCCTCCACATTGACTCTGTACCGTAACACCCTGTATATAGCCTCCACATTGACTCTGTACCGGTACCCCCTGTATATAGCCTCCACATTGACTCTGTACCGGTACCCCCTGTAAATAGCCTCCACATTGACTCTGTACCGTAACACCCTGTAAATAGCCTCCACATTGACTCTGTACCGGTACCCCCTGTTTATAGCCTCCACATTGACTCTGTACCGTAATACCCTGTATATAGCCTCCACATTGACTCTGTACGGGTACCCCCTGTATATAGCCTCCACATTGACTCTGTACCGGTACCCCCTGTATATAGCCTCCACATTGACTCTGTACCGGTACCCCCTGTTTATAGCCTCCACATTGACTCTGTACCGTAACACCCTGTATATAGCCTCCACATTGACTCTGTACCGTAATACCCTGTTTATAGCCTCCACACTGACTCTGTACCGTAATACCCTGTTTATAGCCTCCACATTGACTCTGTACCGTAATACCCTGTATTGATTTGCACATTTCACACCAAAGTACGTTCATCACTAGGAGACCGAACGCGTTTCCTTCCTGAGCGGTATGACGGCTGTGTGGTGTTTATACTTGCATACTATTGTTTGTACAGAAAGAACGTGGTACCTTCGGGTGTTTGGAAATTGCTCCCAAGCATGAACCAGACTTGTTGAAGTGTACCATTTTTTTCTGAGGTCTTGGCTGATTTCTTTTGATTTTCCCATGATGTCAAGCAAAGAGGCACGGAGTTTAAAGGTAGGCCTTGAAATACATCCACAGGTACACCTCCAATTGACTCAAATGATGTCAATTAGCCTATCAGAGGCTTCTAAAGCAATTACATTACACCTCCAATTAACTAACAGCCATGACATCATTTTCTGGAATTTTCCAAGCTGTTTAAAGGCACAGTCAACTTAGTGTATGTTAACTTCTGACCCACTGGAATTGTGATACAGCGAATTATTAGTGAAATAATCTGTCTGTAAACTATTGTTGGAAAAATTACTTGTGTCATGCACAAAGTAGATGTCCTAACCAACTTTCCATAGTTTGTTATCAAGTTTATGAACAAGAAATTTGTGGAGTGGTTGAAAAAACGAGTTTTAATGACTCCAACCTAAGTGTATGTAAACATCCAACTTAAACTCTATGTGCTGATGCTTGAAACAGTGAAATTCATCAAGGTTTAGGGTTATTAGGTTTCATATTATATTATATATATTCATATTATTATTAAGTATTGTTTTCAAAACACTTTACTTTTTCCCCCAAAAAATTACGTTACAGCCTCATTCTAAAATGTATTACATCGTTTTCTCCCCTCATCAATCTACACACAATACCTCATTATGACATCACAATACCTCATTATGACATCACAATACCTCATAATGACATCACAATACCTCATAATGACATCACAATACCTCATAATGACATCACAATACCTCATTATGACATCACAATACCTCATAATGACATCACAATACCTCATAATGACATCACAATACCTCATAATGACATCACAATACCTCATAATGACATCACAATACCTCATAATGACATCACAATACCTCATAATGACATCACAATACCTCATAATGACATCACAATACCTCATAATGACATCACAATACCTCATAATGACACCACAATACCCCATAATGACACCACAATACCCCATAATGACAAAGCAATTTTTTTTTGTGCAAATGTATATAAATATTTACATAACTATTTAGACCCTTTACTCAGTACTTTGTTGAAGAACCTTTGGCAGCGATTTACAGCCTCAAGTCTTCTTGGGTTTGTCAAATTCTACTCTGAAGATCCTCTAAGGGATTATTTTACCTATATTTGACTAGGCAACTCAGTTAAGAACAAATGTACTAGGAACAGTAGGTTAACTGGCCTAGGAACAGTGGGTTAACTGGTCTAGGAACAGTGGGTTAACTGGTCTAGGAACAGTGGGTTAACTGGTCTAGGAACAGTGGGTTAACTGGTCTAGGAACAGTGGGTTAACTGGTCTAGGAACAGTGGGTTAACTGGCCTAGGAACAGTGGGGTTAACTGGTCTAGGAACAGTGGGTTAACTGGTCTAGGAACAGTGGGTTAACTGGTCTAGGAACAGTGGGTTAACTGGTCTAGGAACAGTGGGGTTAACTGGTCTAGGAACAGTGGGTTAACTGGTCTAGGAACAGTGGGTTAACTGGCCTAGGAACAGTGGGGTTAACTGGTCTAGGAACAGTGGGTTAACTGGTCTAGGAACAGTGGGTTAACTGGTCTAGGAACAGTGGGTTAACTGGTCTAGGAACAGTGGGTTAACTGGTCTAGGAACAGTGGGTTAACTGGTCTAGGAACAGTGGGTTAACTGGCCTAGGAACAGTGGGTTAACTGGCCTAGGAACAGTGGGTTAACTGGTCTAGGAACAGTGGGTTAACTGGTCTAGGAACAGTGGGGTTAACTGGTCTAGGAACAGTGGGTTAGCTGGCCTAGGAACAGTGGGTTAACTGGTCTAGGAACAGTGGGTTA
Organism: Oncorhynchus kisutch; assembly: GCF_002021735.2. NCBI lineage: Eukaryota > Metazoa > Chordata > Actinopteri > Salmoniformes > Salmonidae > Oncorhynchus > Oncorhynchus kisutch. The sequence continues at coordinate 86,635,410 of NC_034187.2, forward strand.
ACTGGCCTAGGAACAGTGGGTTAACTGGCCTAGGAACAGTGGGTTAACTGGCCTAGGAACAGTGGGGTTAACTGGCCTAGGAACAGTGGGTTAACTGGTCTAGGAACAGTGGGTTAACTGGTCTAGGAACAGTGGGGTTAACTGGCCTAGGAACAGTGGGTTAACTGGTCTAGGAACAGTGGGTTAACTGGTCTAGGAACAGTGGGTTAACTGGTCTAGGAACAGTGGGTTAACTGGTCTAGGAACAGTGGGTTAACTGGTCTAGGAACAGTGGGTTAACTGGTCTAGGAACAGTGGGTTAACTGGTCTAGGAACAGTGGGTTAACTGGCCTAGGAACAGTGGGTTAACTGGCCTAGGAACAGTGGAACAGTGGGTTAACTGGTCTAGGAACAGTGGGTTAACTGGCCTAGGAACAGTGGGTTAACTGGCCTAGGAACAGTGGAACAGTGGGTTAACTGGTCTAGGAACAGTGGGTTAACTGGTCTAGGAACAGTGGAACAGTGGGTTAACTGGTCTAGGAACAGTGGGTTAACTGGCCTAGGAACAGTGGGTTAACTGGCCTAGGAACAGTGGGTTAACTGGCCTAGGAACAGTGGGGTTAACTGGTCAAGGAACAGTGGGTTAACTGGTCTAGGAACAGTGGGTTAACTGGCCTAGGAACAGTGGGTTAACTGGCCTAGGAACAGTGGAACAGTAGGTTAACTGGTCTAGGAACAGTGGGTTAACTGGTCTGGGAACAGTAGGTTAACTGGCCTAGGAACAGTGGGTTAACTGGCCTAGGAACAGTGGGTTAGCTGGCCTAGGAACAGTGGGTTAACTGGTCTAGGAACAGTGGGTTAGCTGGCCTAGGAACAGTGGGTTAACTGGTCTAGGAACAGTGGGTTAACTGGTCTAGGAACAGTGGGTTAGCTGGCCTAGGAACAGTGGGTTAACTGGTCTAGGAACAGTGGGGTTAACTGGCCTAGGAACAGTAGGTTAACTGGCCTAGGAACAGTGGGTTAGCTGGCCTAGGAACAGTGGGTTAACTGGTCTAGGAACAGTGGGTTAACTGGTCTAGGAACAGTGGGTTAACTGGCCTAGGAACAGTGGGTTAACTGGTCTAGGAACAGTGGGGTTAACTGGCCTAGGAACAGTGGGTTAACTGGCCTAGGAACAGTGGGGTTAACTGGTCAAGGAACAGTGGGTTAACTGGCCTAGGAACAGTGGGTTAACTGGCCTAGGAACAGTGGGTTAACTGGCCTAGGAACAGTGGGGTTAACTGGTCTAGGAACAGTGGGTTAACTGGCCTAGGAACAGTGGGTTAACTGGCCTAGGAACAGTGGGTTAACTGGCCTAGGAACAGTGGGTTAACTGGCCTAGGAACAGTGGGTTAACTGGCCTAGGAACAGTGGGTTAACTGGCCTAGGAACAGTGGGTTAGCTTTGAAATTACAACCTTCCGGTAACTAGTCCAACGCTCTAACCACTAGGCTACCCCGTCGTATTCCCCGGTGGGGAGTGTCTCTGCACAGCTACAGTGGTGAAAGTATTCACCCCCTTGGCATTTTTCCTATTTTGTTGCCTTACAACCTGTAATTGAATTAAAATAGATTTTTTTGTGGTGTGTATCATTTGATTTATTTAATTTTATTTAACCAAGGCAAGTCAGTTAAGCACAAATTCTTTTTTTCAATGACAGCCTAGGAACAGTGGGTTAACTGCCTGTTTAGGGGCAGAACGACAGATTAGTACCTTGTCAGCTCGGGGGTTTGAACTTGCAACCTTCCAGTTCCTAGTCCAACTCTCTAACCACTAGGCTACCCTGCCTACCACTTTGACGATGCAAAATATGTTTCATTGTGAAATAATACATTTATTGGTGCTCTGTGGGATATTGAACGTTTCTGATATTTTTTTATAACCCAATCCTGATCTGTACTTCTCCACAACTTTGTCCCTGACCTGTTTGGAGAGCTCCTTGGTCTTCGTGGTGCCGCTGATTTGTGGTGCCCCTTGCTTAGTGGTGTTGCAGACTCTGGGGCCTTTCAGAACAGGTCAGACCTGTATCCTTTAATACAGGACCTGCACTGTATTTTCAGGTCTCTCCAGAGATGTTTGATCGGGTACAAGTCCGGGCTCTGGCTGGGCCACTCAAGGACATTCAGAGACTTGTCCCGAAGCCTGCGTTGTCTTGGCAGTGTAATAGACCACTGGGTCCTGAGCTTTCCTCCTTTTCCCCGTCCCTTTATGTTTAGTTTGGCCAGGTGGCTCTAGTTCTTGGTGGTTCCCAACTTCGTCCATTTAAGATTGATGGAGGCCACTGTGTTCTTGGGGACCTTCAATGCTACAGACGTTCTCCCCCCCCCCCCCCCCCCCCCCCAAATCTGTGCCTCTACACAATCCCATCTCAGAGCTCTACGGACAATTCTATCGACCTCATGACTTGATTTTTGCTCTGATATGCACTGTCAACTTGGGACGTTATATATAGAGCTGTGTCTCTTTCCAAATCATGTCCAATCAATTTAATTTATCACACGTTGACTCCAATCAAGATGTAGCAACATCTCAAGGATGATCAATGGAGACAGGATGCACCTGAGCTCAATGTTGAGTCTCATAGCAAAGGGTCTGATGCGTATGTCAATAAGTTTATTTCTGTTTGTTATTTGCAAAAAAACTGTTTTTGCTTTGTCATTATGGGATATTGAGTGTAGATTAATGAGGAAAATGTGCAATTTAATCCATTTTAGAATAAGGCTGGTTTTGTTGAAAGTTGATATACCTAATTTACCTTGATTTTTTTGCTGGCTAGACTGCTATGCGAAACACTGATTGTTTATTTTACTCTCTCTTTCATCTTTCTCTCTCTCTCTCTCCCCTTCCCTATCTATCCACGCCTCTCTCTCTCCCTCTCATCCCTCTCTCATCCCCCTCTCTCAGTGTCTCAGATGGGTGTGGCCCAGGGACATAACATGTGTCCAGACCCGGGGATCCCTGACCGAGGGAAAAGAAAAGGATCAGACTTCAGGTAAAAACACAAAATACAGAACAGGAAATAGAAATAGACAATTAGAGGAGAGAGAGAAGAAGAGAGAAGGAGAGAGGGAAGGAGAGAGAGAAGGAGAGGGAGAAGGAGAGAGAGAAGGAGAGGGAGAAGGAGAGAGAGGAGAGAGGAGAGAGATGAGAGAGAGAGAGAAGGTGGGAGGAGAGAGTGAGAAGGAGAGAGGGAAGGAGAGAGGAGAGAGGGAAGGAGAGAGAGAAGGAGAGAGGGAAGGAGAGAGAGAAGGAGAGAGAGAAGAAGAGAGAAGGAGAGAGGAGAGAGTGAGAAGGAGAGAGGGAAGGAGAGAGAGAAGGAGAGAGAGAAGGAGAGAGGAGAGAGATGAGAGAGAGAGAAGGTGGGAGGAGAGAGTGAGAAGGAGAGAGGGAAGGAGAGAGGGAAGGAGTGAGGAGAAGGAGTGAGAGAAGGAGAGAGAGGAGTGAGGAGAAGGTGACATGGATGACAATGTATTGACGAAGAGAAAACAATGCATGTGTTGTTTGTTTTCGAAAATGCGACTAAGGAACCACTGGGTATAGAGAGGTAATGACTCAGGACTAGACCACTGGGTATAGAGGTAATGCCTCAGGAATAGACCACTGGATATAGAGGTAATGCCTCAGGACTAGACCAATGGGTATAGAGGTAATGCCTCAGGAATAGACCACTGGGTATAGAGAGGTAATGACTCAGGACTAGACCACTGGGTATAGAGGTAATGCCTCATGACTAGACCACTGGGTATAGAGGTAATGCCTCAGGAATAGACCACTGGGTATAGAGGTAATGCCTCAGGAATAGACCACGGGGTATAGAGGTAATGCCTCAGGACTAGACCACTGGGTATAGAGGTAATGCCTCAGGAATAGACCACGTGGTATAGAGAGGTAATGACTCAGGACTAGACCACTGGGTATAGAGGTAATGCCTCATGGCTAGACCACTGGGTATAGAGGTAATGCCTCAGGAATAGACCACTGGGTATAGAGAGGTAATGCCTCAGGACTATACTACTGGGTATAGAGATAATGACTCAGGACTAGACCACTGGGTATAGAGGTAATGCCTCAGGAATAGACCGCTGGATATAGAGGTAATGCCTCAGGACTAGACCACTGGGTATAGAGGTAATGCCTCAGGAATAGACCACTGGGTATAGAGAGGTAATGACTCAGGACTAGACCACTGGGTATAGAGGTAATGCCTCATGACTAGACCACTGGGTATAGAGGTAATGCCTCAGGAATAGACCACTGGGTATAGATAGGTAATGCCTCAGGACTAGACTACTGGGTATAGAGGTAATGCCTCGGGAATAGAACACTGGGTATAGAGAGGTAATGACTCCGGACTAGACTACTGGGTATAGAGGTAATGCCTCAGGAATATACCACTGGGTATAGAGAGGTAATGCCTCAGGAATAGACCACTGGGTATAGAGAGGTAATGCCTCATGACTAGACCACTGGGTATAGAGGTATTGCCTCAGGAATAGACCACTGGGTATAGAGAGGTAATGCCTCATGACTAGACCACTGGGTATAGAGGTATTGCCTCAGGAATAGACCACTGGGTATAGAGAGGTAATGCCTCAGGACTAGACCACTGGGTATAGAGAGGTAATGACTGTGTGTATAACCCTCTGTCTCTCTACCTCCCCTACAGGCGAGGTGCCACAGTGCACTTCTCCTGTGATGAGGGTTATGAGCTGCAGGGCTCTAAGAGCATCAGCTGCCTGAGAGTCACAGACAGCTACGTAGGCTGGAGCGACGACCGACCCATCTGCAGAGGTATGGGAGTCTTTAAGGGTGTGTGTGTATGTGTGTGTGTGTGTGTGTGTGTGTGTGTGTGTGTGTGTGTGTGTGTGTGCCTTCGTGTGTGTGTGTGTGTGTGTGTGTGTGTGTGGGTGCCTGTGTGTGTGGGTGTGTGTGTGTGTGTGTGTGGGTGTGTGTCTGGGTGTGTGCCTGGGTGTGTGTGTGTGTGTGTGTGTGTGTATGTTTATCTGTTGTCTTAGCTGGACATGCCTGAAACTGACCCTCATCTATCCTGACATTCTACTACCCACAAGGCATCTATCCTCCCGCCATACAGTGACAGGCGGAGAGAACGGTCAAGACCTACAGTATCTGTGTCGTCCAGTCTACCCACTGGCTGGGTGGCTTTGTGTTCAAAAGCCTAACCACCCAAACAGGCTGATGTGTCAAATGTTAGATGGCTGTTGTTCTGTTTACAACAGCTGTGTCTGAATGTATCAGAGTAAAGCAGACAGACAGAGTCCCGTCTCTATTAGATGAATGTATCAGAGTAAAGCAGACAGACAGAGTCCCGTCTCTATTAGATGAATGTATCAGAGTAAAGCAGACAGACAGAGTCCCGTCTCTATTAGATGAATGTATCAGAGTAAAGCAGACAGACAGAGTCCCGTCTCTATTAGATGAATGTATCAGAGTAAAGGAGACAGACAGAGTCCCGTCTCTATTAGATGAATGTATCAGAGTAAAGCAGACAGACAGAGTCCCGTCTCTATTAGATGAATGTATCAGAGTAAAGCAGACAGACAGAGTCCCGTCTCTATTAGATGAATGTATCAGAGTAAAGCAGACAGACAGAGTCCCATCTCTATTGGATCTCTATTTTCAATCGTGTGTGTGTGTGTGTGTGTGTGTGTGTGTGTGTGTGTGTGTGTGTGTGTGTGGTACATTTGGATGCTCTGGAGTGTAGCTTCTGTGCTGTAGGAGATGAGAGTTGAGATGAAACACAGGTCTCTATCATCAGATTATCCCCAGAAAAATATATACCCTTTAGGTCTCTCTATCATCAGATTATCCCCAGAAAAATATATACCCTGTAGGCCTCTCTATCATCAGATTATCCCCAGAGTAATTCATACCCTGTAGGCCTCTCTATCATCAGATTATCCCCAGAGTAATTCATACCCTGTAGTTCTCTCTATCATCAGATTATCCCCAGAGTAATTCATACCCTGTAGTTCTCTCTATCATCAGATTATCCCCAGAAGAGTAATTCATACCCTGTAGTTCTCTATGTCATCAGATTATTCCCAGAGTAATTTATATCCTGTAGTTCTCTCTGTCATCAGATTATCCCCAGAATAATTCATACCCTGTAGTTCTCTCTATCATCAGATTATCCCCAGAGTAATTTATACCCTGTAGGCCTCTATATCATCAGATTATCCCCAGAGTAATGTATACCCTGTAGTTCTCTCTATCATCAGATTATCCCCAGAGTAATTCATACCCTGTAGTTCTCTATGTCATCAGATTATTCCCAGAGTAATTCATACCCTGTAGTTCTCTCTATCATCAGATTATCCCCAGAGTACTTTAGGGATCCTTAGTGTCGCAGAGGTCTAAGACACTGCATCTCAGTGCTGGAGGCGTCACTACAGACCCTGGTTCAGTGGTCTAAGACACTGCATCTCAGTGCTAGAGGCGTCACTACAGACCCTGGTTCAGCGGTCTAAGACACTGCATCTCAGTGTTAGAGGAGTCACTACAGACCCTGGTTCAGCGGTCTAAGGCACTGCATCTCAGTGCTAGAGGCGTCACTACAGACCCTGGTTCAGCGGTCTAAGACACTGCATCTCAGTGCTAGAGGCGTCACTACAGACCCTGGTTCAGCGGTCTAAGACATTGCATCTCAGTGTTAGAGGCGTCACTACAGACCCTGGTTCAGAGGTCTAAGACACTGCATCTCAGTGCTAGAGGCGTCACTACAGACCCTGGTTCAGCGGTCTAAGATACTGCATCACAATGCAGGAGGCGTCACTACAGACCCGGATTTGATCCCGGTCTGTATCACAACCGGTCTTGGTCAGGAGTCCCATAGGGCGGTGAACAATTGGTCCTGCGTCGTCAGGGTTAGGAGAGGGTTTGGCTGGGTCAGGACTGTCATTGTAAATAAGAATGTATTGTTAACCTTGCCTAGTTAAATAGAGGTTAAAAATATAAATACCATGCAGTCATCAGATTATCACCAGGCCCCTCCAGCCTCTTAGCAATGTGAGAGCACACACACACACACACACACACACACACACGCACACACTGATCACTGATTGACTATGGAAGTGACAATATTCCTTAAGCACTGTTTGGGAGAGAACGGGATCATTCAATCACCCCTTTTAATTGTTGTGAAATTGGCTATGTATTGGTAAAATGATTATTTGTCTTGTTTTCTTCGATTCGACACCATGAAATGCTGGGTCATTACTCTACAACGTCCCTGTAATTGGAAAGTTCTGCGAGAGGGGGAAACCCAAAAGTTGGGTTGAGTAATTAAACCAAACAATGTTACTCAGCCTCCTGGACTAAGTGTTCATAAATCATACTGTCATACCTGTACTACACATAAACAGAAAACCACTGCATCACAGCGCTGTCCTTGAGAGGTAGAAAGAGAAGTGAACTGGATTACATTACTGTGGTAACAGTGTTTGCTTCCGTCCCTCTCCTTATCCCAACCTGGGCTTGAACCAGAGACTTCTCCTTGTTACAACCTGGGCTTGAACCAGAGACTTCTCCTTCTGCCAACCTGGGCTTGAACCAGAGACTTCTCCTTATCCCAACCTGGGCTTGAACCAGAGACTTCTCCTTATCACAACCTGGGCTTGAACCAGAGACTTCTCCTTATCCCAACCTGGGCTTGAACCAGAGACTTCTCCTTATCACAACCTGGGCTTGAACCAGAGACTTCTCCTTATCCCAACCTGGGCTTGAACCAGATACTTCTCCTTATCCCAACCTGGGCTTGAACCAGAGACTTCTCCTTCTGCCAACCTGGGCTTGAACCAGAGACTTCTCCTTATCCCAACCTGGGCTTGAACCAGAGACTTCTCCTTATCCCAACCTGGGCTTGAACCAGAGACTTCTCCTTATCCCAACCTGGGCTTGAACCAGAGACTTCTCCTTATCCCAACCTGGGCTTGAACCAGAGACTTCTCCTTATCCCAACCTGGGCTTGAACCAGAGACTTCTCCTTATCACAACCTGGGCTTGAACCAGAGACTTCTCCTTATCCCAACCTGGGCTTGAACCAGAGACTTCTCCTTATCACAACCTGGGCTTGAACCAGAGACTTCTCCTTATACTAGCTACCATGGTTACCACAACCATACTAGCTATCACGGTTACCACAACCATACTAGCTATCACGGTTACCACAACCATACTAGCTATCACGGTTACCACAACCATAATCAAATCAAATCAAATCAAATCAAATTTATTTATATAGCCCTTCGTACATCAGCTGATATCTCAAAGTGCTGTACAGAAACCCAGCCTAAAACCCAAACAGCAAGCAATGCAGGTGTAGAAGCACGGTGGCTAGGAAAAACTCCCTAGAAAGGCCAATACCTAGGAAGAAACCTAGAGAGGAACCAGGCTATGTGGGGTGGCCAGTCCTCTTCTGGCTGTGCCGGGTGGAGATTATAACAGAACATGGCCAAGATGTTCAAATGCATGGTCGAATAGCAGCACAGTCAGGTGGACTGGGGACAGCAAGGAGTCATCATGTCAGGTAGTCCTGGGGCATGGTCCTAGGGCTCAGGTCAGTTGAAACTGGAACAAGCAGCATGGCCAGGTGGACTGGGGACAGCAAGGAGTCATACTAGCTACACAGATACCACAACGATACTAGCTATCACGGTTTACCACAACCATACTAGCTATCACGGTTACCACAACCATACTAGCTACCACGGTTACCACAATGATACTAGCTATCACAGTTACCACCACAACACCACTAGCTACCACAGTTAGAACAA
>NC_034187.2:86644325-86653376 GCF_002021735.2 Oncorhynchus kisutch
AAAACATTACACAGGTTATTGATTACTAACAAAATGCAATGAAAACAGGTCCCTAGTGGACTAACAAAAACATGACTGTTTGATTACACAATGGAAGGGAAGGGTAGGTAAGGAGAGGGAGAGACAAACAGATTTAACTTATCGTACCTACACTACCGTTCAAAAGTTTGGGGTCACTTAGAAATGTCCTGTTTTTGAAAGAAAAGCAAAAAAATGTGTCCCATTAAAATAACATCAAATTGATCCAACATAGAGTGTAGACATTTTTAATTTTGTAAATGACTATTGTAGCTGGAAACGGCAAATTTTTATGGAATATCTACATAGGTGTACAGAGACTTATTATCAGCAACAGCCATTTGAAACTATGCTCACCCTAACAACCGCTCATTCAGATTAGAAATGCAACATACATATTTACGCTTAGATGTCTTTCTCTGTCGTCTCTCTGTTGAAACCACTCGATCCGTCTATGGAAAGTATTTCGATGTCTCTACAGTAGTTGTCCTTCTTAGTTGTAGGCCTCTTTGTCTTGGAGTGTTCTTAGAATGGATACTTCAGGTGTCCCACACGGTGGTGAGAGGGATCTGTTCTTCAATCTCAAATTGTCCTAGACTACTTTACTTACCCAGCTGCAGACTGTGAATGTTTGGTCAAGTCTTTACCTTGTTCAATCGTTGAGAGTTTCAGAGGGTTTTGCTATTTTCTGTTCTTGTAGTTTTAACCATTTCAACGTTTGGGCCACGTCCTCACGTTCTCTGGTCTGTGTTTAAATTCTCAGCAAGTCTTATCTAAGCTCTGTGGCCTGAAAGGCGATTCCATCATGTTGACACGAACACTGAGCTCACTTTGGCGTAGGTTTGCAAGAAAAAACATTCTCATTTAGAAGACTAAAATCACATTGCTATCTTTTCAAAAATAGTTTCATATTTAATCATATACGTTTTACAACATTTAGAAGTACTGTACGTGGGGCGGCAGGAAACCTTTTGTGTAGAGCGTTCGGTTGTTGGATCAAATCCCCAAGCTGACAAGGAAAAAAATCTGATGTTCTGCCCCTGAACAAGGAGGTAATCCCCGGTAGGCAGAATTTCTTATTAGAATTGGTTCTTATTATCCGACTTGCCTAGTAACATGTCAAATACAAAAAAAAAATGTTTTTGATAGTGAAAGCTCTTAAAGTTACAATGTTACCGTTATAACGTCTTTCCAATCATTTTAATGACATCACAAAATAGTTAATTTCCCATATTCCATCTGTCATCATTCCCAACATTCGGATGTTGAAATATATTGTCCCAATGGTTATTGTTTGATGTTGAATTTTTGGTGGCAAGAGTCTATCTGTAACTACTACTACTACAGCTCTCAGGGAAGTTTTCTACAGCTCTCAGGGACGTTTCCTACAGTTCTCAGGGACGTTTCCTACAGCTCTCAGGAAGGTTTCTTATAGCTCTCAGGGAGGTTTCCTACAGCTCTCAGGAAGGTTTCTTATAGCTCTCAGGGAGGTTTCCTACAGTTCTCAGGGAGGTTTCCTACAGTTCTCAGGGATGTTTTCTACAGCTCTCAGGGAGGTTTCCTACAGCTCTCAGGGAGGTTTCCTACAGCTCAATGTCCAATGAGATTGCTGTTTTATTGCATTGTCAACTAACTTGAATTCAATTTAAAATCAACCAAACATGGAAAAACTTCAGTCGATGTCTGGTTCAAACCTAAGTTGAAACAAGAATTATTTCAAATGCGATTGAAACAGAAACCAACATTGATACAACTTTAATTGCGTTGATCGGGTGTGGATGAATAACATAGAAGCAACATTTACGCAACATAAACTGATCCATTTGACCTTCTGTTTTCTCTCTAAGCTGATTGACTTATTTTTAATTGAATCGGCCATCCGTTTACTATGGTCTCGATTCTAGTATTCTCAAACAACATTCAATAGTCTTCAGACATATTATAGCGCTTCTCTTCAGTATCTTCTGTCCTATTGGGCCTTAGATGAGACACAGGGCTTAGCTGGTCTGGCTGTCCTCTGTTGTGGTGATAGAGGGGGAAAGCTTACCTCTCCTGGGGTGTGTTTTATGTTTCTCCACTCTGTCTCTGTCAGCATTAAAAGGGTTGCTGTCAATTCTGTTGTTTTTTTTGGTTGTCTGTTTTTAAGATGTGCTTTGGCCTTACTGTCCTCTTTGAAACCTTTTTGAACTAATGTTTTTACATATACTTGTACCACGACATAGTTGAATACTGAATACTGATTGGCTGAAAGGGCATTCTAGAGTGTGCGTTAATTGCAGATATACAGACTGTTGGAAAATATTATTGGACACCTCTGAAGTAGTTTCACAAACAGTTGGAATAGATCCATTAAACTTCAATAAATAAGTCAATAACAGTTTGCTGTTATTTTCTCTTTCAGCTCCTATGTGTGGTGGTCAGCTGAGAGGCCCGAACGGCATCATCACATCACCAAACTACCCTGTCCAGTATGACAACAATGCTAACTGCACCTGGGTCATCATCGCTACAGACACCACCAAGGTATGGTCTCACATTGCTAATAATATACGCTAATACTGAAAATGCTGTGCTAATGTTGCTATGCTATAATACGCTAATACAGTAATATGTACAGTACAGAACTGACATGCTAAATGCTAATATTGACTACTTCATGTTAATGTGGCTATGCTATGCTAATATTTACAACAGTCAGACATTATAATATGGAAATGCTATACGCAAACATTGGATACATAATGGTAATGCTATGCTAGCTACGCTAATTCTTACTACTGTTTATGTTGTTTGCTTCTCACAACTATGCTAATTCTTACTACTGTTTATGTTGTTTGCTTCTCACAACTAAGCTAAATGTGTGTTGTGCTATCAAAACCTGTTAAGGTCATATGGTTTATTTGAAATGTACGGCACTTGGAATCAATAATGTGTCTTCAAACTATCCCTTTAATACATCTTCAAACCATTTTGAAGTGCGTCCGGGAGTCCGCACCTTGGGGGGGGGGGGGGGGTTCTGTCACGCCTTGGTCTTAGTGTTTTGTGTTTTCGTTATATATTTGGTCAGGCCAGGGTGTGACAGGGGTTTACGTGTTGTATTCGTATTGGGTTTTGTAGGCATTGGGATTGTGGTTGATTAGGGGTGTGTCGAGTGTAGGCTTGGCGGCCTGAGGCGGTTCTCGATCAGGGTCAGGTGCTTCTCGTTGCCTCTGATTGGGAACCGTATTTAGGTAGCCTGAGTTCGCTTTGTCTTTCGTGGGTGATTGTTCCTGTCTCTGTGTAGTTTCACCAGATAGGCTGTAATTAGGTTGGTGGGTGATTGTTCCTGTCTCTGTGTAGTTTCACCAGATAGGCTGTAATTAGGTTGGTGGGTGATTGTTCCTGTCTCTGTGTAGTTTCACCAGATAGGCTGTATTAGGTTGGTGGGTGATTGTTCCTGTCTCTGTGTAGTGTTCACCAGATAGGCTGTATTAGGTTGGTGGGTGATTGTTCCTGTCTCTGTGTAGTGTTCACCAGATAGGCTGTATTAGGTTGGTGGGTGATTGTTCCTGTCTCTGTGTAGTTTCACCAGATAGGCTGTAATTAGGTTGGTGGGTGATTGTTCCTGTCTCTGTGTAGTTTCACCAGATAGGCTGTAATTAGGTTGGTGGGTGATTGTTCCTGTCTCTGTGTAGTTTCACCAGATAGGCTGTATTAGGTTGGTGGGTGATTGTTCCTGTCTCTGTGTAGTGTTCACCAGATAGGCTGTATTAGGTTGGTGGGTGATTGTTCCTGTCTCTGTGTAGTTTCACCAGATAGGCTGTAATTAGGTTGGTGGGTGATTGTTCCTGTCTCTGTGTAGTTTCACCAGATAGGCTGTATTAGGTTGGTGGGTGATTGTTCCTGTCTCTGTGTAGTTTCACCAGATAGGCTGTATTAGGTTGGTGGGTGATTGTTCCTGTCTCTGTGTAGTTTCACCAGATAGGCTGTATTAGGTTGGTGGGTGATTGTTCCTGTCTCTGTGTAGTATCACCAGATAGGCTGTATTAGGTTGGTGGGTGATTGTTCCTGTCTCTGTGTAGTGTTCACCAGATAGGCTGTAATTAGGTTTCACGTTCCGTTTGTTGTTTTGTATTTATTATAGTTATTTCATGTATCGTCACTTTTCTTCATTAAAGACATGAGTAACCACCACGCTGCATTTCGGTCCGACTCTCTTTCTACAAACGAAGAACGACGTTACAGACGGCCAGTTCTTGGTAGATTTGCAGTGGTCTGATACTCCTTCCATTTCAATATTATCGCTTGCACAGTGCTCCTTGGGATGTTTAAAACTTGGGAAATCTTTTGTATCCAAATCCGGCTTTAAACTTATTCACAACAGTATCTCAGACCTGCCTGGTGTGTTCCTTGTTCTTCATGATGCTCTCTGCGCTTTTAACGGACCTCTGAGACTATCACAGTGCAGGTGCATTTATACAGAGACTTGATTACACACAGGTGGATTGTATTTATCATCATTAGTCATTTAGGTCAACATTGGATCATTCAGAGATCCTCACTGAACTTCTGGAGAGAGTTTGCTGCACTGAAAGTAAAGGGGCTGAATAATTTTGCACACCCAATTTTTCAGTTTTTGATTTGTTAAAAAAGTTTGAAATATCCAATAAATGTCGTTCCACTTCATGATTGTGTCCCACTTGTTGTTGATTCTTCACAAAAAAATACAGTTTTATATCTTTATGTTTGAAGCCTGAAATGTGGCAAAAGGTCGCAAAGTTCAAGGGGGCCGAATACTTTCGCAAGGCACTGTATATATTGATCATATAGAGAGGCTGTGTAATGTAGGTCTAGATTATGTATATATATATATTGATCATATAGAGAGGCTGTGTAATGTAGGTCTAGATTATGTATATATATATATATATATTGATCAGACAGAAGCATCAATTCATTCTTTGAACGACTCCAAAGCCACTGACTCTGAACCACTGACTCTCCAAAGCTACAGTGGCCCAGGAACCACTGACTCTCCAAAGCTACAGTGGCCCAGGAACCACTGACTCTCCAAAGCTATTGCTTGTGGCCCAGGAACCACTGACTCTCCAAAGCTACAGTGGCCCAGGAACCACTGACTCTCCAAAGCTACAGTGGCCCAGGAACCACTGACTCTCCAAAGCTACAGTGGCCCAGGAACCACTGACTCTCCAAAGCTATTGCTTGTGGCCCAGGAACCACTGACTCTGAACCACTGACTCTCCAAAGCTATTGCTTGTGGCCCAGGAACCACTGACTCTGCAAAGCTATTGCTTGTGGCTCAGGAACCACTGACTCTGCAAAGCTATTGCTTGTGGCTCAGGAACCACTGACTCTCCAAAGCTATTGCTTGTGGCCCAGGAACCACGGACTCTCCAAAGCTATTGCTTGTGGCCCAGGAACCACTGACTCTGAACCACTGACTCTGCAAAGCTATTACTTGTGGCCCAGGAACCACTGACTCTGAACCACTGACTCTGCAAAGCTATTGCTTGTGGCCCAGGAACCACTGACTCACTGCATTTTTCTATTACCAAGACACCAGTTGGTATCTCTTAACTGGTTAGGACATGTCATGAGGTAAATTTGGTTGGAATCTAATGACAAAATATAGTATTTTATTTTTAAACATAAGAGTATGAGTAAAAGGTCTCTCTCGTCAGCACTTACGACAAATTGTCTACTCTGAGACACGTTATGGATACGGCCACAGACCTGCTTTTCCTGTTAGGCGATACGTGTAACAACACACAGAGAGATAGCACTGTGGCTGTAGTGGACTAGTCAGATGCAATGTCCTGCAAAGGAGCTGGTACAATGTCCTGGAAAAGAGATGGTACAATGTCCTGCAAAGGAGTTGGTACAATGTCCTGCAAAGGAGTTGGCACAATGCCCTGGAAAGGAGTTGGTACAATGCCCTGGAAAGGAGTTGGTACAATGTCCTGCAAAGGAGTTGGTACAATGCCCTGGAAAGGAGTTGGTACAATGTCCTCTGCAAAGGAGTTGGTACAATGCCCTGCAAAGGAGTTGGTACAATGCCCTGCAAAGGAGTTGGTACAATGCCCTCTGCAAAGGAGTTGGTACAATGTCCTGCAAAGGAGTTGGTACAATGCCCTGCAAAGGAGTTGGTACAATGCCCTCTGCAAAGGAGTTGGTACAATGCCCTGCAAAGGAGTTGGTACAATGCCCTCTGCAAAGGAGATGGTACATTGTCCTGGAAAAGAGATGGTACAATGTCCTGCAAAGGAGTTGGCACAATGCCCTGCAAAGGAGTTGGCACAATGCCCTGCAAAGGAGATTGGAAGTAATAGCAGAAGAAGGATAGATTAAATGAATCTGCCAGATAGGACTCCACCAACAGAAAGATAGATTGAGAATCATCTGTGGTGAGGGAGAAGAAGAAGACAGGAAGACAGATGGAGAGCTATTTAGACAAGAGGATATCATGAGAGAGACTTAACCACTGTTACAGAGATGACTTCAGAGGTTCAAGGGCCACAGTGCTAATAAATGTCCTCCTCTGAGCTCAAACAAATGGTTTTACAGATCTGTCCACTTAGCATTGTGGATGAGTCTGGAACATAGTATGAAGAAGGAGGGAGGAGAGGGAGAGGGAGGAGAGGGAGAGGGAGGAGGAGAGGGAGGGAGGAGAGGGAGAGGGAGGAGGAGAGGGAGGGAGGAGAGGGAGAGGGAGGAGGAGAGGGAGGGAGGAGAGGGAGGAGAGAGGGGTGAGAGAATGGAGGAGGGGAGGGTGAAGGAGGAGAGGGAGGGTGAGGTAGGAGGAGAGGGAGGGAGGAGGTAGGAGGAGGGGAGGGATGATGAGGTAGGAAGAGAGGGAGGGAGGAGAGGGAGGTAGGAGGAGAAGGAGGAGAGGGAGGAGGAGAGGGAGGGGAGGGTGAAGGAGGAGAGGTAGGAGGAGGTAGGAGGAGAGGGAGTGAGGAGAGGGAGGGAGGAGGAGGTAGGAGGAGAAGGAGGAGAGGGAGGAAGGAGGGAGGATAGGGAGGGATGAGGAGGTAGGGAGGAGAGGGAGGGAGGAGAGGGAGGTAGGAGGAGGTAGGAGGAGAGGAGAGGGAGGGAGGAGAGGGAGGGAGGAGGAGAGGGAGGGGAGGGTGAAGGAGGAGAGGTAGGAGGAGGTAGGAGGAGAGGGAGTGAGGAGAGGGAGGGAGGAGGAGGTAGGAGGAGAAGGAGGAGAGGGAGGAAGGAGGGAGGATAGGGAGGGATGAGGAGGTAGGAGGAGAGGGAGGGAGGAGAGGGAGGGAGGAGAGGGAGGGAGGAGGAGGTAGGAGGAGGTAGGAGGAGAGGAGAGGGAGGGAGGAGGAGAAGGAGGAGAGGTCGACTCACACTAAAAGTGACACGTGCACGCATACAGTAGACACACACACTCACCCTTGGGTACACTCCACTGGGCTCTGGGCAGAGTCACAGGGTTTGAGCCAGACAGTGGTACTTTAGCCTGTCTCTCGCTCTGCGTCCTGACCAGATGAAGACGGAGCGAATATGTTGTTTCTCTGTAGAGACTAAAGATAGTGTTCTATTTCTGCCTGGCACTGTTTACCTCCAAACCACATTGCACCACAACACACACACACACACACACCCCGAACCACACACACACACACACACACACACACACACACACCCCGAACCACACACACACACACACACACACACACACACACACCCCGAACCACACACACACACGCACACACACACACACACACCCCGAACCACACACACACACACGCACACACACACAACACACACACCCCAAACCCCACTGGTCACGCCTCCACGTGCAGCCAGAGGAAACATTACTGTAGGTCAGAGAGGAGTCTGAATCTGCATCCAAAATAGAACTCTATACCCATTGTAGGGCACTACATTTGACCAGGGCCCATAATGTCCCTGGTCCAAAGCAGTGCATTATGTAGGGAATAGTGGCTATTTAGGCCTCAGGTCTGAGATAGGGGCCATTTAGGCCTCAGGTCTGAGATAGGGGCCATTAGGACTCAGGTCTGAGATAGGGGCCATTTAGGCCTCAGGTCTGAGATAGTGGCCATTTAGGACTCAACCTGAGATAGTGGCCATTTAGGACTCAGTTCTGAGATAGTGCCATTTAGGACTCAGGTCTGAGATAGTGGCCATTTAGGACTCAACCTGCGATAGTGGCCATTTAGGACTCAGGTCTGAGATAGTGGCCTTTTAGGACTCAACCTGAGATAGTGGCCATTTAGGACTCAGGTCTGAGATAGTGGCCATTTAGGACTCATCCTGAGATAGTGGCCATTTAGGACTCAGATCTGAGATAGTGGCCATTTAGGACTCAAACAGAGATAGTGGCCATTTAGGACTCAACCTGAGATAGTGGCCATTTAGGACTCAACCTGAGATAGTGGCCATTTAGGACTCAGGTCTGAGATAGTGGCCATTTAGGACTCATCCTGAGATAGTGGCCATTTAGGACTCAGGTCTGAGATAGTGGCCATTTAGGACTCAACCTGAGATAGTGGCCATTTAGGACTCAGGTCTGAGA
Source organism: Oncorhynchus kisutch (assembly GCF_002021735.2). Classification (NCBI taxonomy): domain Eukaryota; kingdom Metazoa; phylum Chordata; class Actinopteri; order Salmoniformes; family Salmonidae; genus Oncorhynchus; species Oncorhynchus kisutch. The sequence continues at coordinate 86,652,895 of NC_034187.2, forward strand.
TAGTGGCCATTTAGGACTCAGGTCTGAGATAGTGGCCATTTAGGACTCAGGTCTGAGATAGTGGCCATTTAGGACTCAACCTGAGATAGTGGCCATTTAGTCCTCAGGTCTGAGATAGTGGCCATTTAGGACTCAACCTGAGATAGTGGCCATTTAGGACTCAACCTGAGATAGTGGCCATTTAGTCCTCAGGTCTGAGATAGTGGCCATTTAGGACTCAACCTGAGATAGTGGCCATTTATATAAATTCACTGAAAGCTCGCACTAACATTATTATTATTAAAATGAACAGCATTGACTTTCCATATTTTTGGCCAGCTAATAACCTAACCACCAATCAATCAATGTTCTGGACTAAATGTTCAAATGATGTTGCTGCAGGATTATTTTCTGTGACAATAATGGTGAATTTAAATCCTACACCTGTATGTTTGTTTGTAGGATGAAACTGCATTTTATCTGGTGATCTGACCCACAACAGC
>NC_034187.2:86658476-86668476 GCF_002021735.2 Oncorhynchus kisutch
TACTATAGTGGTGGCCATTTGCAGTTATCCTTTCCTGTCCTGGGGTCAGTTACTTCTCATCAGAATGTATCTTGTTGTACTATAGTGGTGGCCATTTGCAGTTATCCTTTCCTGTCCTGGGGTCAGTTACTTCTCATCAGAATGTATCTTGTTGTACTATAGTGGTGGCCATTTGCAGTTATCCTTTCCTGTCCTGGGGTCAGTTACTTCTCATCAGAATGTATCTTGTTGTACTATAGTGGTGGCCATTTGCAGTTATCCTTTCCTGTCCTGGGGTCAGTTACTTCTCATCAGAATGTATCTTGTTGTACTATAGTGGTGGCCATTTGCAGTTATCCTTTCCTGTCCTGGGGTCAGTTACTTCTCATCAGAATGTATCTTGTTGTACTATAGTGGTGGCCATTTGCAGTTATCCTTTCCTGTCCTGGGGTCAGTTACTAGGGCCTCAGAGAGGGGAGAGGTCAAGCTGGTCTTCATATGTAAACATATATTTTAAACCATGTGAAGGGGTGATTGAGGGGGAACCAATTATCTCTTGGCTCCACAACGTCTGTGTGCCAGTCACTGTGTCTCTGTGATCTAGTCCAGGAGGGGTGTATTTGATATATGCTAGTGGATGAGGTTTTGTTTTTGGTCCTGAGTGGTACCAAGAGCGAGATAGGAACATAGTTTAGGTGACAAAGCTGAACGATAATTTATAGCCAACGCTGTCTGGCTATGTGTGTCTTTGCTATAAAGGATCTCAGTTGCAATGTGTAAGGACTCTCAGAGAATTCATTTATAGACACTGAATTGATCTGAGAGTCACAGGGTTGTGATGGAGCTCATATAATTAAAGATGGACTTTATGATATAACTCTGACTTGTGTGTGGTTTGCTCTCATGATTTGGTCAATACAGGACATTTCCACTCAGTCAAAGTTCATTATTTATTGAGAAGCTATTTTTGTTTATTTTTGGCCATTTTAATTTAAAACAATCACAGTAAAAGTTGCTGTTACACAAACACATTGATTTGGTACTTCCTGTATATACTTCCTGTATATACTTCCTGTATATACTTCCTGTATATACCTCCTGTATATAGCTCCACGTTGATCTGGTACTGGTACTTCCTGTATATAGCTCCACATTGATCTGGTACTGGTACTTCCTGTATATAGCTCCACATTGATCTGGTACTCCCTGTATATAGCTCCACGTTGATCTGGTATTGGTACTTCCTGTATATAGCTCCACATTGATCTGGTACTCCCTGTATATAGCTCCACATTGATCTGGTACTGGTACTTCCTGTATATAGCTCCACATTGATCTGGTGCTGGTACTTCCTGTATACAGTGGGGCAAAAAAGTATTTAGTCAGCCACCAATTGTGCATGTTCTCCCACTAAAAAAGATGAGAGAGGCATGTAATTTTCATCATAGGTGCACTTCAACTATGACAGACCAAAGAAATCCAGAAAATCACATTGTAGGATATTTTATGAATTTATTTGCAAATTATGGTGGAAAATAAGTATTTGGTCAATAACAAAAGTTTATCTCAATACTTTGTTATATACCCTTTGTTGGCAATGACAGAGGTCAAACGTTTTCTGTAAGTCTTCACAAGGTTTTCACACACTGTTGCTGGTATTTTGGCCTATTCCTCCATACAGATATCCTCTAGAGCAGTGATGTTTTGGGGCTGTTGCTGGGCAACAAGATTTTCTATGGGGTTGAGATCTGGAGACTGGCTAGGCCACTCCAGGACCTTGAAATGCTTCTTACGAAGCCACTCCTTTGTTGCCCAGGTGGTGTGTTTGGGATCATTGTCATGCTGAAAGACCCAGCCACGTTTCATCTTCAATTCCCTTGCTGATGGAAGAAGGTTTTCACGATACATGGCCCCATTCATTTTTTCCTTTACACTGATCAGTCGTCCTTGTCCCTTTGCAGAAAAACAGCCCCAAAGCATGATGTTTCCACCCCCATGCTTCACAGTAGGTATGGTGTTCTTTGGATGCAACTCAGCGTTCTTTGTCCTCCAAACACGACGAGTTGAGTTTTTACCTAAAAGTTATATTTTGGTTTCATCTGACCATATGACATTCTCCCAATCTTCTTCTGGATCATCCAAATGCTCTCTAGCAAACTTCAGACGGGCCTGGATATGTACTGGCTTAAGCAGGGGGACACGTCTGGCACTGCAGGATTTGAGTCCCTGGCGGTGTAGTGTGTTACGGATGGAAGGCTTTGTTACTTTGGTCCCAGCTCTCTGCAGGTCATTCACTAGGTCCCCCCGTGTGGTTCTGGGATTTTTGCTCCCCGTTCTTGTGATCATTTTGACCCCACGGGGTGAGATCTTGCGTGGAGCTCCAGATCGAGGGAGATTATCATTGGTCTTGTATGTCTTCCATTTCATAATAATTGCTCCCACAGTTGATGTCTTCAAACCAAGCTGCTTACCTATTGCAGATTCAGTCTTCCCAGCCTGGTGCAGGTCTACAATTTTGTTTCTGGTGTCCTTTGACAGCTCTTTGGTCTTCACCATAGTGGAGTTTGGAGTGTGACTGTTTGGAGGTTGTGGACAGGTGTCTTTTATACTGATAAGAAGTTCAAACAGGTGCCATTAATACAGGTAACGAATGGAGGACAGAGGAGCAGGTCTGTGAGAGCCAGAAATCTTGCTTGTTTGTAGGTGACCAAATACTTATTTTCCACCTGCTCCAGCAGGTATATTTCAGCAGTAACAGGGTGAGGGATGGTAGTCTACCTCAGCAGTAACATGGTGAGGGATGGTCGTCTACCTCAGCAGTAACAGGGTGAGGGATGGTAGTCTACCTCAGCAGTAACAGGGTGAGGTGAGGGATGGTAGTCTACCTCAGCAGTAACAGGGTGAGGGATGGTAGTCTACCTCAGCAGTAATAGGGTGAGGGATGGTAGTCTACCTCAGCAGTAACAGGGTGAGGAGGGATGGTAGTCTACCTCAGCAGTAACAGGGTGAGGAGGGATGGTAGTCTACCTCAGCAGTAACAGGGTGAGGGATGGTAGTCTACCTCAGCAGTAATAGGGTGAGGGATGGTAGTCTACCTCAGCAGTAACAGGGTGAGGAGGGATGGTAGTCTACCTCAGCAGTAACAGGGTGAGGAGGGATGGTAGTCTACCTCAGCAGTAACAGGGTGAGGGATGGTAGTCTACCTCAGCAGTAACAGGGTGAGGAGGGATGGTAGTCTACCTCAGCAGTAACAGGGTGAGGGATGGTGGTCTACCTCAGCAGTAATAGGGTGAGGGATGGTAGTCTACCTCAGTAGTAACAGGGTGAGGGATGGTAGTCTACCTCAGCAGTAACAGGGTGAGGGATGGTCGTCTACCTCAGCAGTAACAGGGTGAGGTGAGGGATGGTAGTCTACCTCAGCAGTAACAGGGTGAGGGATGGTAGTCTACCTCAGCAGTAACAGGGTGAGGGATTGTAGTCTACCTCAGCGGTAACAGGGTGAGGTGGGGGATGGTAGTCTACCTCAGCAGTAACAGGGTGAGGGATGGTAGTCTACCTCAGCAGTAATAAGGTGAGGTGAGGGATGGTAGTCTACCTCAGCAGTAACAGGGTGAGGGATGGTAGTCTACCTCAGCAGTAACAGGGTGAGGGATGGTAGTCTACCTCAGCAGTAACAGGGTGAGGGATGGTAGTCTACCTCAGCAGTAACAGGGTGAGGTGGGGTAGTAAATGGAAACCCAATTTGTGTCTCTCCCAGGGCCAGAGAGAGGTTTCTTAACACCCACAATGCAATGCTCTCTCTGGGCTGGTTGGCTATGTAGCAAGCTAGAAAACGTAGCTACACACAGTAAAACCATTGTCAATATCGGCATTTCTTGTAGCTAGCTGTAAAACCAGTTGAACAAAACGGAAATATCAATCTAGGAGTCTCTCGCCGAGTTCAACTTGTAGTTCATCCCAGAGCGAGAGCAAAGTATGTTGCTATAGCAACATTGGCCCTTTCCCACATTTTCCACAGGGCCCATTGCGAGATGAAAGAGGAACTGAGTTGACTCATTTGGTACACCTGTTAGTTTGAGCTCATTTAAGTAAAGAATAGCTACTTGGTCGTGCCTATATAAATGGAGGCATGTGTTCTAGACAAGTATACCCTAACATCTATTGGCTGATTTAGTGGTATTGTTTTGAAAATGTTATGAAATGTGATAGTGTTAAATCTCATCCATGACATGATTATTATTTTTTAGAAACGTACCAAATAGAAATGAAATAATGTTTATTTAAAACGATGTTAGAACGTAGGCTTTCCCCAAATTGACAGGAGTTTCATGATGTTTATTTCTGGGATTAGATTATAACCCTTTAACCGTTGGGTTGTTTTTTGTTGCAACCATAACCGTAAAAATCCAGCCATTTGCATCTCAATATATCAAATCATTTCTGGGTAACAATGAAGTACCTTGCACTGTACTGGGGTTTTTGACTTTGCAGAATTGACTCAGAATTACAACCAACATATACTGTTGGAGTCAGAAGTTTACATACACTTAGGTTGGAGTCATTAAAACTCGTTTTTCAACCACTCCACAAAATCTTTGTTAACAAACTATAGTTTTGGCAAGTCGGTTAGAACATCGTGCAGGACACAAGTCATTTTCCCAACAATTTTACAGACAGATAATTCCAGTGTGTCAGAAGTCGATTGTGCCTTTAAACAGCTTGATGTCATGGCTTTCTAAGCTTCTGATTGGCTAATTGACATCATTTGAGTCAATTGGAGGTGTACCTGTGGATGTATTTCAAGGCCTACCTTCAAACTCAGTGCCTCTTTGCTTGACATCATGGGAAAATCAAAAGAAATCAGCCAAGACATCAGAAAAAAAATTGTAGACCTCTACAAGTCTTGTTCATCCTTGGGAGCAATTTCCAAACGCCTGAAGGTACTGCGTTCATCTGTACAAACAATAGTACGCAAGTATAAACACCATGTCACCACGCAGCCGTCATACCGCTCAGAAAGGAGACGCGTTCTGTCTCCTAGAGATGAACGTACTTTGGTGCGAAAAGTTTAAATCAATCCCAGAACAACAGCAAAAGACCTTGTGAAGATGCTGGAGGAAACAGGTACAGAATTATCTATATCCACAGTTAAATGAGTCCTATGTCGACATAACCTGAAAAGCCGCTCAGCAAGGAAGAAACCACAGCTCCAAAACCGGCATATAAAAGCCAGACGACAGTTTGCAACTGCACATGGGGACAAAGATCTTTTTTTTTTTTTAAGAAATGTCCTCTGTTTGGCAATAATGGCCATTGTTATGTTTGGAGGAAGGGGGATGCTTGCAAGCTGAAGAACACCATCCCAACCGTGAAGCACGGGGGTGGCAGCATCATGTTGTGGGGGTGCTTTGCTGAAGGAGGGACTGGTGCACTTCACAAAATAGATGGCGTCATGAGGTAGGAAAATTATGTGGATATATTGAAGCAACATCTCAAGACATCAGTCAGGAAGTTAAAGCTTGGTCACACATGGGTCCAAATGATCAATGACCCCAAGCATACTTCCAAAGTTGTGGCAAAATGGCATAAGGACAACAAAATCAAGGTTTTGGAGTGGCCATCACAAAGCCCCGACCTCAATCCTACAGAACATTTGTGGACAGAACTGAAAAAGTGTGTGTGAGCAAGGAGGACTACGAACCTGACTCAGTTACACCAGCGCTGTCAGGAGGAATAGGCTAAAATTCACCCAACTTATTGTGGGAAGCTTGTGGAAGGCTACCCGAAACATTTGACCCAAGTTAAACAATTTAATAGCAATACTACCAAATATTAGTTTATACTAGTGTATTATACTATATATAATACTAGTTTAGTGTATGTAAACTTCTGACCCAGTGGGAATGTGATGAAAGAAATAAAAGTTGAAATAAATAATTCTCTCAACTATTATTCTGACATTTCACATTCTTAAAATAACTGACCTACTGCAGGGAATTTTTTCTAAGATTAAATGTCAGGAATTGTGAAAAACTGAATTTAAATATATTTGGCTAAGGTGTATGTAAACTTCCGACTTCAACTGTACTTCAGACAACTGATTGCAAGTCCTTTCATTATTTGTTCACTACATTTGACCTATTTGAGGCCTTGTTCACAATTTATTCTGTGGCAGCACAATGACCAAACGATATACTGTATGTGAGTCTCTTGATCATATCTTTGATCATGACACTGGTGAAGAGGAGAGAGTCCTTGTTGAACTTTGACACAAAGTAGTTTGTGATAAATAGCACAATATGTTTCATCTGAGCATTTGTTTTAGTCAAAATAATTCATACATTATGCTCTCTTTTTTTTTAAACAAAAAAACGAGTTGTATGAGCTCAGATCAATGAGGCCTACAGGCCATAAATAGCAAATAGAAGTTCAAAACATGTAATGTTCAGAAGAACTTAAGTTGATAGAAAGATGTAACACAACATTAGGTGATAATATATGGATTATTATGGATTTATAATCAGCTGTAAAGGGGCGGCCATTTTGGACCGGGAACACAGAGTGAATGAACATGAAACTAACACAACAGGAGGGTTAGAGAATTCCTATATTTAGAAATCCATAGGTGGGCATAAAAGCATAACAGTGAGCTCCATATGTAATGGACCTGATGAGTCCCTTAGGACGCTAATCTCCACATCGTAGACTCTAAATATGTGTTAATAAAATTATAGTCATTAAATCAGCCATGGATTTATCTCGCAGTTTCAGATGCCCTGGTGTGTTTTTAAAAGCTCATTAGAGTCTACCACCCTTCCATGGATGGATGGATGGGCTTATTTGTCCCGTCTGCTTCCTGTTTCCGATGTTCCGTTACAGATTCCTCACCGGGAGTTCTCCGGATTCCATCTGCAGCACCCCTGGAAAACCAGGAAGGGGGATAGTGAGGGTTGTATAACTCATTGGATGATGAAAGGAATGAAGTGTGTGTGTGTGTGTGTGTGTGTGTGTGTGTGTGTGTGTGTGTGTGTGTGTGTGTGTGTGTGTGTGTGTGTGTGTGTGTGTGTGTGTGTGTGTGTGTGTGTGTAAAGACTAAAGAATGTGGGTCAGCGTGTGATAGTGCACGTCAGCTCCTCGTCGCAGGCAGAGTGTTTATCACACAGCGAAGGGAGGAGTGCACCTGCAGAGAAAGAGAGAGACGAGAGAGAGACAGGAAGAGAGAAAGAGAGAGACGAGAGAGAGACAGGAAGAGAGAAAGAGAGAGACGAGAGAGAGACAGGAAGAGAGAGAGAAAGAGAGAGACGAGAGAGAGAGAAAGAGAGTGAGATGCAGAGGGAAAGATGTCTACCATGTTAGATGCAGAGGGAAAGATGTCTACCATGTTAGCCAGCCTAACTAAACTCTACCATGCTAGCTAGCCTAACTCTACCATGTTAGCCAGCCTAACTCTACCATGTTAGCCAACCTAACTCTACCATGTTAGCCAACCTAACTCAACTCTACCATGTTTGCCAGCCTAACTAAACTCTACCATGTTAGCCAACCTAACTCTACCATGTTAGCCAGCCTAACTCTACCATGTTAGCCAACCTAACTCTACCATGTTAGCCAACCTAACTCAACTCTACCATGTTAGCCAGCCAAACTAAACTCTACCATGTTAGCCAACCTAACTCAACTCTACCATGTTCAGCCAGCCTAACTCTACCATGTTAGCCAACCTAACTCAACTCTACCATGTTTGCCAACCTAACTCAACTCTACCATGTTAGCCAACCTAACTAAACTCTACCATGTTAGCCAGCCTAACTCAACTCTACCATGTTAGCCAGCCTAATTAAACTCTACCATGTTAGCCAACCTAACTCTACCATGTTAGCCAGCCAAACTAAACTCTACCATGTTAGCCAGCCAAACTAAACTCTACCATGTTAGCCAACCTAACTCAACTCTACCATGTTAGCCAGCCTAACTCTACCATGTTAGCCAACCTAACTATACCATGTTAGCCAACCTAACTAAACTCTACCATGTTAGCCAGCCGAACTAAACTCTACCATGTTAGCCAACCTAACTCAACTCTACCATGTTAGCCAGCCTAACTAAACTCTACCATGCTAGCTAGCCTAACTCTACCATGTTAGCCAGCCTAACTCTACCATGTTAGCCAACCTAACTCTACCATGTTAGCCAACCTAACTCAACTCTACCATGTTTGCCAGCCTAACTAAACTCTACCATGTTAGCCAACCTAACTAAACTCTACCATGTTAGCCAGCGTAACTCAACTCTACCATGTTAGCCAGCCTAATTAAACTCTACCATGTTAGCCAACCTAACTCTACCATGTTAGCCAACCTAACTCTACCATGTTAGCCAACCTAACTCAACTCTACCATGTTAGCCAGCCAAACTAAACTCTACCATGTTAGCCAACCTAACTCAACTCTACCATGTTAGCCAGCCTAACTCTACCATGTTAGCCAGCCTAACTCTACCATGTTAGCCAACCTAACTCAACTCTACCATGTTAGCCAGCCTAACTAAACTCTACCATGTTAGCCAGCCTAACTAAACTCTACCATGTTAGCCAACCTAACTCAACTCTACCATGTTAGCCAACCTAACTCTACCATGTTAGCCAGCCTAACTCAACTCTACCATGTTAGCCAGCCTAACTCAACTCTACCAACGCTGCCTCCTCTACACTCTAAACACTAGGCTACCTGCCTCCTTTACAGTCTAAACACTAGGCTACGCTGCCTCCTCTACACTCTAAACACTAGGCTACGCTGCCTCCTCTACACTCTAACCACTAGGCTACGCTGCCTCCTCTACACACTAACCACTAGGCTACCTGCCTCCTCTACACTCTAAACACTAGGCTACCTGCCTCCTCTCCACTCTAACCACTAGGCTACATGCCTCCTTTACACTCTAACCACTAGACTACCTGCTGCCTTTACAATCTAACCACTAGGCTACCTGCCGCCTCTACACTCTAACCACTAAGCTAAAGACAACCCAGAATCATTGATACAGTTGATTTTTGTCAAATATTTTGTGAGAAGAATCATCTTTGACCTTTATCCTCATTAGTGTTAGATGGTATTTCATCTCTCTATCTGAGGTTTCTGAGATGTAAAACACTTCTACAGTCATTTGCAAAATCTGTGCAGTGTGTTTGCAAAATAGATTACAGTCTATTCTAGGAAAATAAAGTTGAAATGTTGAAAGTTTACCTGGAAAGCCACCATTGATTTTAGGCAACTATCTTACCTGTCTATCTATTTGTCTTTCCCCTTCAGAGATTGACCAGGGCAGCTGTGGCGACCCAGGGATACCGGCCTACGGCAAGCGGGAGGGGACAGGTTTCCGCCACGGGGACAGGCTGCACTTTGAGTGTCTCCCTGCGTTTGAGTTGGTGGGGAAGAAGAACATCACCTGCCAGAAGAACAACCAGTGGTCAGCCAAGAAACCCAGCTGTGTCTGTAAGCAGTGATCTGTCTCCTATACAACACATCATGTATGCTAACCTAGCTGTGTCTGTAAACAGTGATCTGTCTCCTATACAACACATCATGTATGCTAACCTAGCTGTGTCTGTAAACAGTGATCTGTCTCCTATACAACACATAATGTTTGCTAGCCTAGCTGTGTCTGTAAACAGTGATCTGTCTCCTATAGAACACATAATGTATGCTAGCCTAGCTGTCTGTGAGTTATAAGTCTCCTATACAACACATAATGTATGCTAACCCAGCTGTGTCTGTAAGCAGTGATCTGTCTCCTATACAACACATAATGTATGCTAGCCTAGCTGTCTGTGAGTTATAAGTCTCCTATACAACACATCATGTATGCTAGCCTAGCTGTCTGTGAGTTATAAGTCTCCTATACAACACATCATGTATGCTAGCCCAGCTGTCTGTGAGTTATGAGTCTCCTATACAACACATCATGTATGCTAGCCCAGCTGTCTGTGAGTTATAAGTCTCCTTTACAACACATCATGTATGCT
>NC_034187.2:86670976-86675976 GCF_002021735.2 Oncorhynchus kisutch
CTGTATATAGCCTCCACATTGACTCTGTACCGTAATACCCTGTATATAGCCTCCACATTGACTCTCTACCGTAACACCCTGTATATAGCCTCCACATTGACTCTGTACCGTAACACCCTGTATATAACCTCCACATTGACTCTACCGTAATACCCTGTATATAGCCTCCACATTGACTCTACCGTAATACCCTGTATATAGCCTCCACATTGACTCTACCGTAATACCCTGTATATAGCCTCCACATTGACTCTACCGTAATACCCTGTATATAGCCTCCACATTGACTCTGTACCGTAACACCCTGTATATAGCCTCCACATTGACTCTGTACCATAACACCCTGTATATAGCCTCCACATTGACTCTGTACCATAACACCCTGTATATAGCCTCCACATTGACTCTGTACCATAACACCCTGTATATAGCCTCCACATTGACTCTGTACCAGTACCCCCTGTATATAGTCTCCACATTGACTCTGTACCGTAATACCCTGTATATAGCCTCCACATTGACTCTGTACCGTAACACCCTGTATATAGCCTCCACATTGACTCTGTACCATAACACCCTGTATATAGTCTCCACATTGACTCTGTACCGTAACACCCTGTATATAGCCTCCACATTGACTCTGTACCGTAACACCCTGTATATAGCCTCCACATTGACTCTGTACCGTAACACCCTGTATATAGCCTCCACATTGACTCTGTACCGGTACCCCCCTGTATATAGCCTCCACATTGACTCTGTACCGTAACACCCTGTATATAACCTCCACATTGACTCTGTACCGTAACACCCTGTATATAGCCTCCACATTGACTCTGTACCGTAACACCCTGTATATAGCCTCCACATTGACTCTGTACCGTAATACCCTGTATATAGCCTCCACATTGACTCTGTACCGTAATACCCTGTATATAGCCTCCACATTGACTCTGTACCGTAACACCCTGTATATAGCCTCCACATTGACTCTGTACCGTAATACCCTGTATATAGCCTCCACATTGACTCTGTACCGTAATACCCTGTATATAGCCTCCACATTGACTCTGTACCGTAATACCCTGTATATAGCCTCCACATTGACTCTGTACCGTAATACCCTGTATATAGCCTCCACATTGACTCTGTACCGTAATACCCTGTATATAGCCTCCACATTGACTCTGTACCGTAATACCCTGTATATAGCCTCCACATTGACTCTGTACCGGTACCCCCTGTATATAGCCTCCACATTGACTCTGTACCGGTACCCCCTGTATATAGCCTCCACATTGACTCTGTACCGTAACACCCTGTATATAGCCTCCACATTGACTCTGTACCGGTACCCCCTGTATATAGCCTCCATACTGACTCTGTACTGGTACCCCCTGTATATAGCCTCCACATTGACTCTGTACCGGTACCCCCTGTATATAGCCTCCACATTGACTCTGTACCGGTACCCCCTGTATATAGCCTCCACATTGACGCTGTACCGGTACCCCCTGCACACTGACTCTGTACTGGTACCCCCTGCACATTGACTCTGTACTGGTACCCCCTGTATATAGCCTCCACATTGACTCTGTACCGGTACCCCCTGCACATTGACTCTGTACCGGTACCCCCTGTATATAGCCTCCACATTGACTCTGTACCGGTACCCCCTGTATATAGCCTCCACATTGACTCTGTACCGGTACCCCCTGTATATAGCCTCCACATTGACGCTGTACCGGTACCCCCTGCACACTGACTCTGTACTGGTACCCCCTGCACATTGACTCTGTACTGGTACCCCCTGTATATAGCCTCCACATTGACTCTGTACCGGTACCCCCTGCACATTGACTCTGTACCGGTACCCCCTGTATATAGCCTCCACATTGACTCTGTACCGGTGCCCCCTGTATATAGTCTCCACATTGACTCTGTACCAGTACCCTCTGTATATAGCCTCCACATTGACTCTGTACCGGTCCCCCCTGTATATAGCCTCCACATTGACTCTGTACCGGTACCCCCAGTGACTGTAATAGGGTTAGAGGCAGAGAATCCCAGTGGAAAGAGGGGAACCGGGCAGGCAGAGACAGCAAGGGCGGTTCGTTGCTCCAGAGCCTTTCCGTTCACCTTCCCACTCCTGGGCCAGACTACACTCAATCATATGACCCACTGAAGAGATGAGTCTTCAGTAAAGACTTAAAGGTTGAGACCGAGTTTGCGTCTCTGACATGGGTAGGCAGACCGTTCCATAAAAATGGAGCTCTATAGGAGAAAGCCCTGCCTCCAGCTGTTTGCTTAGAAATTCTAGGGACAATTAGGAGACCTGCGTCTTGTGACCGTAGCGTACGTGTAGGTATGTACGGCAGGACCAAATCAGAGAGATAGGTAGGAGCAAGCCCATGTAATGCTTTGTAGGTTAGCAGTAAAACCTTGAAATCAGCCCTTGCTTTGACAGGAAGCCAGTGTAGAGAGGCTAGCACTGGAGTAATATGATCAAATTTTTTGGTTCTAGTCAGGATTCTAGCAGCCGTATTTAGCACTAACTGAAGTTTATTTAGTGCTTTATCCGGGTAGCCGGAAAATAGAGCATTGCAGTAGTCTAACCTAGAAGTGACAAAAGCATGGATTAATTTTTCTGCATCATTTTTGGACAGAAAGTTTCTGATTTTTGCAATGTTACGTAGATGGAAAAAAGCTGTCCTCGAAATGGTCTTGATATGTTCTTCAAAAGAGAGATCAGGGTCCAGAGTAACGCCGAGGTCCTTCACAGTTTTATTTGAGACGACTGTACAACCATTAAGATTAATTGTCAGATTCAACAGAAGATCTCTTTGTTTCTTGGGACCTAGAACAAGCATCTCTGTTTTGTCCGAGTTTAATAGTAGAAAGTTTGCAGCCATCCACTTCCTTATGTCTGAAACACATGCTTCTAGCGAGGGCAATTTTGGGGCTTCACCATGTTTCATTGAAATGTACAGCTGTGTGTCATCCGCATAGCAGTGAAAGTTTACATTATGTTTTCGAAGAACATCCCCAAGAGGTAAAATATATAGTGAAAACAATAGTGGTCCTAAAACGGAACCTTGAGGAACACCGAAATTTACAGTTGATTTGTCAGAGGACAAACCATTCACAGAGACAAACTGATATCTTTCCGACAGATAAGATCTAACCAGGCCAGAACATGTCCGTGTAGACCAATTTGGGTTTCCAATCTCTCCAAAAGAATGTGGTGATCGATGGTATCAAAAGCAGCACTAAGGTCTAGGAGCACGAGGACAGATGCAGAGCCTCGGTCCGATGCCATTAAAATGTCATTTACCACCTTCACAAGTGCCGTCTCAGTGCTATGATGGGGTCTAAAACCAGACTGAAGCATTTCGTATACATTGTTTGTCTTCAGGAAGGCAGTGAGTTGCTGCGCAACAGCCTTCTCTAAAATGTTTGAGAGGAATGGAAGATTCGATATAGGCCGATAGTTTTTTATATTTTCTGGGTCAAGGTTTGGCTTTTTCAAGAGAGGCTTTATTACTGCCACTTTTAGTGAGTTTGGTACACATCCAGTGGATAGAGAGCCGTTTATTATGTTCAACATAGGAGGGCCAATCACAGGAAGCAGCTCTTTCAGTAGTTTAGTTGGAATAGGGTCCAGTATGCAGCTTGAAGGTTTAGAGGCCATGATTATTTTCATCATTGTGTCAAGAGATATAGTACTAAAACACTTGAGCGTCTCTCTTGATCCTAGGTCCTGGCAGAGTTGTGCAGACTCAGGACAACTGAGGTTTGGAGGAATACGCAGGTTTAAAGAGGAGTCCGTAATTTGCTTTCTAATAATCATAATCTTTTCCTCAAAGAAGTTCATGAATTTATCACTGCTAAAGTGAAAGTCATCCTCTCTTGGGGAATGCTGCTTTTTAGTTAGCTTTGCGACAGTATTAAAAAGGAATTTCGGATTGTTCTTATTTTCCTCAATTAAGTTAGAAAAATAGGATGATCGAACAGCAGTAAGGGCTCTACGGTACTGCACGGTACCGTCCTTCCAAGCTAGTCGGAAGACTTCCAGTTGACTCTGTACCGGTACCCCCTGTTTATAGCCTCCACATTGACTCTGTACCGGTACCCCCTGTATATAGTCTCCACATTGACTCTGTACCGGTACCCCCTGTATATAGCCTCCACATTGACTCTGTACCGGTACCCCCTGTATATAGTCTCCACATTGACTCTGTACCGGTACCCCCTGTATATAGCCTCCACATTGACTCTGTACCGGTACCCCCTGTATATAGCCTCCACATTGACTCTGTACCGGTACCCCCTGTATATAGCCTCCACATTGACTCTGTACCGGTACCCCCTGTATATAGCCTCCACATTGACTCTGTACCGGTACCCCCTGTATATAGCCTCCACATTGACTCTGTACCGGTACCCCCTGTATATAGCCTCCACATTGACTCTGTACCGGTACCCCCTGTATATAGCCTCCACATTGACTCTGTACCGGTACCCCCTGTATATAGCCTCCACACTGACTCTGTCAAGTCTCGCTATTGTTATTTTACTGCTCTTTAATTACTTGGTACTTTTATTTCATATATATATTTTACTGCATTGTTGGTTAAGTAAGTATTGTACTGTATGGTCTACACCTGTTGTATACGGCACGTGTGACTAATACAATTTGATTTGATCTAACTCTCTCTCTCTTTTCCTTCCCCTCCCTACATCCCCGCTCTCCCTTTCTCCAGTCTCGTGCTTCTTCAACTTCACAACCCCCTCTGGGGTGCTGCTGTCCCCAAACTACCCCCAGGAATATGGAAACAATATGCACTGTGTGTGGCTCATCATCACCAAGCCAGAGAGTAGGATTAACCTGGCCTTCAATGACCTCAGCATGGAGAAGCAGTTTGACTTCCTCAGCGTCAAAGACGGTGGCAAGGTTATGTTTCAATCGATCGATCAGTCAATGAATCATTCAGAGCATT
>NC_034187.2:86680976-86695976 GCF_002021735.2 Oncorhynchus kisutch
GGTATTGTTGGTATTTTAGGGTATTGTGGGTATTGTTGGGTATTGTGGGTATTGTTGGGTATTGTAGGTATTGTTGGATATTGTGGGTATTGTTGGTATTGTGGTTATTGTGGGTATTGTAGATAGTGTGGGTATTATTGGGTGTTGTTGGGTATTGTTGGATATTGTTGGGTATTGTGGGTATTGTTGGTATTTTAGGGTATTGTGGGTATTGTTGGGTACGGTGGGTATTGTTGGGTAGTGTGGGTATTGTTGGGTATTGTAGGTATTGTTGGATATTGTGGGTATTGTTGGTATTGTGGTTATTGTGGGTATTGTAGATAGTGTGGGTATTATTGGGTGTTGTTGGGTATTGTTGGATATTGTAGGGTATTGTAGGTATTGTTGGTATTGTGGGTATTGTTGGGTATTGTGGGTATTGTGGGTACTATTGGGTATTGTGGGTATTGTTGGTATTTTAGGGTATTGTGGGTATTGTTGGGTACGGTGGGTATTGTTGGGTATTGTGGGTATTGTTGGGTATTGTAGGTAGTGTGGGTATTGTGGGTACTATTGGGTATTGTTGGTGTTGTTGGGTATTGTTGGATATTATGGGTATTGTTGGGTATTGTTGGGTATTGTTGGATATTATGGGTATTGTTGGGTATTGTTGGGTATTGTTGGATATTGTTGGGTATTGTAGGTATTGTTGGTATTGTAGGTATTGTGGGTATTGTGGGTACTATTGGGTATTGTTGGGTACTATTGGGTGTTGTTGGATATTGTGGGTATTGTGGGTATTGTAGGTATTGTGGGTATTATTGGGTATTGTAGGGTATTGTAGGGTATTGTTGGGTATTATTGGGTATTGTAGGGTATTGTAGGGTATTGTTGGGTATTGTTGGGTATTGTAGGGTATTGTAGGGTATTGTAGGGTATTGTAGGGCATTGTTGGGTATTGTTGGGTATTGTAGGGTATTGTAGGGTATTGTTGGGTATTGTAGGGTATTGTTGGGTATTGTAGGGTATTGTAGGGTATTGTAGGGTATTGTTGGGTATTGTAGGGTATTGTAGGGTATTGTAGGGTATTGTAGGGTATTGTAGGGCATTGAGAGGAGTAGGTAGGTATGAAGTGGTCCTGGATCTAGAATTAAGACTAAAGATGTAAAATAAATCCAGACGTAATTTCTGTGAATATAATTGATCTCCTCAAGACAGTTGTGAATAACGCCAAACGGACAGTTGCGTTGGCATACAGTTGTAACTTGTTTAGTAGACAATTCATACCTTTTTAATGTTACATGTGGTTAAAACCCACCAGAGTCGATGTCCGCACCTCCGCAGACATCTAATTGGAATATTATGAAAAATATCCTCTGTTGCATTGTTTAAATGCATCTCGATATACTGATGTCGCACTTCCGCTTCTGCGGTGAAAGGTGACAGAGCTGGTGTGGCCGTCTGTCATAAAACTGTCTGTAATGGTTTTGGACGACAAAACTAACGTATTATGACCCTGTTATGGAAAGATGAGACTCACAAACACGATAGTGTTCTCAGTTCTCAGTTTTCCCCCATTAGTGCCTTGCGACTCGTCTAGAGTCGGTACAGCCGATCTGCAAACTTCTTTGTAGCGTCTAAACAGTTTGAGCTGCACACTAATATTACTCTGAGGAACACGTACATACATGTGGGTTTGATCTATGAACGCACACAGACTTGTCTGAAGGTCCCCCGGTACAGGGTGAAAACCTTCATGGAAGTATGTATGGAGACTGTTTAGTTCCAAAGAATTAAGTTCAATAAATAAATAAATCAATGTTTCCTGATCTTTCATAAATCTCTCAGATATAGGACAGATACTTAAGAAAAAACTCTCTTTGGATTTTTCGGGGGGGGAACTATCTGTTGTTCAATGTGTTTCTATGGGCTAATAGCAGTAAGGACTATCTGTTATACAATGTGTTTCTATGGGCTAATAGCAGTAAGGACTATCTGTTATTCAATGTGTTTCTATGGGCTAATAGCAGTAAGGACTATGTGTTATTCATTGTGTTTCTATGGGCTAATAGCAGTAAGGACTATCTGTTATTCAATGTGTTTCTATGGGCTAATAGCAGTAAGGACTATGTGTTTCTATTAGCTAATAGCAGTAAGGACTATCTGTTATTCAATGTGTTTCTATGGGCTAATAGCAGTAAGGACTGTCTGTTATTCAATGTGTTTCTATGGGCTAATAGCAGTAAGGACTATCTGTTATTCAATGTGTTTCTATGGGCTAATAGCAGTAAGGACTATCTGTTGTTCAATGTGTTTCTATGGGCTAATAGCAGTAAGGACTATCTGTTATACAATGTGTTTCTATGGGCTAATAGCAGTAAGGACTATGTGTTTCTATTAGCTAATAGCAGTAAGGACTGTGTTTCTATTGGCTAATAGCAGTAAGGACTATGTGTTTCTATTGGCTAATAGCAGTAAGGACTGTGTTTCTATTGGCTAATAGCAGTAAGAACTATGTGTTTCTATTGGCTAATAGCAGTAAGGACTGTGTTTCTATTGGCTAATAGCAGTAAGGACTATGTGTTTCTATGGGCTAATAGCAGTAAGTCCAGATTTTGTTTCTTCATCAAATAATTTTTTATTTATGTTTTTTATACTTCAAGGGGTCTTAAAATGTCAAAGCAAATAGCAAAATGATCCTTGACCTTCGTGAAACAATTACGTTAGGCTTTGATGTCTTCACTATTATTCAACGATGTAGAACAACAAACGAAAATAAAGAATAACCCCGGGAAATTAGTAAGTGTGTCCAAACTTTTGACTGGTACTGTACATAGAAATGCATGTTGTAAAGTCAGATACGACAGGGTAGCCTAGTGGTTAGAGCGTTAGACTAGTAACCGAAAGGTTGCAAGTTCAAATCCCAGAGCTGACAAGGTACAAATCTGTCGTTCTGCCCCTGAACAGGCAGTTTTGCTATTTGCAAACAGGCAGTTTTGCTATTTTAATTAACTGACTTGCGTAGTTAAATAAAGGTAATAAGAATTACACCAACACAGTACGCTGTGATACATGCAATAGGGAAAACAACTGTACAGTGACTAACATCTAATCTGATCACACGATTTCACGTTGTGAAGCTACACACCTCATCCTACCCACAATGCATTCAGTTTGTACTTTTTTTTTACTCAATAGTGCACTACATAGTGAATAGGGCACTACATAGTGAATAGGGCACTACATAGTGAATAGGGCACTACATAGTGAATAGGGTACTACAGAGGGAATAGGGCACTACATAGTGAATAGGGTACTACAGAGTGAATAGGGTACTACATAGTGAATAGGGTACTACATAGTGAATAGGGTACTACAGAGTGAATAGGGTACTACAGAGTGAATAGGGTACTACATAGTGAATAAGGCACTACATAGTGAATAGGGCACTACATAGTGAATAGGTAACTATATAATGAATTAGGCACTACATAGTGAATAGCGTACTACATAATGAGTAAGGCACTACATAGTGAATAGGGAACTACATAATGAATAAGGTGCTACATAATGAATAGGGCACTACATAATGAATAAGGCACTACATAATGAATAAGGCACTACATAATGAGTAAGGCACTACATAGTGAATAGGGAACTACATAATGAATAAGGTGCTACATAATGAATAGGGCACTACATAATGAATAAGGCACTACATAATGAATAAGGCACTACATAATGAATAGGGCACTACATAATGAATAGGGCACTACATGGTGAATAGGGCACTACATAATGAATAGGGCACTACATAGTGAATAGGGCACTACATGGTGAATAGGTCAATACATAGTGAATAGGTCACTACATATTGAATATGGCACTACATAGTGAATAGGGCACTACATAATGAATAGGTCACTACATGGGGAATAGGGCACTACATGGTGAATAGGGCACTACATAATGAATAGGGCACTACATAGTGAATAGGGCACTACATGGTGAATAGGTCAATACATAGTGAGTAGGACACTACATATTGAATATGGCACTACATAGTGAATAGGGCATTACATGGTGAATAGGTCAATACATAGTGAATAGGACACTACATATTGAATATGGCACTACATAGTGAATAGGGCACTACATAATGAATAGGGCATTACATGGTGAATAGGTCAATACATAGTGAATAGGTCACTACATATTGAATATGGCACTACATAATGAATAGGGCACTACATTTTGAATAAGGCACTACATAGTGAATAGGGCAATACATAGTGAATAGGGGACAACATATTGAATAGGGCACTACATAGTGAATAGGTCACTACATATTGAATATTGCACTACATAGTGAATAGGGCACTACATTTTGAATAAGGCACTACATAGTGAATAGGGCACTACATAGGGCACTACATAGTGAACAGGTTGCCGTTTGGGACACAGACCTATTTCAACACTGTCTTCAACATTGACTGTGTCTAGATGCAGTGAGATATAATGATCACCGAATCCTGCGATTTGGGAAACACACGGACGTTAATGTATTAATTAGCGAATATGATACATAAAGACACAATGTTGTGAATGAACGTCAAGACCTGTTAATTGAAGCCGACAGCTAGTTCTCTCCGAGCAGCATCTCTGCGTCTCCTCTCACAGGCAAACCTGTTTTTTCGGGCGGGGTTTAGGGCAGGACTCATTCCATCAGTCATGTTAATTAAGCAGCCTGCCAAACTATATGGAGGAGATTGTTGGTGGTGTGCGTGTGCTTGTATGCATGTGAATGGCGGTGATTGTTGGTGGTTTAATAAATAAGATGATGGTGATGGATGATGTTCCCAGTCCAATCAGGATGCAGAGAATAATGAAGAGGATTTCAGCAACCCCAACATGTCACCCCTGTGCTGTGTGGATGGTGTGGATGGTGTGTGTGTGTGTGTGTGTGTGTGTGTGTGTGTGTGTGTGTGTGTGTGTGTGTGTGTGTGTGTGTGTGTGTGTGTGTGTGTGTGTGTGTGTGTGTGTGGAGGTGGTTATGATTGGAGATGTAATTATTATTTTAAAATGTGACATTTTTTTGTTACATATTTTTCTCCTCTATTTCGTGATATCCAATTGGCAGTTACAGTCCCATCTCTGCAACTCCCCCAAACCCTTACAAACCCTCCACCCAATCCAACCCCCCCACCCACCCATTCCAACCCCCCCACCTACCCCCCCCCCCCCCCCCCCACCCACCCACCAACCCAATCCAACTCCCTCCTCCAGCCCATCCAAACCCCCCACCACATCCAACTTCTTCAATCTTCATCTCTATCGTGCTGAGACAATTCATCCTTATGTGATTATTCATCATTTTCTTCAGTTACCCCTCTAATAACTCTGTATCCACAATCATCTTCAAAGGGCATTTCTGCTCTCATTTGTCCAAGTAACTTTCAATTACGATCAAGGGCCCTTTGACACAGATTTCTGAAGAACCCCCCCCCCCCCCCCCCCCCCCCCCCCCCCCCCTCTAAACACATGTCAAGACTTGTAGAAGCACCAGTCGTGAACAGATGGTCCAGTTACTACTGGAGTAGCCATGCTGACGCCATCAGTCCATCTAGTAGTTTCACCAATATGTTTTACGGCCTCTGTATATCAGACATGAAAATTAATTACATATCTCTGTGCCTCTATCTGCAACCGGCATCCATCAAATACTAGATTGTGTCGTCGTTGCCCCCCCCAAAAAAAACAGACAATGAAACTGAGGAATCCTAAATGTACTTTCTCAGGCCTTCTTGAACCTCAGTAGCCGTCACAACGTTCCACTCCGACACATCATTACTCTTATCTGCCCTATCTTCATGCTCCTCTCAGCAGAAAGGTGTTGGGTTCTTATTTTTCAGAGTAAATAACTCACGGACATTAGAGAAGCTTTAACCAAGTTTAATTATTCCCCAAAGGTTCGACACAGCTGTATTCAGACAAAAAAAACTTCTGATCTATTATGTATTTAATATCTCAATGTTCAAAGTTTAGCCCGAATCCAACAAAGGTGTCTTTTTTACCTAATACTTTCTACTATAGACTATTCAGGTTCTTGAACCTCATCCCTAAATAGACCCATATCATCTGAACTATTAACCCTATTGATGGCTATCCAGCACAGCTGTTATCTCTCCAACCTTCTCTCCATATCCGCTATCGCCCCATCCTCACTATTCACCGCTAAAACCACCACAGCAGTAGTCTTCCTCCTCCAGCAGCAGAACTGAAATGAGATGGTAGCTCCACTATAACCAGACAGGTAGCTCCACTATAACCAGACAGGTACCAGACAGGTAGCTCCACTATAACCAGACAGGTAGCTCCACTATAATCAGACAGGTACCAGACAGGTAGCTCCACTATAACCAGACAGGTAGCTCCACTATAACCAGACAGGTAGCTCCACTATAACCAGACAGGTACCAGACAGGTAGCTCCACTATAACCAGACAGGTACCAGACAGGTAGCTCCACTATAACCAGACAGGTAGCTCCACTATAACCAGACAGGTACCAGACAGGTAGCTCCACTATAACCAGACAGGTCGCTCCACTATAACCAGACAGATAGCTCCACTATAACCAGACAGATACCAGACAGGTTGCTCCACTTTAACCAGACAGGTAGCTCCACTATAACCAGACAGGTACCAGACAGGTAGCTCCACTATAACCAGACAGGTAGCTCCACTATAACCAGACAGGTACCAGACAGGTAGCTCCACTATAACCAGACAGATAGCTCCACTATAACCAGACAGGTACCAGACAGGTTGCCCACTTTAACCAGACAGGTAGCTCCACTATAACCAGACAGGTACCAGACAGGTAGCTCCACTATAACCAGACAGGTAGCTCCATTATAACCAGACAGGTAGCTCCACTATAACCAGACATGTACCAGACAGGTAGCTCCACTATAACCAGACAGGTACAAGACAGGTCGCTCCACTATAACCAGACAGGTACCAGACAGGTAGCTCCACTATAACCAGACAGGTACCAGACAGGTAGCTCCACTATAACCAGACAGGTACCAGACAGGTAGCTCCACTATAACCAGACAGGTAGCTTCACTATAACCAGACAGGTACCAGACAGGTAGCTCCACTATAACCAGACAGGTAGCTCCACTATAACCAGACAGGTAGCTCCACTATAACCAGACAGGTAGCTCCACTATAACCAGACAGGTAGCTCCACTATAACCATACAGGTAGCTCCACTATAACCAGACATGTACCAGACAGGTAGCTCCACTATAACCAGACAGGTACAAGACAGGTCGCTCCACTATAACCAGACAGGTACCAGACAGGTAGCTCCACTATAACCAGACAGGTACCAGACAGGTAGCTCCACTATAACCAGACAGGTACCAGACAGGTAGCTCCACTATAACCAGACAGGTAGCTTCACTATAACCAGACAGGTACCAGACAGGTAGCTCCACTATAACCAGACAGGTAGCTCCACTATAACCAGACAGGTAGCTCCACTATAACCAGACAGGTAGCTCCACTATAACCATACAGGTAGCTCCACTATAACCAGACAGGTACCAGACAGGTAGCTCCACTATAACCAGACAGGTAGCTCCACTATAACCAGACAGGTAGCTCCACTATAACCAGACAGGTACCAGACAGGTAGCTCCAGTATAACCAGACAGGTAGCTCCACTATAACCAGACAGGTAGCTTCAATATAAGCAGCCAGGTAGCTCCACTATAAGCAGACAGGTAGCTCCACTATAACCAGACAGGTACCAGACAGGTAGCTCCACTATAACCAGACAGGTAGCTCCACTATAACCAGACAGGTACCAGACAGGTAGCTCCACTATAACCAGACAGGTACCAGACAGGTAGCTCCACTATAACCAGACAGGTACCAGACAGGTAGCTCCACTATAACCAGACATGTACCAGACAGGTAGCTCCACTATAAGCAGACAGGTAGCTCCACTATAACCAGACAGGTACCAGACAGGTAGCTCCACTATAAGCAGACAGGTAGCTCCACTATAACCAGACAGGTAGCTCCACTATAACCAGACAGCCTAGTGGTTAGAAGGGGGAGGCAGGTAGTATAGTGGTTAGAGGGGGGAGGCAGGTAGTCTAGTGGTTAGAGGGGGGAGGCAGGTAGCCTAGTGGTTAGAGGGGGGAGGCAGGTAGCCTAGTGGTTAGAGGGGGCGACAGGTAGCCTAGTGGTTAGAGGGGGTGGCAGATAGCCTAGTGGTTAGAGGGGGGAGGCAGGTAGCCTAGTGGTTAGAGGGGGAGGCAGGTAGCCTAGTGGTTAGAGGGGGTGGCAGATAGCCTAGTGGTTAGAGGGGGGAGGCAGTTGGCCTAGTGGTTAGAGGGGGGAGGCAGGTAGCCTAGTGGTTAGAGGGGGGAGGCAGGTAGCCTAGTGGTTAGAGGGGGGAGGCAGGTAGCCTAGTGGTTAGAGGGGGGAGGCAGGTAGCCTAGTGGTTAGAGCCTTGGACCAGTAACCAAAAAGTTGCTAGATCAAATCCCAGAGCTGACAAGGTAAAAATCTGTTGTTCTGCTGCTGAATAAGGCAGTTAACCCACTGTTCCTAGACCAGTTAACCCACTGTTCCTAGACCAGTTAACCCACTGTTCCTAGACCAGTTAACCCACTGTTCCTAGACCAGTTAACCCACTGTTCCTAGGCCAGTTAACCCACTGTTCCTAGACCAGTTAACCCACTGTTCCTAGACCAGTTAACCCACTGTTCCTAGGCCAGTTAACCCACTGTTCCTAGACCAGTTAACCCACTGTTCCTTGACCAGTTAACCCCACTGTTCCTAGACCAGTTAACCCCACTGTTCCTAGACCAGTTAACCCCACTGTTCCTAGGCCAGTTAACCCACTGTTCCTAGGCCAGTTAACCCCACTGTTCCTAGGCCAGTTAACCCACTGTTCCTAGACCAGTTAACCCCACTGTTCCTAGACCAGTTAACCTACTGTTCCACTGTTCCTAGACCAGTTAACCCACTGTTCCTAGACCAGTTAACCCACTGTTCCTAGGCCAGTTAACCCACTGTTCCTAGACCAGTTAACCCCACTGTTCCTAGACCAGTTAACCCACTGTTCCTTGACCAGTTAACCCCACTGTTCCTAGACCAGTTAACCCCACTGTTCCTAGACCAGTTAACCCCACTGTTCCTAGACCAGTTAACCCCACTGTTCCTAGACCAGTTAACCTACTGTTCCACTGTTCCTAGACCAGTTAACCCACTGTTCCTAGACCAGTTAACCCACTGTTCCTAGGCCAGTTAACCCCACTGTTCCTAGGCCAGTTAACCCACTGTTCCTAGACTGTCATTGAAAAGAAGAAGTGGTTCTGACCTTGTTAAATAAAGGTACAAATACTGACTTCTTCTTTGATTTTGAGTTTATTCATTGAAATGTTATTCTGTGGAACCTGTTCAGTTTATGTCTCAGTTGTTGAATCTTGTTATGTTCATACAAATATTTACACATGGTAAGTCTGAGTTTAGGTCCTGGATGGCAGGAAGCTTGGCCCCAGTGATGTACTGGGCTCTCTCTCTCTCCCTCTTTCTCTCTCGCTCTCTCTCGCTCTCTCTTGCTCTCTCTCGCTCTTTCTCTCTCGCTCTTTCTCTCTCGCTCTTTCTCTCTCGCTCTCTCTCTATCAATGCATCATCTCCGCAATGTTATCTGTTGTGGAAGGGCTGCACATGTTTCAATAAGGCTCGCTAAGTAAAACAAATGTGTCTGTTACCGAACAGAACGATGACAAAAAAAGTTTATTGGAGAAAGTTGCTCAATAATTTTAAGGTCTCAGACAATTAAATTGTGCTGTGAGAGATTAGCATTAGCCCAACCAATGTTTAGCATAGTAGTAGGTACTTGTCGTAGCTGGATCCTGCAGTTTGCCTCCTTGAGTTTTCAGGGGCCTCACTTTATTTAGTTTCTCTAATTGCCCCTCCCATAGACACACACACCAGTCTCTAACCACCACATACACATACACTTATTGATATACACACACACGCACACACACACCTGCCCACCCTCCAACCTACACTCCTCCCAACTCCTACTCAGTAACAGACCCTGACTCTTCCCTCTATCTCTCTCTCTCGCCCTCTCTCTCTCTCTCTCTCTCTCTCTCTCTCTCTCTCTCTCTCTCTCTCTCTCTCTCTCTCTCGCCCTCTCTCTCTCTCTCTCTCTCTCTCTCTCTCTCTCTCTCTCTCTCTCTCTCTCTCTCTCGCCCTCTCTCTCTCTCTCTCTCTCTCTCTCTCTCTCTCTCTCTCTCTCTCTCTCTCTCTCCCCAGCGTTCCGCCACAACGAGTGTCCAGACCCGGGGGTTCCAGTGAATGGGAAGAGGTTTGGCGAGAACCTTCAGCTGGGCAGCTCCATCTCCTTCCTGTGTGAGGAGGGCTTTGTGAAGACCCATGGCTCCCAGACTGTCTCCTGTATCCTGAAGGATGGAAATGTGGTCTGGGACAATGCTGTGCCACGCTGTGAAGGTGAGAGGAGAGGAATGGAGACTCTTTCTGTCAGGCTTTTGTTGTCTTGTCATCTTTCTGTCCTCCTATCCCTCTTTCCTCCATTTTATTCTCACACTGTGAAGGTGACAGCAGACATTACTCCTCATCTTTCTTTTTTATATATTTGTCTCGTTTAACATTTGAGTCATTTAGCAGATGCTTTTATCCAGAGAAAATTACAATTATTGCATTCAACTTAAGTAGCTAAGAGAGACTACAACACGTCACAATAGTATCAAGTACGTTTTCCCTTAATTAACAGAGTATTTATCAGCAAAGTCAGTGTTCGTGGGAAAAGACAAGTGCGGGATGGTTTCAGCTGGAAACTCTGTCAGACATTGCGAGAGCTGCTGCCACAGCTCCTCAGACATACTTTAATAAGCCCTATCATTGTGCAACAATTCTAAATACAATCGCGTGTTAAAAAAAACTGTTTTGATGGCCACGATTAAAAAATAACTTCTCATTATATTTCAACTGGTAATTGAAGCGTGCTTCCCATTCACCGTTGAAGTGGATAGACAATTGGAGGCAGGCTGCGGTGCATCACACACCACTTTGCAATGAGCTGGAGTCAATAGCCTATGCATTTTGAAAAATTACTTCATTGTTTGAAACCTGAACATTTTACTTCATATTATGAGGACTGTCTTACCTTGCTTCAAAGTAGCCTATATCTCTCTAGCCTATATCTCTCTAGCCTATTTCTCTCTAGCCTATTTCTCTCTAGCCTATTTCTCTCTAGCCTATATCTCTCTAGCCTATTTCTCTCTAGCCTATTTCTCTCTAGCCTATTTCTCTCTAGCCTATTTCTCTCTAGCCGAGTTCTCTCTGGCATATTTCTCTCTATTTCTCTCATGTTCTGTTGGTTTTACAATAAACTTTCTTTCATTGTTTAGTAGCTAAAGACACAGTCATATTAGCAACCCATGCTAGTTGATGCTAATCCTAGTCATATTATTAACCCTTCTAGTTGATGATAATCCTAGTCATATTAGCATCGCATGGTAGTTGATGATAATCCTAGTCATATTAGCATCCCATGGTAGTTGATGATAATCCTAGTCATATTAGCAACCCATGCTAGTTGATGATAATCCTAGTCATATTAGCATCCCATGGTAGTTGATGATAATCCTAGTCATATTAGCATCCCATGGTAGTTGATGATAATCCTAGTCATATTAGCATCCCATGCTAGTTGATGATAATCCTAGTCATATTAGCATCCCATGCTAGTTGATGATAATCCTAGTCATATTAGCATCCCATGCTAGTTGATGATAATCCTTGTCATATTAGCATCCCACGTTAGTTGATGATAATCCTAGTCATATTAGCATCCCATGGTAGTTGATGATAATCCTAGTCATGTTAGCAACCCATGCTAGTTGTTGATAATCCCAGTAATATTAGCATCCCATGCTAGTTGTTGCATCTTTAGATCTCCCCTGTTTCTAAATGTCTGATGGATATTTTAATTTCTGTCACATGAAACCCCTCACTTGTGCAGTTCGCTTATGACAACAGTGGTTGCCAAATACTCCCACACGTAGCCTACTGCCTTGTGCACATTGTTGTGCGTATAAAGTGAACAAAAAATGATGTAGCAACATTTTAAGCTAAACATTCTGATCTGTTGCATCCACCTCATTGCTTTTTAAAGTTGTAAGAAATGTTATTTGAAATGGATCGGAATTGGCTATTTCTTTCTCGCATAGAACGACAAGCTGACTAATAGAGTGGGTTAACTTTTCTATTATGGGGCATAGTAGATTGACATAGGCTAGTGGTTTTGCGGTTCGTTACTTTTGGCTGAGGAAAAGTAAACGTGGAAAGCTATTCTAACATATTCAAAGTAAACATCGTAATTTAGTAAGAAGGAAATCAAACGTTCAGCTCGCTTACAGGGAAGGATATTCAACAAGCCAAGGCACTTATACAGATGTGACTCACTTCAGGAAAGTAGGCTTATGTCCCACATCACTACTTCACAGGTGAGCTATTTTTAATCAAAATGCATAGTTATTTTTAGCAGCAATACCTTCTGGAATATGTGAACAATCATGTGCCTTAATTACAAAACTTGTATGCCATCTGTAAATATGAAAACAATTTCTACATTACGAACACAGTTGGTTCACGGAAAAAGTCAGGAACCTTCCCGCTAGCCATGATTGGATGAGGATCCTTCCCACGAGCCATGATTGGATGAGATAATGGATGGGCTGGACATGCCGAGAGAAGAGTTCGGATTGGTCTGCCATGTAGCACCCTTCTGTCTATAACATGAGCTGGTCAATATGTGTAGGTAATCCTTTCTAACACAGCTTCTTTCTTTAAATAAATCACATAGCAAAGGTGCTGTTATTCACTTTTGGCATCTGTGGAATGCAAGGTGCAATTAGAGTATGAAAAGGAGATGGAGGAGATTCTGTCATTTGATTGCTCATATGCAGACGGTCGAAAAGAGAACAGAGTGTATAAACAGGTGTATAAAACACCTGTCTCCGGATTACATCTTCAAACGAAGGGTAACCATGGCATTCGTGACAGAGAGGGAGAAGCGTCCATCCATGTATACAGGTATGAGAGTCTAGCTAGCTACATTTTCAGATATTACACGTTTCTAATTTAGTCAGAAAGTCGTTTTCATTTCAAGTTGGCTCGCTAGCTAAAGTTACATGTATGATCTGTGCGGTGATATTATTCGTATCTCAGAGCCATTTGCATTGCTAGTTATAGTGTATTGCATATAACCTAGTGTCACGTTCGTTGTACGGGTGAGACCAAGGCGCAGCGGGATGTGAATACATCTTCTTATTTAATGAAACGAAGAACACTTAAACAAACTTACAAAACAACTAAACGAACGTGAAGCTATATATGATAAGTGCAGACACAGGCAACTAACACATAGACAATAAACCACTACCCAATACCAAAGGAATATGGCTGCCTAAATATGGTTCCCAGTCAGAGACAACGATAAACAGCTGCCTCTAATTGAGAACCAATCTAGGCAACAATAGACATACATAACACCTAGACTAGTAAACACCCACAGACATATTTACCCCCTAGACAGGGGCAAAAACACGTCCATCACCCGTGTCTTAACCTTGACCTAACCAAAATAATAAAGAAAACAAAGAATACTAAGGTCAGGGCACCTAGCTAGTATCACATTGAACCTGTATAGCTACCTGCTAGCTAGCTATTTGTCTAAACAAAAGACTCCACTATACAAGTAAAAATGTCAATAGAATGTTCATGATGTCACTGCTACAACTGTCAATAGACGTAGTTCATAAATTCACTCTGGCTATTTACTCTGCTTTCAGACCACTCGTCTGAGTGTGCCAGAGTGCAGAATAACTGATGAATTTAAGAACCCTTAACACCCATTCAAATTGGCCCGGTGTCAGTAAACTTTGGCAAAAAAAAGCATAATTAAATTGTTGACTGCAGCGCAGTTACAGTCACCAACGTTCTGGACAAAATTAGAATGAAGACAGCCTAACCAGCTCTGCTAAGGCGAGTAAAATGGTCAGAGTGAGGTGTTCCCTCATTTGTGTCTGGAAGTAGCTAGCAAGCTAGCCAACCATAGCTAGTTAGCTTGGGTGCTTGACTGCTGTTGTTAGGACAGAACGTTCAGATGAACCCTACTCCCCGGCCAGAGCCTCCAGTGTGCTCTCTGAACGCTCCGAGAGCAAAATGCTCTGAATTTACAAAGGGACAATCTGACAACGCTCTGAGTTTACAGTCCCCCAGAGCGCACTCTGGCACTCCAGATTGAATTTAGGAACCCGTACTATAAACCAGCCTTTAGTCTTGAAATCTTAGGTTGTTTAGTACATGGCCTCACATGTGAATCATTAAAGAGATGGGTGGGGCTAAAGCTTAAGAGGGTGTGAACGATGCTGACTGGGTGTAGATAAAAAGGATGTCTCCAGTAAGTGTACCAAAACATTCAAGGGCAATTTTCTCAAAAGTGAGATTACAAGTTTAACAATTTTCAAAGATGAATTACTTTCCCATTGTTCCTCATCTCTAGTCTATGAAATACCATTTTCTAGGTTTGAGTCTCTATGTCACGCCTTGACCATAGAGAGCCCTCGGTTCTCTATGGTGTTTAGGTCAGAGCGTGACTAGGGGGGTGTTCTAGTTCTATGTTCTAGTCATTGTATTTCTATGTTGGTGGTTTTGTATGGTTCCCAATTACAGGCAGCTGGTAATCGTTGCCTCTAATTGGTGATCATATTTAGGTAGCCATTTTTCCCACCTGTGTTTGTCGGATATTGTTTTGTGTTTGTGCATGTGCACCACTACTTTCACATTTCGATGTTTGTTTATTGTTTTGTTTTGAAGTTTCACCGAAATAATTCAATAGTAATAGTAATAATTCTACACACACTGCGCCTTGGCCCGCTCATTACGACGTCCGTGA
>NC_034187.2:86700976-86753476 GCF_002021735.2 Oncorhynchus kisutch
AACCCATTGGTTGTTCCCCCAGGTTTCGTACTGAGGTAAACTATGACGTGCTGGAAGTGCGTGACGGCCGGTTCCCCTCCTCGCCTCTGATTGGTAGTTACCAGGGTACCCAGGTGCCCCAGTTCCTCATCAGCACCTCCAACTTCCTGTTCCTTCTCTTTTCCACCGACAAGAGCCACTCGGACATCGGCTTCCGCATCCGTTATGAGAGTAAGACTTTGTGTTTGTATTTTTTTTAGCTCATCTTAGCCACAAACAGGTAGATGATAACTACTAATGGTTCCAGAACAGCCATTTGAGAAACTGTCAAATTATCCCTACATTTCTTCCTTTCCTCAATGACAAAAAGTATAACCAAATATATTCCAGATTTGTCTGCCCTACCTGACAGAGCCCACCATTACAAATAACCTGCCGATAATGTATAGTACCAGTCAAAAGTTTGGACACAAGGGGTTTTTCTTTATTTTTTAAAATAATTTTCTACATTGTAGAATAATAGTGAAGACACTAAAACTATGAAATAACACATATGGAATCATGTAGTAACCAAAAAAGTGTTAATACAAATACATATATTTTAGATTTTAGATTCTTCAATGTAGCCACACTTTGCATTGATGACAGCTTTGTACACTCTTGGCGTTCTCTCAACCAGCTTCACCTGGAATGGTTTTCAAACAGTCTTGAAGAAGTTCCCACATATGGCGAGCAATTGTTGGCTGCTCATCCCAAACCATCTCAACTGCGTCTCACAAAGACACGGCAGGTGGAAACAAAAATCTCAAATTTGAGGTTGAGATGTGTCTGTTACTTGAACACTGTGAAGCATTTAGTTGGGCTGCAATTTCTAAGGCTGGTAACTCTAATTAACTTATCCTCTGCAGCAGAGGTAACTCTGGGTCTTCCTTTCCTGTGGCGGTCCTCATGAGAGACAGTTTCATCATAGCGCTTGATGGTTTTTGCGACTGAACTTGAAGAAACTTTTAAAGTTCTTGAAATTTTCCGGATTGACTGACCTTCATGTCTTAAAGTAATGATGGACTGTCGTTATTTCAGCTGTTCTTGCCATAATAGGGACTTGGTCTTTTATCAAATAGGGCTATCTTCTGTATATCTACACATTCCTTGTCACAATACAACTGATTGTCTCAAACGCATTAAGGAAAGGAAAGAAATTCCCCAAATGAACGTTTAACAAGGCCTGTTAATTGGATTCCAGGTGACTTCCTCATCAAATCAAATGTTATTGGTCACATACACATGATTAGCGGATGTTAATGCAGGTGTAATGAAATGCTTGTGCTTCTAGCTCGGACAGTGCAGTAATATCTAACAAGTAATATCTAACAAACTACACAACATATACTTAACACACACAAATCAAAGTAAGAATGAATTAAGACCATATACAAGTTGACGTCGGAAGTTTACATACACTTAGGATGGAGCCATTTAATCTCGTTTTTCAACCACTCTACAAATTTCTTGTTAACAAGCTATAGTTTTGGCAAGTCAGTTAGGACATCTACTTTGTACATGACACAAGTAATTTTCCCAACAATTGTTTACAGACAGATTAATTCACAATTCCAGTGGGTCAGAAGTTTACATACACTAAGTTGACTGTGCCTTTAAACAGCTTGGAACATTCCAGAAAATGATGTCATGGCTTTAGAAGCTGGAGGTGTACCTGTGGATGTATTTCAAGGCCTACCTTCAAACTCAGTGCCTCTTTGCTTGGCATCATGGGAAAATCAAAAGAAATCAGCCAAGACCTCAGAAAAAAAATTGTAGACCTCCACAAGTCTGGTTCATCATTGGGAGCAATTTCCAAACGCCTGAAGGTACCACATTCATCTGTACAAACAATAGTACGCAAGTATAACCACCATGGGACTACGCAGCCGTCATACCGCTCAGGAAAGAGACGCGTTCTGTCTCTAGAGATGAACGTACTTTGGTGCAAAAGTGCAAATCAATCCCAGAACAACAGCAAAGGACCTTGTGAAGATGCTGGAGGAAACAGGTACAAAGGTATCTATATCCACAGTAAAACTAGGCCTATATCGACATAACCTGAAAGGCCGCTCAACAAGGAAGAAGCCACTGCTCCAAAACCGCCATCAAAAGGTCAGACTATGGTTTGCAACTGCACATGGGGACAAAGATGGTACTTTTTGGAGAAAAATCCTCTGGTCTGATGAAACAAATTATGTTATGTTTGGCCATAATGACCATCGTTATGTTTGGAGGAAACAGGGGAGGCTTGCAAGCCAAAGAACACCATCCCAACCATGAAGCACGGGGGTGGCAGCATCATGTTGTGGGGGTGCTTTGCTGCAGGAGGGACTGGTGCACTTCACAAAACAGATGGCATCATGAGGAAGGGAAATTATGTGTATATATTGAATCAACATCTCAAGATATCAGTCAGGAACTTAAAGCTTGGTCGCAAATGGGTCTTCCAAACTGACAATACCCCAAGCATTCTTCCAAAGTTGTGGCAAAATGGCTTAAGGACAACAAAGTCAAGGTATTGGAGTGGCCATCACAAAGCCCTGACCTCAATCCTATAGAACATTTGTGGGCAGAACTGAAAAAGCGTGTGCGAGCAAGGAGGCCTTCAAACCTGATTGAGTTACACCAGCTCTGTCAGGAGGAATGGGCCAATATTCACCCAACTTATTGTGGGAAGCTTGTGGAAGGCTACCTGAGTAGTTTGACCAAAAATTAACAATTTAAAGGCAATGCTACCAAATACTAATTGAGTGTATGTAAACTTCTGACCCACTGGGGATGTGATGAAAGAAATAAAAGCTGAAATAAATCATTCTCTCTACTATTATTCTGGCATTTCACATTCTTAAAGTTTAAATGTATTTGGCTAAGGTGTATGTAAACTTCCGACTTTACTGTACATATGGACGAGCGATGTCAGAGAGGAACGGATTAAGATATAGTAGAATAGTATAGAATACAGTGTATACATATGAAATGAGTGATGCCAGATATGTAGACATTAGTTAAGTGACTAGTTTTCCATTCCTTAAAGTGGCCAGTGATTTCTAGACTATGCCTATAGGGAGAAGCCTCTAATGTGCTACTGATGGCTGTTTAACAGTCTGATGGCCTTGAGATATTAGCTGTTTTTCAGTCTCTTGGTCCCTGCTTTGATGCACCTGTACTGACCTTGCCTTCTTTATGATAGCGGGATGAACAGGCAGTGGCTTGGGTGGTTGATGTCCTTGATGATCTTTTTCGCCTTCCTGTTTCATTGGGTGCTGTAGGTGTCCTGGAGGGCAGGTAGTTTGCCCCCGGTGATGCATTGGGACTGCACCCCCCTCTGGAGAGCCTTGCGGTTGCGGGCGGCGCAGTTGCTGTACCAGGCGGTGATACAGCCCGACAGGATGCTTTCAATTGTGCATCTGTAAACGTTTTGAGGGTTTTAGGTGACAAGCCACATTTCCTTAGCCTCCTGAAGTTTAAGAGGCTTTGTTGCGTCTCCTTCACCACACTGTCTGTGTGGGAAGCTGGTTGAGAGAATGCCTAGTGTGCAAAGCTGTCATCAAGAGAAAAGGTTGGCTACTTTGAAGAATCTCAGATATAAAACAGATTTTGATTTCTTTAACACTTTTTTGGTTACTATATGATTCCATATGTGTTATTTCATAGTTTTGATGTCTTCAATATTATTATACAATGTAGAAAATTGTAAAAATAATGAAAAATCCTGGAATGAGTAGTTGTGTCCAAACTTTTGACTGTTACTGTAAATGCCATGGTTACCCTTGGTTTGAATCCAGGGACAGGTGTTTCATTTAACAGCCTTCAGTGTTCTCTTTTTGACTCCCTCCGCATTTGTAATTAAACCTTCAGATTTGTTAAAAATCTCATTATCTATCATACTCTGCTTCCTCCAGGCATTCCACTGATTTTAAAACTCGGTCCTCCAGGAAGGGGAGAGCCTTAGCAACACTTTTGCAGATCTTCATGATATCTTTCAAAAAATCAGTTTTTTAGAAAGGATACCTACACATTTTGACTATATTATATTAATGAGGTGACATTAATGAGCTGATAATAATGAGGTGACCTTAATGAGCTTTAGTAACCCGTAGTTACCTTTAGTAACCCGTAGTTACCTTTAGTAACCTTTAGTAACCCTTAGTAACCTTTAGTAACCCTTAGTAACCTGTAGTTACCTTTAGTAACCTTTAGTAACCCGTAGTTACCTTTAGTAACCCCTAGTAACCCTTAGTAATTTTTAGTAACTAGATACTTAGATTTGATTTGATTTGATTTTTGATTAGTAACCCGTAGTTACCTTTAGTAACCCCTAGTAATTTTTAGTAACCCTTAGTAACCTTTAGTAACCCCAAGTAATTTTTTGTAACCCTTAGTAACCCTTAGTAACCCTTAGTAATATTAAGTAACCCTTAGTAACCCTTAGTAACCCCTAGTAACCCTTAGTAACCCCTAGTAACCCCTAGTAAGCCCTAGTAACCCTTAGTAACCCTTAGTAGCCCGTAGTAATATTTAGTAACCCTTAGTAATATTTAGTAACCCTTAGTGACCCTTAGTAATATTTAGTAACCCTTAGTAACCCTTAGTAATATTTAGTAACCCTTAGTAACC
Organism: Oncorhynchus kisutch; assembly: GCF_002021735.2. NCBI lineage: Eukaryota > Metazoa > Chordata > Actinopteri > Salmoniformes > Salmonidae > Oncorhynchus > Oncorhynchus kisutch. The sequence goes on from NC_034187.2 coordinate 86,705,615, forward strand.
CATAGTAACCCGTAGTAATATTTAGTAACCCTTAGTAACCCTTAGTAACCTTTAGTCACACCATCTCTCTCTGCTTTACCTGACTCACCTTAGTAACGCTTAGTAACCCTTAGTCACACCACCCTCTCTGCTTGGCTTGAATAAGTCACCATGGCTACTGCACCACTCCGACAGAAACAGGGACAGGTATGTGTGTGGGAGAGATCACTTTTAGTTGGTACCTGTATTCAAAACAAAAACTGACAGGAAGTTGTGCAAGAGTTTTAGTGTGCGTCCCAAATGGCACCCTTCTCCGTATGGACCCTGGTCAAAAGTCGTTTCGTTTATTAATTCGAACATTTAAAAGAAAAACAAGCACACATACAACTTGAAAAAGCCATACGTGCACACGAGGTAAATCATGGAGAATAACAAACATTAAAGTCTGGAACTTATTTCCATCCTCTTTAGTGTAGAGAACAGTGTGCCATTTGGTGCACAGCCTTAGTGTGTCATGCTACTGAATAAATGCCCCTTAGCTTGTCACACTGTTACACTGGTCCATTTGAGATAGGTGTTTCCCCTGAAGTACAGAATGACAGATACAATCAGTATGGATGTTGTATTGTGGCGTAGGGAAGAGGGGTGTGTGTGTGTGTGTGTGTATGTGTGTGTGTGTGTGTGTGTGTGTGTGTGTGTGTGTGTGTGTGTGTGTGTGTGTGTGTGTGTATGTGTGTGTGTGTGTATAATAACCCACGTGTGTTTTCCTCCTCAGCTCTACAGCTACAGTCAGATCACTGTGTCGACCCTGGCATCCCCGTCAACGGCCAACGCCATGGCAACGACTTCTACGTGGGTGCCTTGGTAACGTTCAGCTGTGACGCCGGGTACTCCCTCAGCGACCCAGAACCCCTGGAGTGTGAACCAAACTACCAGTGGAGTCGACCCCTGCCCAGCTGTGATGGTACGGCCCGATTCTGAATTCTGTTCACAAAATGGCGCCCATGTTCGCTCTAGGTGGAAGTTGCCCTTATCATACAGTAAAGCTAGGACAATCTTATGACTTCCTAATATCTAACTTTAACCGTTGGGGGGAAATCTTGAAACAAACCCTAAATCAGTGTTCAGGGCCCTGCTATGTAGTGTCCGAATGTATCCTCAAATCAACAGCATTTTCCCAATACTTCTTTATGAGACGCTATATTCACTATATTCACTATATTCACTATATTCACTATATTCTATGAGTATTTGGCAACTAGACAAGTCTTTCTAGATGTTTCCTACCCTCTAAAATGTTCATCTCTTTTTTTTCTCCGTAAGATATTTTTATCTCTGACTCTCCTTCCACTGTAGAGGCTTTTATATGTAAGGTATTGATATCCACCTCCTGTATAATGGTATTGATGATATCCACCTCCTGTATAATGGTATTGATGATATCCACCTCCTGTATAATGGTATTGATGATATCCACCTCCTGTATAATGGTATTGATGATATCCACCTCCTGTATAATGGTATTGATGATATCCACCTCCTGTATAATGGTATTGATGATATCCACCTCCTGTATAATGGTATTGATGATATCCACCTCATGTATAATGGTATTGATGATATCCACCTCCTGTATAATGGTATTGATGATATCCACCTCCTGTATAATGGTATTGATGATATCCACCTCCTGTATAATGATATTGATATCCACCTCCTGTATAATGGTATTGATATCCACCTCCTGTATAATGGTATTGATATCCACCTCCTGTATAATGGTATTGATGATATCCACCTCCTGTATAATGGTATTGATGATATCCACCTCCTGTATAATGATATTGATGATATCCACCTCCTGTATAATGGTATTGATGATATTCACCTCCTGTATAATGGTATTGATGATATCCACCTCCTGTATAATGGTATTGATGATATCCACCTCCTGTATAATGGTATTGATGATATCCACCTCCTGTATAATGGTATTGATGATATCCACCTCCTGTATAATGGTATTGATGATATCCACCTCCTGTATAATGATATTGATGATATCCACCTCCTGTATAATGGTATTGATGATATCCACCTCCTGTATAATGGTATTGATGATATCCACCTCCTGTATAATGTTATTGATGATATCCACCTCCTGTATAATGATATTGATATCCACCTCCTGTATAATGGTATTGATGATATCCACCTCTCTGTATAATGATATTGATGATATCCACCTCCTGTATAATGTTATTGATGATATCCACCTCCTGTATAATGATATTGATATCCACCTCCTGTATAATGGTATTGATGATATCCACCTCTCTGTATAATGATATTGATGATATCCACCTCCTGTATAATGTTATTGATGATATCCACCTCCTGTATAATGATATTGATGATATCCACCTCCTGTATAATGGTATTGATGATATCCACCTCTCTGTATAATGATATTGATGATATCCACCTCCTGTATAATGGTATTGATGATATCCACCTCCTGTATAATGATATTGATGATATCCACCTCCTGTATAATGTTATTGATGATATCCACCTCCTGTATAATGGTATTGATGATATCCACCTCCTGTATAATGATATTGATGATATCCACCTCCTGTATAATGATATTGATGATATCCACCTCCTGTATAATGGTATTGATGATATCCACCTCCTGTATAATGATATTGATGATATCCACCTCCTGTATAATGATATTGATGATATCCACCTCCTGTATAATGATATTGATGATATCAACCTCCTGTATAATGATATTGATATCCACCTCCTGTATAATGGTATTGATGATATCCACCTCCTGTATAATGGTATTGATGATATCCACCTCCTGTATAATGGTATTGATGATATCCACCTCTCTGTATAATGGTATTGATGATATCCACCTCCTGTATAATGGTATTGATGATATCCACCTCCTGTATAATGATATTGATGATATCCACCTCCTGTATAATGGTATTGATGATATCCACCTCTCTGTATAATGGTATTGATGATATCCACCTCCTGTATAATGTTATTGATGATATCCACCTCCTGTATAATGGTATTGATGATATCCACCTCATGTATAATGGTATTGATGATATCCACCTCCTGTATAATGGTATTGATGATATCCACCTCCTGTATAATGGTATTGATGATATCCACCTCCTGTATAATGGTATTGATGATATCCACCTCCTGTATAATGGTATTGATGATATCCACCTCCTGTATAATGGTATTGATATCCACCTCCTGTATAATGGTATTGATGATATCCACCTCCTGTATAATGGTATTGATGATATCCACCTCTCTGTATAATGGTATTGATGATATCCACCTCTCTGTATGTGCCCTTCAGAAGGGCACTGCTAGTAAACTGCATTGTAGAGCATGGTGAAACCTGGGGACATTTCATTAAGTGTAGTTCTAGTATCTACCATTACTGTCTCTGTCTCTCTCTCTCACTCGGTCTCTCTCTCTCTGTCCCTCTCTCTTTATTTCTCTCTCTCCCACCCCCTCTTATCTCTCTCCCTCTTCTCTCTCTCTCTCCCTCTCTGTCCCTCTCACTCTACCTCTTTCGCTCTCTCGTTCTCTCTCTCGTTCTCTCTCTCTCGTTCTCTCTCTCTCGTTCTCTCTCTCTCTCTCTCTCTCTCTCTCTCTCTCTCTCTCTCTAACCCTCCTCTCTTTATACCTCCCTCCCTCTCCCTCTCTCTGCAGCGTTGTGTGGAGGTTATATTCAGGGCAACACCGGTACCATCCTCTCCCCTGGGTTTCCTGACTTCTATCCTCACAACCTCAACTGCACCTGGATGATAGAGTCCTCCCACGGGAAAGGTGAGCAGGGCCACTCCTGTCTACATGCTTTCAGTCTAATTCAATTTCACTGGCATTGTCATTTCACTTATCAGGCCCTTTAAAGAATTCTGGTACATCACTGCACCGCTGATACCCAACCCCTCAGTCACATCACTATTGGAGTTATTACCTCTTCATAAAATATATTGGTTTCCTCTTCATAAAGTATCTTGGTTTCCTCTACATAAAGTATCTTGGTTTCCTCTACATAAAGTACCTTGGTTTCCTCTTCATAAAGTATCTTGGTTTCCTCTTCATAAAGTATCTTGGTTTCCTCTACATAAAGTATCTTGGTTTCCTCTACATAAAGTACCTTGGTTTCCTCTTCATAAAGTATATTGGTTTCCTCTTCATAAAGTATCTTGGTTTCCTCTACATAAAGTACCTTGGTTTCCTCTACATAAAGTATATTGGTTTCCTCTTCATAAAGTATCTTGGTTTCCTCTACATAAAGTACCTTGGTTTCCTCTTCATAAAGTATCTTGGTTGCCCAACCCCCTGTCACATGACTATTAGATCTAGAACCACATGTGAAACCTGTGTAGAATATAGGTTAGGGGTAGGCATCTAGATCTGAACGAATAGTCTGAACGAATGCTTGTTGGTCAAGAACAGAATTATAATAATTTATACACTGTAAATAGACTACAACTAAACCCCAAAAGAGATTGTATTGGAAAATAACAATCATTTCACACCTTGATTACATTGAGACACGATCTCATCTTTGTTTTGAGGGGGGGGAATACGAATTTACTGATATATCAAATGTTTTGCTGAATTCCTGAATATTTTACTGTTTTTTCTTTAACCAAAAATGACCCCCCCCCTCCCCCCCATGTAGAAAAATAGTAGAAAAATATCTACAAATTCTTGAATGAGTAGGTTTATCCAAACTTTTGACTGGTACTAAAGTTTGGACACAACTACTCATTCCAGGGTTTACACCTACTCATTCCAGGGTTTACACCTACTCATTCCAGGGTTTACACCTACTCATTCCAGGGTTTACACCTACTCATTCCAGGGTTTACACCTACTCATTCCAGGGTTTACACCTACTCATTCCAGGGTTTACACCTACTCATTCCAGGGTTTACACCTACTCATTCCAGGGTTTACACCTACTCATTCCAGGGTTTACACCTACTCATTCCAGGGTTTACACCTACTCATTCCAGGGTTTACACCTACTCATTCCAGGGTTTACACCTACTCATTCCAGGGTTTACACCTACTCATTCCAGGGTTTACACCTACTCATTCCAGGGTTTACACCTACTCATTCCAGGGTTTACACCTACTCATTCCAGGGTTTACACCTACTCATTCCAGGGTTTACACCTACTCATTCCAGGGTTTACACCTACTCATTCCAGGGTTTTCACCTACTCATTCCAGGGTTTACACCTACTCATTCCAGGGTTTACACCTACTCATTCCAGGGTTTACACCTACTCATTCCAGGGTTTACACCTACTCATTCCAGGGTTTACACCTACTCATTCCAGGGTTTACACCTACTCATTCCAGGGTTTACACCTACTCATTCCAGGGTTCACAACTACTCATTCCAGGGTTCACAACTACTCATTCCAGGGTTCACAACTACTCATTCCAGGGTTCACAACTACTCATTCCAGGGTTCACAACTACTCATTCCAGGGTTCACACCTACTCATTCCAGGGTTTTCACCTACTCATTCCAGGGTTTACACCTACTCATTCCAGGGTTTACACCTACTCATTCCAGGGTTTACACCTACTCATTCCAGGGTTTACACCTACTCATTCCAGGGTTTACACCTACTCATTCCAGGGTTTACACCTACTCATTCCAGGGTTTACACCTACTCATTCCAGGGTTCACAACTACTCATTCCAGGGTTCACAACTACTCATTCCAGGGTTCACAACTACTCATTCCAGGGTTCACAACTACTCATTCCAGGGTTCACAACTACTCATTCCAGGGTTCACAACTACTCATTCCAGGGTTCACAATCTACTCATTCCAGGGTTCACAACTACTCATTCCAGGGTTCACAACTACTCATTCCAGGGTTCACAACTACTCATTCCAGGGTTCACAACTACTCATTCCAGGGTTCACAACTACTCATTCCAGGGTTCACAACTACTCATTCCAGGGTTCACAACTACTCATTCCAGGGTTCACAACTACTCATTCCAGGGTTCACAACTACTCATTCCAGGGTTCACAATCTACTCATTCCAGGGTTCACAACTACTCATTCCAGGGTTCACAACTACTCATTCCAGGGTTCACAATCTACTCATTCCAGGGTTCACATCTACTCATTCCAGGGTTCACATCTACTCATTCCAGGGTTCACATCTACTCATTCCAGGGTTCAATCTACTCATTCCAGGGTTCACAACTACTCATTCCAGGGTTCACATCTACTCATTCCAGGGTTCACATCTACTCATTCCAGGGTTCACAATCTACTCATTCCAGGGTTCACAACTACTCATTCCAGGGTTCACAACTACTCATTCCAGGGTTCACAACTACTCATTCCAGGGTTCACAACTACTCATTCCAGGGTTCACAACTACTCATTCCAGGGTTCACATCTACTCATTCCAGGGTTTTTCTATATTTGTACTATTTTCTACATTGTAGAATAATTGTGAAGACATCAACACTATGAAATAACACATATGGAATCATGTAGTAATGAAAAAAATTACTTCACTCTCCTCCTTCTTTATTATTTTACCAGGCAAGTCAGTTAATAACAAATTCTTATTTTCAATGACGGCCTAGGAACAGTGGGTTAACCTTGTTCATGGGCAGAACGATATATTTTTACCTTGTCGGCTCGGGGATTTGATCTTGCAACCTTTCGGTTACTAGTCCAACTCTCTGACCACTAGGCTACCCTGCCGCCCCAGCAGCATGGAGGTGTGTTAGGTCATTGTCCAGTTGAAAAACAAATGATAGCCCCACTAAGCGCAAACCAGATGGGATGGTGTATCGCTGCGGAATGCTGTGGTAGGCATGCTGGTTAAGTGTGCCTTGAATTCTAAATAAATCACAGACAGTGTCACCAGCAAAGAACCCGCACACCATCACACCTCCTCCTCCATGCTTCACGGTGGGAACCACACATGCAGAGATAAACCGTTCACCTACTCTGCGTCTCACAAAGACGAGGCGGTTGGAACCAGATATCACAAATTTGCACTCATCAGACCAAAGGACAGATTTCTACCGGTCTAATGTCCATTGATCGTGTTTCTTGGCCCAAGCAAATCTCTTCTGATTATTGGTGTCCTTTAGTAGTGGTTTCTTTGCAGCAATTCTACCATGAAGGCCTGTTTCACGCAGTCTCCTCTGAACAGTTGATGTTGAGATGTGACTGACTGTTACTTGAACTCTGTGAAACATTTATTTGGGCTGCAATTTCTGAGACTGGTAACTCTAATGAACTTATCCTCTGCAGCAATGGTAAATCTGTGTCTTCCTTTCCTGTGGCGGTCCTCAGTTTCATCATTGCACTTGATGATTTTTGCGACAGCACTTGAAGAAACTTTCAAAGTTCTTGGATTTTTCCAGATTGACTGACCTTTATGTCTTAAAGTAATGATGGACTGTTGTTTCTCTTTGCTTATTTGAGCTGTTCTTGCCATAAAATGGACATGTTCTTTTACCAAATAGGGTTATCTTCTGTATACCACCCCTACCTTGTCACAACACAACTGACTGACTCAAACGCTTTAAGAAGGAAAGAAATTCCACAAATGAACTTTTAACAAGGCACACCTGTTAATTGAAATCCATTCCAGGTGACTACCTCATTATGCTGGTTGAGAGAATGCCAAGGGTGTGCAAAGCTGTCATCAATGCGAAAGGTGGCTACTTTGAAGAATTTCAAATACAAAATATATTTGGATTTGTTTAACACTTTTTTTGGTTACTACATGATTCCATATGTGTTATTTCATAGTGTTGATGTCGTCACTGTTATTCTACAATGTAGAAAATAGTACAAATAAAGACAAACCCTGGAATGAGTAGGTGTGTCCAACATTTTGACTGGTACTGTATATGTGTATGAAATCACTCGCGGGCCGGTTTTGCCGATTAATAGGTTATATTGTATTTGATACAGCCAAGCCAACCCTAAAATAGGTTCTACTATGTTTGATACAGCCAAGCCAACCCTAAAATAGGTCCTACTGTATTTGTTGTCTGAAAGGTTCCATCAAGTGTTCGAAAGCATCAGATTCAGCTACAAACACATGATCCAAGCTTACTCTTCTCCTGCTCTATGTCCCGCTCTCTCTCTCTCTCTCTCTCTCTCTCTCTCTCTCTCTCTCTCTCTCTCTCTCTCTCTCTCTCTCTCTCTCTCTCTCCTGCCCACCAGGAAGAGTGTAGCTGACTCCTCTTCTGTTTTCTCTCTCTCCTCACCCACCAGGAAGAGTGTAGCTGACTTCTCTTCTGTTTTCTCTCTCCTGCCCACCAGGAAGAGTGTAGCTGACTCCTCTTCTGTTTTCTCTCTCTCCTGCCCACCAGGAAGAGTGTAGCTGACTCCTCTTCTCTCTCTCTCTCCTGCCCACCAGGAAGAGTGTAGCTGACTCCTCTTCTGTTTTCTCTCTCTCCTGCCCACCAGGAAGAGTGTAGCTGACTCCTCTTCTGTTTTCTCTCTCCTCCCCCACCAGGAAGTCTATCTGACTCTTCTCTCTCTCTCACTCCTGCCCCACCAGGTGTCCAGTTCACCTTCCATACGTTCCACTTAGAGTCTCCTCATGACCACCTGTTGGTGACAGAGAACGGCAGCTTTCCCGAGCCCCTGTGGAGACTAACGGGCTCAACACTGCCCCCCACCCTCAGTGCAGGCCTGTATGGGAACTACACCGCTCAGATACGCTTCCTCTCAGACTTCTCTGTCTCCTACGAGGGATTCAACATCACCTTCTCAGGTAGGGGTTGGGTCATCCTCTGCTTGTGATTGAAAGGGAACTTTCAATCACAAGAATAATGCCTCAAAGGACCATGAAATAGAGCTCTAAAGATTTATAATTTAATTTAATAAGTGGATAATACTGAGAGAATAACCTATTGTATGATGTAATGCATTTGTAGATCCACCAGAAACACATATGAGTATCTGTGTGTATTTGTGTGCCTCCCTATCCGTCTAGATGGAACACAAAACTATCCTGTTCCCAGACCTGTTTATTTTTTGTGTCTTGTGGGTTGTTGTCATGCCACAATGACCATATGAGTTGACCACGTTGAAACAATGTTCTGGTACCAGGCTAGTTTCATTCAGCCAGATAGGAAGACAGGCTACCATTGGAAACTGAGCTACAGTGACCTCCCGAAAAATGTAAAAATATTGGGAGAACAACATTTTATGTTGTTGTTGTTTTGGCTCCGTACTCAGGCGCACAATGATTATGTCACACTTGTGACTTAAAAAAAAAAAACTTGTTGGATGCATCTGCAGTTTGTTTTGGTTGTGTTTCAGATTATTTTGTGCCCAATAGAAATGAATGGAAGATAATGTATTGTGTAATTTTGGAGTCACTTTTACAGAATGTGTAGTAACACTTGACACCCAGTGTTATAACCATGTCATAACGGCTGACATAACCATGTCATAATATGTCATAACGGCTGACATAACTTGTTATAACCATTTCATAACGGCTGACATAACCATGTCATAACCATGTCATAACAGCTGACATAACTTGTCATAACCATGTCATAACGGCTGACATAACTTGTTATAACCATGTCATAATATGTCATAACGGCAGACATAACTTGTTATAACCATGTCATAACGGCTGACATAACCATGTCATAACCATGTCATAACGGCTGACATAACCATGTCATAACCATGTCATAACGGCTGACATAACCATGTCATAACCATGTCATAACGGCTGACATAACCATGTCATAACCATGTCATAACGGCTGACATAACCATGTCATAACGGCTGACATAACCATGTCATAACCATGTCATAACGGCTGACATAACTTGTTATAACCATGTCATAATATGTCATAACGGCCGACATAACCCACCATATTATGGTCGTAACACTGTTATAACACTGACCCATATATTTACACCTGTTGTGACATATAGTGTGTTATTTTATGGCTGGTTATAACACCTACATAAGAGTGTCACAACCCACATTTATTCAAATGAGTTTTTCCACAGTCAAGAAGTTTCCTTTCGTTGTTGTTTGTCCTTTGTTGTTGTTGTCATGAATTCTTTACAGTATTTTGTTCATCATATGTTAAATAACTAATAGAAAATATACTTCATGCCAATGTCAAGAAGCATTTCGCCCATCGTAATCATATCAGGTAGATAGTCCTATCATGTCCTTTAATCAGTCCTCAGTCTAATAGAGGGTGTCTTGTCCTGCTCCTGAAATCTGCTCCTACATTCATCCCAGTCATCAGTCTAATAGAGGGTGTCTTGTCCTGCTCCTGAAATCTGCTCCTACATTCATCCCAGTCATCAGTCTAATAGAGGGTGTCTTGTCCTGCTCCTGAAATCTGCTCCTACATTCATCCCAGTCATCAGTCTAATAGAGGGTGTCTTGTCCTGCTCCTGAAATCTGCTCCTACATTCATCTCAGTCATCAGAAACAGAGCATTGAGGCAGGTGCATGTCTGACATCAATGTGTGCACAATAACAATGATAATTTAATATGGACAATTAAAAAAATATGTTATATTAACATAAACATACTGTTGACAAGGAGGCTGTGATGTAATGGACTGTTTTTCCTTGGGTGGTGTGTTGTGACACTTTATAATAGGTTATGACAGGTTAATGTCAGCTGTTATGACCATATTATAACAGGCTACTGTCAGCTGTTATGACCATATTATAACAGGCTACTGTCAGCTGTTATGACCATATTATAACAGGGTAATGTTATTGACAAGGAGGCTGTGATGTAATGGACTGTTTTTCCTTGGATGGTGTGTTGTGACACTCTTATGTAGGTGTCATAACGAGCCTTAAAATAACACAATATACAGTATGTCACAACAGGTCTAAATGTGTCATGACAGTGTTATGACCCTATTATAACCAGTTATGACAAGTTAATGACAGCTGTTATGACCCTATTATGACAGATTAATGTCAGCTGTTATGACCATATTATGACATGGTTATGACAAGTTAATGTCAGCTGTTATGACCATATTATGACATGGTTATGACCATATTATAACAGGTTATGACATGTTAATGTCAGCTGTTATGACATATTTTGTGAGGTGTTATGACCATGTGATAAGGTGTTATGACATAGGGTGTCAAGTAAAGTGTTACAGAATATGTTTCTAAAACACTTCTACGTTAATGTGGAAGCTACCAGGATTATGGATAATCCTGAATGAATCGTAAATAATTATGAGTGTTTAATGTACAGACGCACAAATATCATACCAAAAAACACTAACCTCCCCTGTTATTGTAATGGTGAGAGGTTAGCATGTCTTGGGGGGTATGATATAAAATGCTACCCTCCCCTGTTATTGTAATGGTGAGAGGTTAGCATGTCTTGGGGGTATGATATAAAATGCTAACCTCCCCTGTTATTGTAATGGTGAGAGGTTAGCATGTCTTGGGGGTATGATATAAAATGCTAACCTCCCCTGTTATTGTAATGGTGAGAGGTTAGCATGTCTTGGGGGTATGATATTTGTTGGTCTGTAACTTTTTAACTCATCATTATTCATGATTCATGCAGGACCTTCCGTAAACATGATAGCATCCACATTAACGTAGAAGTGTTTAGAAACATATTCTATTCTTATTTACAATAAAAGTGACTCCAAAATGACACAATACGTTATTTTTCCATTAATTTCTATTGGGGCACAATATAATCTGAAAAACAACCAAAACAAACAGCAAATTAATCCAACAAGTTTGTAAAGTCACAAGCTTGATGTAATCATTGCGTGCTAAGAATACAGGACCATATACTGAACTTTTTACTACTTTAATACAAATATAAGTGAATTTGTCCCAATACATTTAGTATCCTAAAATGGGAGGACTATGTACAAAAAGTGCTTTCATTTCTTTAAGGTTCACCTGATATGCATGTATTTACCCTCAAATTAAAGTTGACAGTCAGCCGTGTCAAAATCCTAAGTGCTGGAGTACAGATCCAAAACAACAACAACAACGACAACAAATCACTGTTCCAATACTTTTGGAGCTCACTGTATATCGACGGCTGACTGTTTTGGTGATCATGGATCAACTAGAAGAAATCCTATTGCAATGTATTATGGGTATCCTCACTAATGAAATCATCCCTTTCTCCTCTCCTCTTCCAGAGTATGACCTGGAACCTTGTGAAGACCCGGGAGTACCTCCCTACAGTACCCGTAAGGGGTTACAGTTTGGGGTGGGGGACGCGCTCATCTTCTCCTGTTTCCCTGGTTACCGTCTGGAGGGGCCGGCGAGGGTGACGTGTCTTGGTGGGCGGAGGAGGGTGTGGAGCTCCCCTCTGCCAAGGTGTGTTGGTAGGTGGTCACATGATTTAATTTGGCTTTGTTCACCCGTCCCCCCTGTCCCCACCGACCTCACCTCATCGACACCTCGCGCAGTCATGTACTGTACATCAATTTATACCCACCTCGTCTTCACTTACATCCATCCAGAAGACTGTCCTGGAAAACACTCCCACAACCTTCAATACAACTTTATATACCGCCACCTACCCCTGATACACACTATCATACACTTCCCATTCAACAACATGTCCCATACCGCACCAGAGAGTACCACACATCCGGCTGGATTATGGAGATATAGAGAGTGGATTATGGAGATATAGAGAGTGGATTATGGAGATATAGAGACTGGATTATGGAGATATAGAGAGTGGATTATGGAGATATAGAGACTGGATTATGGATATATAGAGAGTAGATTATGGAGATATAGAGACTGGATTATGGATATATAGAGAGTGGATTATGGAGATACAGAGAGGGGATTACGAATATATAGAGCCTGAATTATGGAGAGATAGAGACTGGATTATGGAGATATAGAGAGTGGATTACGGAGATATGAAGACTGGATTATAGAGATATATAGAGAGTGGATTATGGAGATATAGAGACTGGATTATGGATATATAGAGAGTGGATTATGGAGGTATAGAGAGTGGATTATGGAGATATAGAGACTGGATTATGGAGATATAGAGACTGGGTTATGGATATATAGAGACCGAATTACGGAGATATAAAGACTGGATTATGGAGATATAAAGACTGGATTATGGAGATATAGAGAGTGGATTATGGAGATATAGAGAGTGGATTATGGAGATATAGAGAGTGGATTATGGAGATATAGAGACTGGATTATGGAGATATAGAGAGTTGATTACGGATATATAGAGACTGGATTATGGAGATATAAAGACTGGATTATGGAGATATAGAGACTGGATTATGGAGATATAGAGACTGGATTATGGAGATAAAGAGAGTGGATTATGGAGATATAGAGAGTGGATTATGGTGATATAGAGAGTGGATTATGGAGATATAGAGAGTGGATTATGGAGATATAGAGAGGGGATTACGGATATTTAGAGACTGGATTATGGAGATATAAAGACTGGATTATGGAGGTATAGAGACTGGATTATGGAGATATAGAGACTGGATTATGGAGATATAGAGACTGGATTCTGGAGATATAGAGAGTGGATTATGGAGATATAGAGAGTGGATTATGGTGATATAGAGAGTGGATTATGGAGATATAGAGAGTGGATTATGGAGATATAGAGAGTGGATTACGGATATATAGAGAGTGGATTATAGAGATATATAAAGTGGAGTATGGAGATATAGAGAGTGGATTATGGAGATATAGAGAGTGGATTACGGATAAATAGAGAGTGGATTATAGAGATATATAAAGTGGATAATGGAGATAAATAGAGTGGATTAAGGAGATATAGAGATAAAGAGAGTGGATTATGGAGATATAGAGAGTGGATTATGGAGATATAGAGAGTGGATTATGGAGATATAGAGACTGGATTACGGATAAATAGAGAGTGGATTATAGAGATATATAAAGTGGATATTGGAGATAAATAGAGTGGATTATGGAGATATAGAGACTGGATTATGGAGATATAGAGATAAAGAGAGTGGATTATGGAGATATAGAGACTGGATAATAGAGATATAGAGAGTGGATTATGGAGATATAGAGACTGGATTATGGAGAGTGGATTATGGAGATATAGAGACTGGATTATAGAGATATAGAGAGTGGATTATAGAGATATAGAGAGTGGATTATGGAGATATAGAGACTGGATTATAGAGAGTGGATTATGGAGATATAGAGACTGGATTATAGAGATATAGAGAGTGGATTATAGGGATATAGAGAGTGGATTATGGAGATATAGAGAGTGGATTAAATGGTTAGAATGAGTGAGTTCTACAAAAATCCAGTGTCACCAAAGAAAACTGCATATTTTATGAGTAAAGCAGGTATTCATATCTTACCCGACGAGGTCCAGAGAACTGCTGTTTTTTCCTTGTCTACTTGATAATTAAATCTACCCACCTGGCATCCCATTCTAAATCAGTTCCTTATTAGACGGGAGGAATGATAGTCAGCAGTGTTAAAATGAGCCCCTCGTAATTAATATAATTTAACTATAACGTTTGCAGAACTAACTAAGGAGAGCAGGTGGAATCATAAAAAGAGGAAAACAGCTTAAACTGTTACAATGAAATAGAGAAATACACTACATGATCAAGAGTATGTGGACACCGGGCTGGTCGAACATCTCATTACAAAAATTGTGGGCATTAATATGAAGTTGGTCCCTTCCTTTGCTGCTATAACATCCTCCACTCTTCTGGGAAGTCATTAATATGGAGTTGGTCCCTTCCTTTACTGCTATAACATCCTCCACTCTTCTGGGAAGTCATTAATATGGAGTTGGTCCCTTCCTTTACTGCTATAACATCCTCCACTCTTCTGGGAAGTCATTAATATGGAGTTGGTCCCTTCCTTTGCTGCTATAACATCCTCCACTCTTCTGGGAAGGCTTTCCATGAGATGTCCTCTTGGCATTGTCATGCAGAAACAGGAAAGGTCCTTCCCAAAACTGTTGCCACAAAGTTGGAAGCACAGAATCGTCTAGAATATCGTTGTATGCTGTAGCGTTAAGATTTGCATTCACAGGAACTAAGGGGCCTAGTATGAACCATGATAAACAGCCACAGACCATTATTCCTCCTCCACCAAACTTTACAGTTGGCACTATGTATTCAGGCAGGTAGCGTTCTCTTGGTATCCGCCAAACCCAGATTCATCCATCGGACTGCCAGATGGTGAAGAGTGATTCATCACTCCAGAGAACGCGTTTCCACTGCTCCAGAGTTCAATGGCGGCGAGCTTTACACCACTCCTGCCAACGCTTGGCATTGCACATGGTGATCTTAGGCTTTTGTGTGGCTGCTCGGCCACGGAAACCCATTTCATGAAACTCCCGACAAACAGTTATTGTGCTGAAGTGGCTTCCAGAGGCAGTTTGGAACTCGGTAGTGAGTGGTGCAGAGAACACTTACTTATTACACGTTTCAGCACTCTGCGGTCCCGTTCTGTGAGCTTGTGTGGCCTGCCACTTCGCGGCTGAGACGTTTTTGCTCCTAGACTTTTCCACTTCACAATAACAGCACTTACAGCTGACCGGGGCAGCTCTAGCAGGGCAGAAATTTGACAAACTGACTTGTTGGAAAGGTGGCATCCTATGACGGTGTCACGTCGAAAGTCACTGAGTGCTTCAGTAAGGTCATTCTACTGCCCATGTTTGTCTATGGAGATTGCACGGTGTCCACATACTGCTGTATATATATATAGTGTATGTTAGAGGCCAGATTTATTCAACTTATACTATGAAATGGCTGGCAGGGACCAACTTAGAAAGTAATATGTCTAAACGTTGAAATTTTGACATTCCAGTTGAATTCGTATTTTTATTTTCTGTTATCTGGTCTTCTGCTATGTTTGGGAGAAACTGGGTCAGGCAACTACATGAATATGAGTTGACGGCTGGCTGAACGGTTTTCAGTGGTCCTTTTTATGGATTCGAGTGGTTTTCTGTCCGCAGTGAATTTCTGTTTGTGTTCCAATTTGACAGACCAAAATACTGTAAATGTGTAGAAAGGGTCACAGATACGTTGACCTCCATCCAGTCAGAGGTCGTCAGGTCTCGTCTCTCCTACATTATCCCCCCCCCCCCCCTGCATGTCTCCGTAGAAGCAGGTTTAAGTACATATGCTGGATGATTGTGATGTGTGACCCCTTTCTCTCTCTCTCTCTCTCTCTCTGTCTCTCTCTCTCTCTCTCTCTCTCTCTCTCTCTCTCTCTCTCTCTCTCTCTCTCTGTCTCTCTCTCTCTCTCTCTCTCTCTCTCTCTCTCTGTCTCTCTCTCTCTCTCTCTCTCTCTCTCTCTCTCTCTCTCTCTCTCTCTCTCTCTCTCTCTCCCTCTCTCTCTCTCTCTCTCCCTCTCTCTCTCTCTCTCTCTCTCTCTCTCTCTCTCTCTCTCTCTCTCTCTGTCTCTCTCGCTCTCTTTCTCTCTCTGTCTCTCTCTCTCTCTGTCTCTCTCTCTCTCTCTCTCTCTCTCTGTCTCTCTGTCTCTCTCTGTCTCTCTCTCTCTCTCCTAGCTGAGTGTGGATCCTCAGTGACTGGCATGCAGGGAGTGCTGCTGTCTCCTAACTACCCAGGTTACTATGGGAACCACCACGAGTGTATCTACTCTATACAGACCCAGCCAGGCAAAGGCATCCAGCTCCGAGCACGAGACTTCAGACTGGAGGACGATGACATGCTCAAAGTGAGGGGAACAAAGAGCGTGTGTGTGTGTGAATTTGTTTGCATGCTCGCATATGGCATAAGCTAGTGGGAGGGAGGGAGGGAGGGAGGGAGGGAGGGAGGGAGGGAGGGAGGGAGGGAGGAGGGAGGGAGGGAGGGAGGGAGGGAGGGAGGGAGGGAGGGAGGGAGGGAGGGAGGGAGGGAGGGAGGGAGGTGGTTTCTTCATTTAGATACAGGATACAGTACCTTCAGAAAGTATTGACACCCCTTGACTTTTTCCACATGTTGTTGTGTTACAGTATTCCAGATGGTTAACATGTTGTTGTGTTACAGTATTCCAGATGATTTACATGTTGTTGTGTTACAGTATTCCAGATGGTTTACATGTTGTTGTGTTACAGTATTCCAGATGATTACATGTTGTTGTGTTACAGTATTCCAGATGGTTTACATGTTGTTGTGTTACAGTGTTCCAGATGGTTTACATGTTGTTGTGTTACAGCATTCCAGATGGTTTACGTTGAGATGTTGTGTTACAGTGTTCCAGATGGTTTACATGTTGTTGTGTTACAGTGTTCCAGATGGTTTACATGTTGTTGTGTCACAGTGTTCCAGGTGGTTTACATGTTGTTGTGTTACAGTATTCCAGATGGTATACATGTTGTTGTGTTACAGTGTTCCAGATGGTTTACATGTTGTTGTGTTACAGTGTTCCAGATGGTTTACATGTTGTTGTGTCACAGTGTTCCAGGTGGTTTACATGTTGTTGTGTTACAGTATTCCAGATGGTATACATGTTGTTGTGTTACAGTGTTCCAGATGGTTTAAGTGTTGTTGTGTTCCAGTGTTCCAGGTGGTTTACATGTTGTTATGTTACAGTGTTCCAGATGGTTAACATGTGGTTGTGTTACAGTGTTCCAGATGGTTTACATGTTGTTGTGTTATAGTGTTCCAGATGGTTTACATGTTGTTGTGTTACAGTATTCCAGATGGTTTACATGTTGTTGCATTCCAGATGGTTTACATGTTGTTGTGTTACAGTATTCCAGATGGTTTACATTGAGATGTTGTGTTACAGTATTTCAGATGGTTTACGTTGAGATGTTGTGTTACAGTATTCCAGATGGTTTACATGTTGTTGTGTTACAGTATTCCAGATGGTTAACATGTTGTTGTGTTACAGTATTCCAGATGATTTACATGTTGTTGTGTTACAGTATTCCAGATGGTTTACATGTTGTTGTGTTACAGTATTCCAGATGATTTACATGTTGTTGTGTTACAGTATTCCAGATGGTTTACATGTTGTTGTGTTACAGTGTTCCAGATGGTTTACATGTTGTTGTGTTACAGCATTCCAGATGGTTTACGTTGAGATGTTGTGTTACAGTGTTCCAGATGGTTTACATGTTGTTGTGTTACAGTGTTCCAGATGGTTTACATGTTGTTGTGTCACAGTGTTCCAGGTGGTTTACATGTTGTTGTGTTACAGTATTCCAGATGGTATACATGTTGTTGTGTTACAGTGTTCCAGATGGTTTACATGTTGTTGTGTTACAGTATTCCAGATGGTATACATGTTGTTGTGTCACAGTGTTCCAGATGGTTTACATGTTGTTGTGTTACAGTGTTACAGTAAATTTGATTTGATTTGATTTGATTTGTTGTGTTACAGTGTTCCAGATGGTTTACATGTTGTTGTGTCACAGTGTTCCAGGTGGTTTACATGTTGTTGTGTTACAGTATTCCAGATGGTATACATGTTGTTGTGTCACAGTGTTCCAGATGGTTTACATGTTGTTGTGTTACAGTGTTCCAGATGGTTTACATGTTGTTGTGTTACAGTATTCCAGATGGTTTACATGTTGTTGTGTTCCAGATGGTTTACATGTTGTTGTGTTACAGTATTCCAGATGGTTTACATTGAGATGTTGTGTTACAGTATTTCAGATGGTTTACATGTTGTTGTGTTATAGTGTTCCAGATGGTTTACATGTTGTTGTGTTACAGTATTCCAGATGGTTTACGTTGAGATGTTGTGTTACAGTATTCCAGATGGTTTACATTGAGATGTTGTGTTACAGTATTCCAGATGGTTTACATGTTGTTGTGTTACAGTGTTCCAGATGGTTTACATTGAGATGTTGTGTTACAGTATTCCAGATGGTTTACATGTTGTTGTGTTACAGTATTCCAGGTGGTTTACATGTTGTTGTGTTCCAGTGTTCCAGATGGTTTACATGTTGTTGTGTTACAGTATTCCAGATGGTTTAGGTTGAGTTGTTGTGTTACAGTATTTCAGATGGTTTACATTGAGATGTTGTGTTACAGTATTCCAGATGGTTTACATTGAGATGTTGTGTTACAGTATTCCAGATGGTTTACATTGAGATGTTGTGTTACAGTATTCCAGATGGTTTACATTGAGATGTTGTGTTACAGTATTTCAGATGGTTTACATTGAGATGTTGTGTTACAGTATTCCAGATGGTTTACATGTTGTTGTGTTACAGTATTCCAGATGGTTTACATTGAGATGTTGTGTTACAGTATTTCAGATGGTTTACATTGAGATGTTGTGTTACAGTGTTCCAGATGGTTTACGTTGAGATGTTGTGTTACGGGCCTACGCACATTCCCCCATAATATCAAAGTGGAATAATGTTTGTAGAAATTTGTAGAAAGTGTATTAAAAATTACGTTTTCAATGATTTTGTTATGACAAGCTTGAATAAATTCAGCAGTTAAACATGTGTTTATAATTAGTTGCATGGAATCACTCTGTGTGCCATAATAGTTTTTAAATTACTACCCCATCTCTGTACTCCACACACACCATCAATTATCTGTAACGTCCCAAGTCAAGCAGTGAATTTGAAGCACAGATCCAACCACAAAGACCAGGAAGGTTTTTCTACGGTTCACAAAAGAAGGGCACCTATTGGTACAGTAGATGGGTGAATAAGAAAAGCAGGCATTAAATAACCGTTTTGAGCATAGTGCAAAGATACCTTCCTCAATCATTTGCTGGAGAGGAAGGAAACCGCTCAGGCATTTCACCATGAGGCCAATGATGACTTTAAATAAGTTACAGAGTTTAATGGCTGTGGAAAGAGACAACTGACGATGGTTCTATCTCTCCATTCTCTCTCTATCTCTCTCATTCTCTCTCTCTCTCTCTCTCTCTCTATCTCTCTCATTCTCTCTCTCTCTCTCTTTGTCTCCCCATCTCTCTCTGTAGGTGTTTGATGGCAATAGTAACCAGGCTCGTCTGTTGGGTGTTTTCTCTGGGACTGAGCTGCAGGAAAACACGCTCAACTCTACATCCAGCTCCATGTGGCTGGAGTTCGTCAGTAACGCAGACAACACCAGCAAGGGCTTTGAGCTACACTTTACCAGTGAGTAACATAACCCTTGCCCCCCGGTGTCGACCAATAATAGGCAGTGTCCAAAGCAACAGCAGGTGTAGAGTATGGTGCAGTATGAATACTATGAAGCAGAATAGCTGAGCCGTTATATATTCTATAGCTCAAACCATTTTGTTTCTCTGCCCCACCTTCCATCCTTCTCCTCATGTCCCTTATCACTCCGTCTTCTCTCTTTATCCCTCTGTCTTCTCTCTTTATCCCCCCGTCTTCTCTCTCTATCCCTCCGTCTTCTCTCTCTATCCCTCTGTCTTCTCTCTATCCCTCCGTCTTCTCTCTCTATCCCTCTGTCTTCTCTCTTTATCCCTCTGTCTTCTCTCTTTATCCCCCCGTCTTCTCTCTCTATCCCTCCGTCTTCTCTCTTTATCCCTCCGTCTTCTCTCTCTATCCCTCCGTCTTCTCTCTTTATCCCCCGTCTTCTCTCTATATCACTCCGTCTTCTTTCTCTATCCCTCCGTCTTCTCTCTTTATCCCTCCGTCTTCTCTCTTTATCCCTCCGTCTTCTCTCTTTATCTCTCCGTCCTGCAGGTTTGATCTGTTGAAGTGTGAGGACCCGGGTGTTCCTCAGTTTGGTTATAAGAGAGAAGATAAGGGTCACTTCGCTGGCAGCACCGTGTGTTATAGCTGTGACCCAGGATACACCTTGAAGGGACCCCAGATCCTGACCTGTTTGAGGGGGGAGAGGAGAGCCTGGGATAGCCCCCTGCCCTTATGTGTCGGTGAGTTTATATATCTGTGTGTGTGTGTGTGTGTGTGTGTGTGTGTGTGTGTGTGTGTGTGTGTGTGTGTGTGTGTGTGTGTGTGTGTGTGTGTGTGTGTGTGTGTGTGTGTGTGTGTGTGTGTGTGTGTGTGTGTGTGTGTGTGTGTGTGTGTGCAAGTGATCCGAAAAGCACATACCCTTCCATTATGGGTGGGCAACCAGAAAACTGACCTAAGTTTTAAGGCTACCATCTGACCTAAGATCAGTATTTAACCTCTCTAAGGTATGTGGGATACTAGCGTCCCACCTGGCCAACATCCAGTGAGATTGCAGAGCACCAAATTCAAATACAGAAATACTCATTATAAAAATTCAGAAAAGATACAAATATTTTGGGTTTAAAGATGAACTTCTTGTGAATCCAACCACGGTGTCAGATTTCAAAACTGCTTTACGGCGAAAGCATACCATGTGATTATTTGAGATCATAGCCCAACAGACAAATCATTACAAACAGTAACCTGCCAAGTAGAAGAGTTTCACAAGTCAGAAATAGAGATAAAATGAATCACTTACCTTTGATGATCTTCATATGTTTGCACTCAGAAGACATTCATTTATTCAATAAATGTTCCTTTTGTTCGATAAAGTCTCTCTTTATATCCAAAAACCTCTGTTTTGTTTGCACGTTTTCTTCAGTAATCCACAGGCTCAAACGCAGTCACAACAGGCAGACAAAAAATCTAAATTGTATCCGTTAAGTTCATAGAAACATGTCAAACAATGTTTATATTCAATCCTCAGGTTGTTTTTAGCCTAAATAATCTATAATATTTCAACCGGACAATAACGTTGTCAATATAAAAGGTAAACAAGAAAGGCACTCTCTCGGTCGCGAGCATGAAAACGCTCTGTGACACGGCAGGGTCCACTCATTCATACTGCTCTTACTCCCTCATTTTTCAGAATACAAGCCTGAAACAATTTCTAAAGACTGTTGACATCTAGTGGAAGACATAGGAATTGCAATTTGAGTCCTAAGTCAATGGATACTGTAATGGCATTGAATAGAAAACTACGCACAAACAAAATAATCCTACTTCCTGAATGGATTTTTCTCAGGTTTTCTCTTCCTCTGGGTTTCGCCTGCCAAATCAGTTCTGTTATACTCACAGACACTATTTTAACAGTTTTGGAAACTTTAGAGATTTTTCTATCCAAATCTACCAATTATTGTTTGCATATCCTTTCTTCTGGACCTGAGTAGAAGGCAGTTTAATTTGGGCATGCTTTTCATCCACAATTCCAAATGCTGCCCCCTACCCTAGAGAAGTTAAGGGCACCATCCTACTCCATTTTCCCCTCTCATTAAAACTAGTTAGGCATTTCCCAGGTTACCAATTTTGCATATGGCCTTGCCTACACATAGCAACTTGGAAATGTTTTATCAGTTTAAAGAATAATTCTGAAGAATCTCAACTATAAAATATATTCTGGTTTGTTTAATTAACACTTTTTTTGGGATACTACATGATTCCATATGTGTTATTTCATAGTTTTGATGTCTTCACTATTTAACTATGAATGGATGAGTGGTTCACCAATCATGGCCTTGATTGGCTCAGTAACAAGGTGTGGTATTTAGGACGTAAGGCGACGTCCTGACAACTGATGAACAGAAATGTTCTTGCAAACTTCCCATTAAACATTATTTTACATTTTGTTTGTGTTTGATTAGACATTGATTTAATATTTTCCGAACCCTCAGAAATTTGGACACGTGAATGTTTTATCACAAATGTTTAGAACGTGAATAACTCAGCTTCATAATACCAGGGTAAATCTGGTGGTCTGTCTCCTCATGACTACATAATACCAGGGTAAATCTGGTGGTCTGTCTCCTCATGACTACATAATACCAGGGTACATCTGGTGGTCTGTCTCCTCATGACTATATAATACCAGGGTATATCTGGTGGTCTGTCTCCTCATGACTACATAATACCAGGGTAAATCTGGTGGTCTGTCTCCTCATGACTACATAATACCAGGGTACATCTGGTGGTCTGTCTCCTCATGACAACATAATACCAGGGTACATCTGGTGGTCTGTCTCCTCATGACTACATAATACCAGGGTATATCTGGTGGTCTGTCTCCTCATGACTACATAATACCAGGGTATATCTGGTGGTCTGTCTCCATAATATCAGGGTATATCTGGTGGTATGTCTCCATAATACCAGGGTATACCTGGTGGTCTGTCTCCTCATGACTACATAATACCAGGGTATATCTGGTGGTCTGTCTCCTCATGACTACATAATACCAGGGTATATCTGGTGGTCTGTCTCCTCATGACTACATAATACCAGGGTACATCTGGTGGTCTGTCTCCTCATGACTACATAATACCAGGGTATATCTGGTGGTCTGTCTCCTCATGACTACATAATACCAGGGTATATCTGGTGGTCTGTCTCCATAATATCAGGGTATATATGGTGGTCTATCTCCATAATATCAGGGTATATCTGGTGGTCTGTCTCCATAATACCAGGGTATATCTGGTGGTCTGTCTCCTCATGACTACATAATACCAGGGTATATCTGGTGGTCTGTCTCCTTATGACTACATAATACCAGGGTATATCTGGTGGTCTGTCTCCATAATATCAGGGTATATATGGTGGTCTGTCTCCATAATATCAGGGTATATCTGGTGGTCTGTCTCCATAATACCAGGGTATACCTGGTGGTCTGTCTCCTCATGACTACATAATACCAGGGTATATCTGGTGGTCTGTCTCCTCATGACTACATAATACCAGGGTATATCTGGTGGTCTGTCTCCTCATGACTACATAATACCAGGGTACATCTGGTGGTCTGTCTCCTCATGACTACATAATACCAGGGTATATCTGGTGGTCTGTCTCCTCATGACTACATAATACCAGGGTACATCTGGTGGTCTGTCTCCATAATATCAGGGTATATCTGGTGGTCTGTCTCCATAATACCAGGGTATATCTGGTGGTCTGTCTCCTCATGACTACATAATACCAGGGTATATCTGGTGGTCTGTCTCCTCATGACTATATAATACCAGGGTATGTCTGGTGGTCTGTCTCCTCATGACTACATAATACCAGGGTATATCTGGTGGTCTGTCTCCTCATGACTACATAATACCAGGGTACATCTGGTGGTCTGTCTCCTCATGACTACATAATACCAGGGTATATCTGGTGGTCTGTCTCCATAATATCAGGGTATATATGGTGGTCTGTCTCCATAATATCAGGGTATATCTGGTGGTCTGTCTCCATAATACCAGGGTATATCTGGTGGTCTGTCTCCTCATGACTACATAATACCAGGGTACATCTGGTGGTCTGTCTCCATAATATCAGGGTATATATGGTGGTCTGTCTCCATAATATCAGGGTATATCTGGTGGTCTGTCTCCATAATACCAGGGTATATCTGGTGGTCTGTCTCCGCATGACTACATAATACCAGGGTATATCTGGTGGTCTGTCTCCTCATGACTATATAATACCAGGGTATATCTGATGGTCTGTCTCCTCATGACTACATAATAGCAGGGTATATCTGGTGGTTTGTCTCCTCATGACTACATAATACCAGGGTACATCTGGTGGTCTGTCTCCTCATGACTACATAATACCAGGGTACATCTGGTGGTCTGTCTCCATAATATCAGGGTATATCTGGTGGTCTGTCTCCATAATACCAGGGTATATCTGGTGGTCTGTCTCCTCATGACTACATAATACCAGGGTATATCTGGTGGTCTGTCTCCTCATGACTATATAATACCAGGGTATGTCTGGTGGTCTGTCTCCTCATGACTACATAATACCAGGGTATATCTGGTGGTCTGTCTCCTCATGACTACATAATACCAGGGTACATCTGGTGGTCTGTCTCCTCATGACTACATAATACCAGGGTATATCTGGTGGTCTGTCTCCATAATATCAGGGTATATATGGTGGTCTGTCTCCATAATATCAGGGTATATCTGGTGGTCTGTCTCCATAATACCAGGGTATATCTGGTGGTCTGTCTCCTCATGACTACATCATACCAGGGTACATCTGGTGGTCTGTCTCCATAATATCAGGGTATATATGGTGGTCTGTCTCCATAATATCAGGGTATATCTGGTGGTCTGTCTCCATAATACCAGGGTATATCTGGTGGTCTGTCTCCGCATGACTACATAATACCCGGGTATATCTGGTGGTCTGTCTCCTCATGACTATATAATACCAGGGTATATCTGATGGTCTGTCTCCTCATGACTACATAATAGCAGGGTATATCTGGTGGTTTGTCTCCTCATGACTACATAATACCAGGGTATATCTGGTGGTCTGTCTCCTCATGACTACATAATACCAGGGTATATCTGGTGGTCTGTCTCCATAATACCAGGGTATATCTGGTGGTCTGTCTCCTCATGACTACATAATACCAGGGTATATCTGGTGGTCTGTCTCCTCCTGACTACATAATACCAGGGTATATATGGTGGTCTGCCTCCTCATGTCTGTGTCTGTGTGTCTCTGTGTGTCTCTGTGTGTCTGTGTGTGTATGTGTGTCTCTATGTGTGTGTGTCTCTGTGTGTGTTTGTCTCTGTGTGTGTGTGTCTCTGTGTGTCTTTATGTGTGTGTCTCTGTGTGTGTGTGTGTCTCTGTGTGTGTGTGTCTCTGTGTGTGTCTCTCTGTGTGTCTCTCTGTGTGTCTCTGTGCGTGTCTGTGTGTGTCTCTGTGTTTGTGTCTCTTTGTGTCTGTGTCTATGTGGGTGTCTCTTTGTGTCTGTGTGTGTGTCTCTTTTTGTCTGTGTGTGTGTCTCTTTGTGTCTGTGTGTGTGTCTCTTTGTGTCTGTGTGTGTGTGTGTCTGTTGGTTTGTCTCTCGTTGTCACTTCAGACCCGGCTTAGTGAGAGATACTGCATATGTTTTCTCCAATTCATCAACAATATAGCATGTGTGTGTGTGTGTGTGTGTGTGTGTGTGTGTGTGTGTGTGTGTGTGTGTGTGTGTGTGTGTGTGTGTGTGTGTGTGTGAAAAGGTTGTTCATGTATTATCGTGTTTAAACTCAGGGCTCTGAAGGATTCACTGCTTATTGAGCCGTGAAACTAGACCCGTCACTTCAACTACCCCTTACATCCAAACAAACACACACACACACACACACACACTCACATGCACATGTCCACGTGCACACTCACAAGCATGTGCACACACCCCTGACCATCCTAACCTGACAACATGTGATTTGTGTCTTAAAACATGACAAGCCTGCCATTCCTCTTCATTTCCCAGCATACAACAGGATAAATGATAAACTACCCTTCATTTCCCAGCATACAACAGGATAAATTACCTAAATCCTAGCAGTAATATTACAGTTTTTTACAATCACTTTGGCACTCATTTCAGAACCTTGTGGTCATTTTTCTAGACACAAAACTCAAAACGGTCATCAGTTGTAACACAGGCTGTCCAATGTTCAAAACATTGCATTGTGCATTTATATCTCTAAAGAAACCTTAACTTGCAGAATCATTGGTTCAAATAACTCATTTATCATGAAATACCATAGGAACATTCATTTAGATCACCCACACACAAGACACCGATAGTTTCAATGTGTAGTTGTGCTTTCAATCATTAAATATTGTCGTACAAAATATGTGATACATGTTTCATTACTACACGTAAATACATCACGGTAAAAGGACACGTGGAGAGAATACTACAGACACAGTGGAATCATTGAACAAAATATGACATTTACAAAAAAGAAAAGAAAGAATAGAAAACTACAGTAAAATATCACTGCAGTGTTCTTCACCTGGCTTACTGTAAAACATCACTAGTGTTCTTCACCTGGCTTACTGTAAAACATCACTAGTGTTCTTCACCTGGATTACTGTAAAACATCACTAGTGTTCTTCACCTGGCTTACTGTAAAACATCACTAGTGTTCTTCACCTGGCTTACTGTAAAACATCACTAGTGTTCTTCACCTGGCTTACTGTAAAACATCACTAGTGTTCTTCACCTGGCTTACTGTAAAACATCACTAGTGTTCTTCACCTGGCTTACTGTAAAACATCACTAGTGTTCTTCACCTGGCTTACTGTAAAACATCACTGCAGTGTTCTTCACCTGGCTTACTGTAAAACATCACTAGTGTTCTTCACCTGGCTTACTGTAAAACATCACTGCAGTGTTCTTCACCTGGCTTACTGTAAAACATCACTAGTGTTCTTCACCTGGCTTACTGTAAAACATCACTAGTTTTCTTCACCTGGCTTACTGTAAAACATCACTAGTGTTCTTCACCTGGCTTACTGTAAAACATCACTAGTGTTCTTCACCTGGCTTACTGTAAAACATCACTGCAGGGTTCCTCACCTGGCTTACTGTAAAACATCACTAGTGTTCTTCACCTGGCTTACTGTAAAACATCACTAGTGTTCTTCACCTGGCTTACTGTAAAACATCACTAGTGTTCTTCACCTGGCTTACTGTAAAACATCACTGCAGTGTTCTTCACCTGGCTTACTGTAAAACATCACTAGTGTTCTTCACCTGGCTTACTGTAAAACATCACTAGTGTTCTTCACCTGGCTTACTGTAAAACATCACTAGTGTTCTTCACCTGGCTTACTGTAAAACATCACTACTGTTCTTCACCTGGCTTACTGTAAAACATCACTAGTGTTCTTCACCTGGCTTACTGTAAAACATCACTAGTGTTCTTCACCTGGCTTACTGTAAAACATCACTAGTGTTCTTCACCTGGCTTACTGTAAAACATCACTGCAGTGTTCTTCACCTGGCTTACTGTAAAACATCACTGCAGTGTTCCTCACCTGGCTTACTGTAAAACATCACTGCAGTGTTCTTAACCTGGCTTACTGTAAAACATCACTGCAGTGTTCTTCACCTGGCTTACTGTAAAACATCACTGCAGTGTTCTTCACCTGGCTTACTGTAAAACATCACTGCAGTGTTCTCCACCTGGCTTACTGTAAAACATCACTGCAGTGTTCTTCACCTGGCTTACTGTACATCACTGCAGTGTTCTTCACCTGGCTTACTGTAAAAAATCACTGCAGTGTTCTTCACCTGGCTTACTGTAAAACATCACTGCAGTGTTCTTCACCTGGCTTACTGTAAAACATCACTGCAGTGTTCTTCACCTGGCTTACTGTAAAACATCACTGCAGTGTTCTTCACCTGGCTTACAGTCAAACAACACTACAGTGTACTTCACCTGGCTTACTGTAAAACATCACTGCAGTGTTCTTCACCTGGCTTACTGTAAAACATCACTGCAGTGTTCCTCACCTGGCTTACTATAAAACATCACTGCAGGGTTCCTCACCTGGCTTACTGTAAAACATCACTGCAGTGTTCCTCACCTGGCTTACTGTAAAACATCACTGCAGTGTTCCTCACCTGGCTTACTGTAAAACATCACTGCAGTGTTCCTCACCTGGCTTACTGTAAAACATCACTGCAGTGTTCCTCACCTGGCTTACTGTAAAACATCACTGCAGGGTTCCTCACCTGGCTTACTGTAAAACACCACTGCAGTGTTCCTCACCTGGCTTACTATAAAACATCACTGCAGTGTTACTCACCTGGCTTACTGTAAAACATCACTCCAGTGTTCCTCACCTGGCTTACTGTAAAACATCACTGCTTACTGTGAAAAGCAAAACAAAAGATCAATTACTACTTCTATATTTCCATCAACCCTGTTTTGTGGATTTGGCCACAGGTTCTCATCCACATCACAATGGATGTTTTCATTAGCCAAACATCTTCGGAAGAATCTTCGGGTGAATCCAGGCCTGACACTGGTCTGCCGTGATGTCATTGCATGTGTCATCCATGGCCTGGAGAAGGGTGGCTTGTTTGTGAGGGCGCCTATCATATACCTTCCACCTCCATGTGGAGAAAAATTCCTCAATCTGGTTAAGGAAAGGAGAGTATGGGGGTAAGTACAGGGTGGTAAATTGTGGTTGGGCCTGAAACCATGCTTGCACCATTTGAGCATGGTGGAACCTGACATTATCCCACACAATGACATAGGTCAACAATCAGCTCTACAGACCTGATTTAGCTCATCAAGGAAGGTTACAAGGAGAGCTGCATTATATGATCCAATATGTGGTCTGCATCCAACCACACCATCTTCCGATATAGCCACACACATGGTGATGTTGGCCCCACGTTGTCCGAGTTCTTGGATGGTTGCCCGCTGGCCAATGAAATTCCGACCTCTCCTCCTTGTCTTGGCCAGGTTGAAGCCTGCCTCATCCAAAAATAGGAATTTGTGATGTTTTTCGTCAGCATCCAGCTCCATCACCCTCTAAAAATACGTTTAGGAGAATTACTGATTACAATGTGATGTAGAATTTTGGGGGGAATTTTTCACAACAGGCATCTTGAAACTGAACATACCTGAACATACCTGAACATACCTGAACATACCTGAACATACTCAGTCCTCAGTCGTTTCACTCTGTCTGCATTTCTTTCAGAGGGCCCACGGTAATAGCTGTTTTAGAGACACCTGGTGCCTTTTCTGCATGCCTGTAATAGTTAGAAAACCCATGGCTTCCACATTGTTGAACATGTCGTCACTGTCCAAGATGTGCTGCCGAAGTTCTGTAAGGTGACCATCTCTGGCCCGAACCAAATTGACCACATCCCGCTCTTGTTGGTCAGTCAGAATGTTGCCTCACCTATTTGGCCAAGTCTCAATTCTGCAAGGAACATTACAGTAAGAACACATTTAGTCACATCACCTACTCTGTGGTACACATTGTCATGCAGAATACAGTCATTTGACAGTTGAGAGTAGCCTAATGTTTAGTGCATGCTGAAGACTTACCGGTTCTCATTGCGGAAAGTTCTGATGATTGAGGCCACGGTTGATCCTCTGAGATTTGGTTGAATCATTGTTGCTGCCTCAGTCATTGTCGTGCCATGATTTACGACATGGTCTACAACAATTGCTCGGATTTCATTAGACGCTCTTTGCTGTGGCTTCCGCTATCTTCGTCCGTGGCCTTGTCCTCTACCACGTTCCGCCTACACCTCTCAAACGAGGCCCACAACCACCTCTCAGAAGGGGTGCTTGGTCCGTGGCCTTGTCCTCTACCACGTTCCCCCTACACCTCTCAAACGAGGCCCACAACCACCTCTCAGAAGGGGTGCTTGGTCCGTGGCCTTGTCCTCTACCACGTTCCCCCTACACCTCTCAAACGAGGCCCACGACCACCTCTCAGAAGAGGCCCCTGCCATTCCTTTGACGTCTTCCTTGTCTTCCTCCTCCCACTGCTTTAAAACAGTGGTGTGCAGAAGGGCATCTCTTAATGTACAACATCGTGAATAATTCAGGCTGTTGTGGAGGCAGAAGGGGGTCCTACCCAGTACTAGACAGGTGTACCTAATAAAGTGGCCCGGTGAGTGTACAGTAACGTCAAGTCTGAAAACACGGTCAGGAAAAGTGGTACATGGGACAATAGAGACAGTGTCTGATGAAGAATGATGATGAAATATTACATCCATAGATAATGTAGTCCAATTGGTTCATGGTCCACGGTAATTGGTGTCAATGGATCTCGTTATTCTGAAACTTTCATGATCTAAACATGGAATATTGTTTGTCAGTTTCCATAAAACTATACATTAAGAGTAACCAAATCAAATCAAATCAAATGTATTTATATAGCCCTTCGTACATCAGCTGATATCTCAAAGTGTTGTACAGAAACCCAGCCTAAAACCCCAAACAGCAAGCAATGCAGGTGTAGAAGCACGGTGGCTAGGAAAAACTCCCTAGAAAGGCCAAAACCTAGGAAGAAACCTAGAGAGGAACCAGGCTATGTGGGGTGGCCAGTCCTCTTCTGGCTGTGCCGGGTGGAGATTATAACAGAACATGGCCAAGATGTTCAAATGTTCATAAATGACCAGCATGGTCAAATAATAATAATCACAGGTAGAACCGTTGAAACTG
Organism: Oncorhynchus kisutch; assembly: GCF_002021735.2. Taxonomy (NCBI): domain Eukaryota; kingdom Metazoa; phylum Chordata; class Actinopteri; order Salmoniformes; family Salmonidae; genus Oncorhynchus; species Oncorhynchus kisutch. The sequence goes on from NC_034187.2 coordinate 86,736,602, forward strand.
GAGCAGCAGCACAGTCAGGTGGACTGGGGACAGCAAGGAGTCATCATGTCAGGTTGTCCTGAGGCATGGTCCTAGGGCTCAGGTCCTCTGAGAGAAAGAAAGAGAGAACGAGAGAATTAGAGAGAGCATACTTAAATTCACACAGGACACCGGATAGGACAGGAGAAGTACTCCAGATATAATAAACTGACCCTAGCCCCCCGACACATAAACTGCTGCAGCATAAATACTGGAGGCTGAGACAGGAGGGGTCAGGAGACACTGTGGCCCCATCCGATGACACCCCCGGACAGGCCCAAACAGGAAGGATATAACCCCACCCACTTTGCCAAAGCACAGCCCCCACACCACTAGAGGGATATCTTCAACCACCAACTTACCATCCTGAGACCATCCTGAGAGAAGGCTGAGTATGGCCCACAAAGATCTCCGCCACGGCACAACCCAAGGGGGCTTACATGAAAGAGCCCCAGTAAGCCAGTGACTCAGCCCCTGTAATAGGGTTAGAGGCAGAGAATCCCAGTGGAAAGAGGGGAACCGGCCAGGCAGAGACAGCAAGGGCGGTTCGTTGCTCCAGAGCCTTTCCGTTCACCTTCCCACTCCTGGGCCAGACTACACTCAATCATATGACCCACTGAAGAGATGAGTCTTCAGTAAAGACTTAAAGGTTCAGACCGAGTTTGCGTCTCTGACATGGGTAGGCAGACCGTTCCATAAAAATGGAGCTCTATAGGAGAAAGCCCTGCCTCCAGCTGTTTGCTTAGAAATTCTAGGGACAATTAGGAGGCCTGCGTCTTGTGACCATAACGTACGTGTAGGTATGTACGGCAGGACCAAGGAACGCAACAGTTACTTATCATTTTGATCAGTTGTATCAGTTGATAGTGAGATCATTGTAATGAAGTGAGTAGACAGACATCTCAGATGTAATGTGTGAACTGCATTTTGAAACTTTGATGTTCAGTTGTGTCATTTTGAACATTTTGAATAGTTCCATGAACAAATGATCTTAGCGTTACGTTCTTTTGTCTACAAAGCAATTGGAAAAAAAAGTTTCCAGAGTTTAGAAAAAAAGTGCACTTTAAAAGTTTAGAAAAATTGACATCAGGATTCTCAAAGTGATTGTAAAAAAACTGTAACAACCGAAAATATTCCCTGAAGTATCAATTCTACAAATCACCCACCTGACTGAAGCTTCCATTATTACCTGAATCATCAGTCATATTCCTCTTTGCTAAGTACTAATATATTTGTAACTAACCCATATTTGTCCCCTCCCCCTCCTCTTCCTCCATGGGGTCAGTACATTAACTCAGTTCCCCTCCCCCTCCTCTTCCTCCATGGGGTCAGTACATTAACTCAGTTCCCCTCCCCCTCCTCTTCCTCCATGGGGTCAGTACATTAGCTCAGTTCCCCTCCTCTTCCTCCATGGGGTCAGTACATTAACTCAGTTCCCCTCCCCCTCCTCTTCCTCCATGGGGTCAGTACATTAACGTCCTCGGTAATGGGTGTCTTAGTTAATGAGTGGACAGGCGTCCTCGGTAATGGGTGTCTTAGTTAATGAGTGGACAGGCGTCCTCGGTAATGGGTGTCTTAGTTAATGAGTGGACAGGCGTCCTCGGTAATGGGTGTCTTAGTTAATGAGTGGACAGGCGTCCTCGGTAATGGGTGTCTTAGTTAATGAGTGGACAGGCGTCCTCGGTAATGGGTGTCTTAGTTAATGAGTGGACAGGCGTCCTCGGTAATGGGTGTCTTAGTTAATGAGTGGACAGGCGTCCTCGGTAATGGGTGTCTTAGTTAATGAGTGGACAGGCGTCCTCGGTAATGGGTGTCTTAGTTAATGAGTGGACAGGCGTCCTCGGTAATGGGTGTTCGTTTGACCGGCGTAATTTGGTGTGAAATCTGCATCTATTTACAGTGGGAACCAATTAAGCAAATGAAGCGTAGTGGACAGACCAAGGAAGTGGGCAAAGCCAAGCACTATCTAGCAAGATCCTATTGGCTCGTTGTAGCATTTATTTGCATATTTCCCATCGGGAAGTGTGTGTGCACAAACTCAATTCACCCTTGCACTCCTTCTGAACATGGCAATATTTAAAAACTTTAGCAAATCGTCAAGTCTATAAAACTTAGTGCACTATTTTCATAACATATTCTAGGTTTGGGAAAGAGAAACTTTTAATGAGATCCGATGTTTCATGGATGGGGGAAAATGTGCATAATCTCAGCCCACTTTCACCTAGTTCAATCCTCCTCCTCCTCTTCCTCCTCTTCCTCCTCCTCCTCCTCCTCCTCTGACTACCCGCGATGAGACATCATCTCACTGCCACTGGTTGGTTTTCCATCTGTAGCCTCATGAAATCAGCCAAAACAAGATGAATAAGTAAACGCGTGCAGAGAGTCCTATTGAATATGCATTCACCCAACTGTCTCTTCACTCGCCCTCTAAATTTAGAACATGAAATGGAAGAATCATACAATAAGATTCATTTACTTAATTTTTCTTTAAGTCTAAAAATAAATAAGCTTTTAACTTAAAAGTAGCACTTGAATTCACGGTAGTATAATAAAATAATATCACTAACTTATTTCCTTCCCTCTGTCTCTCCTCCACTCTGCGCTTTCTCTTTCTCTCTGTGTCTCCTCCACTACTCTCTCTCTCTTTCTTTCTCTCTCTTCTCTCTCTCTCTCTCTCTCTCTCTCTCTCTCTCTCTCTTTCTTTCTCTCTCTCTCTTTCTTCTCTCTCTCTTTTCTCTCCCTCTCTTTTCCCTCTCTCTCTCTCCCTCTCTAGCGGAGTGTGGGGGAACCATCAAGGATGAGCCTACAGGTCGAATACTGTCTCCAGGTTACCCAGCTCCATATGAACATAACCTGCACTGTGTCTGGAGCATCGAAGCGGCCCCAGGAAGCACTATAGGGTCAGTACATTAACTCACTCCCCCTCCTCCTCCTCCTTCTCTTCCTCCATGGGGTCAGTACATTAACTCAGTTCCCCTCCTCCTCTTCCTCCATGGGGTCAGTACATTAACTCAGTTCACTTCCTCCTCCTCTTCTTCCTCCATGGGGTCAGTACATTAACTCAGTTCCCCTCCTCTTCCTCCTCTTCCTCCATGGGGTCAGTACATTAACTCAGTTCCCCTCCTCCTCCTCCTCTTCCTCCATGGGGTCAGTACATTAACTCAGTTCACTTCCTCCTCCTCTTCTTCCTCCATGGGGTCAGTACAATAACTCAGTTCCATTCCTCCTACTCTTCCTCCATGGGGTCAGTATATTAACTCAGTTCTCCTCCTCCTCTTCCTCCATGGGGTCAGTACATTAACTCAGTCCTCCTCCTCTTCTTCCTCCATGGGGTCAGTACATTAACTCAGTTCCCCTCCTCCTCTTCCTCCTCCTCCTCCTCTTCCTCCATGGGGTCAGTACATTAACTCAGTTCCCCTCCTCTTCCTCCTCTTCCTCCATGGGGTCAGTACATTAACTCAGTTCCCCTCCTCCTCCTCCTCTTCCTCCATGGGGTCAGTACATTAACTCAGTTCACTTCCTCCTCCTCTTCTTCCTCCATGGGGTCAGTACAATAACTCAGTTCCATTCCTCCTACTCTTCTTCCATGGGGTCAGTACATTAACTCAGTTTCCCTCCCCCAACTCTTCCTCCATGGGGTCAGTACATTAACTCAGTTGCCCTCCCCCTCCTCTTCCTCCATGGGGTCAGTACATTAACTCAGTTCCCCTCCCCCTACTCTTCCTCCATGGGGTCAGTACATGAACTCAGTCCTCCTCCTATTCTTCCTCCATGGGGTCAGTACATTAACTCAGTTCCCCTCCTCCTCCTCCTCCTCCTCCTCTTCCTCCATGGGGTCAGTACATTAACTCAGTCCTCCTCCTCTTCTTCCTCCATGGGGTCAGTACATTAACTCAGTTCCCCTCCTCCTCCTCCTCCTCCTCCTCTTCCTCCATGGGGTCAGTACATTAACTCAGTTCCCCTCCTCCTCTTCCTCCATGGGGTCAGTACATTAACTCAGTTCCCCTCCTCCTCTTCCTCCATGGGGTCAGTACATTAACTCAGTTCCCCTCCTCCTCATCCTCTTCCTCCATGGGGTCAGTACAATAACTCAGTTCACCTCCTCTTCCTCCATTGGGTCAGTACATTAACTCAGTTCCCCTCCTCTTCCTCCATGGGGTCAGTACATTAACTCAGTTCCCCTCCTCTTCCTCCATGGGGTCAGTACATTAACTCAGTTCCCCTCCTCCTCTTCCTCCTCCTCCTCCTCTTCCTCCATGGGGTCAGTACATTAACTCAGTCCTCCTCCTCCTCCTCCTCCTCCTCCTCCTCCTCCTCCTCTTCCTCCCCCTCCTCTTCCTCCATGGGGTCAGTACATTAACTCAGTTTCCCTCCCCCTCCTCCTCCTCCTCCTCCTCTTCCTCCATGGGGTCAGTACATTAACTCAGTTTCCCTCCTCCTCTTCCTCCTCCTCCTCCTCTTCCTCCATGGGGTCAGTACATTAACTCAGTCCTCCTCCTCCTCCTCCTCTTCCTCCATGGGGTCAGTACATTAACTCAGTCCTCCTCCTCCTCCTCCTCCTCCTCCTCCTCCTCCTCCTCCTCCTCCTCTTCCTCCCCCTCCTCTTCCTCCATGGGGTCAGTACATTAACTCAGTCCTCCTCCTCCTCCTCCTCCTCCTCCCCCTCCTCTTCCTCCATGGGGTCAGTACATTAACTCAGTTTCCCTCCCCCTCCTCTTCCTCCATGGGGTCAGTACATTAACTCAGTTCCCCTCCTCCTCTTCCTCCTCCTCCTCCTCTTCCTCCATGGGGTCAGTACATTAACTCAGTTTCCCTCCCCCTCCTCTTCCTCCTCCTCCTCCTCTTCCTCCATGGGGTCAGTACATTAACTCAGTCCTCCTCCTCCTCCTCCTCCTCCTCTTCCTCCATGGGGTCAGTACATTAACTCAGTTTCCCTCCCCCTCCTCTTCCTCCATGGGGTCAGTACATTAACTCAGTTGCCCTCCCCCTCCTCTTCCTCCATGGGGTCAGTACATTAACTCAGTTCCCCTCCCCCTACTCTTCCTCCATGGGGTCAGTACATTAACTCAGTCCTCCTCCTCTTCTTCCTCCATGGGGTCAGTACATTAACTCAGTTCCCCTCCTCCTCCTCCTCCTCCTCCTCTTCCTCCATGGGGTCAGTACATTAACTCAGTTCCCCTCCTCCTCTTCCTCCATGGGGTCAGTACATTAACTCAGTTCCCCTCCTCCTCATCCTCTTCCTCCATGGGGTCAGTGAAATAACTCAGTTCACCTCCTCTTCCTCCATGGGGTCAGTACATTAACTCAGTTCCCCTCCTCTTCCTCCATGGGGTCAGTACATTAACTCAGTTCCCCTCCTCTTCCTCCATGGGGTCAGTACATTAACTCAGTTCCCCTCCTCCTCTTCCTCCTCCTCCTCCTCTTCCTCCATGGGGTCAGTACATTAACTCAGTTTCCCTCCCCCTCCTCTTCCTCCTCCTCCTCCTCTTCCTCCATGGGGTCAGTACATTAACTCAGTCCTCCTCCTCTTCTTCCTCCATGGGGTCAGTACATTAACTCAGTTCCCCTCCTCCTCTTCCTCCTCCTCCTCCTCTTCCTCCATGGGGTCAGTACATTAACTCAGTTTCCCTCCCCCTCCTCTTCCTCCTCCTCCTCCTCTTCCTCCATGGGGTCAGTACATTAACTCAGTTCTCCTCCTCCTCCTCCTCCTCTTCCTCCATGGGGTCAGTACATTAACTCAGTTTCCCTCCCCCTCCTCTTCCTCCATGGGGTCAGTACATTAACTCAGTTGCCCTCCCCCTCCTCTTCCTCCATGGGGTCAGTACATTAACTCAGTTCCCCTCCCCCTACTCTTCCTCCATGGGGTCAGTACATTAACTCAGTCCTCCTCCTCTTCTTCCTCCATGGGGTCAGTACATTAACTCAGTTCCCCTCCTCCTCCTCCTCCTCCTCTTCCTCCATGGGGTCAGTACATTAACTCAGTTCCCCTCCTCCTCTTCCTCCATGGGGTCAGTACATTAACTCAGTTCCCCTCCTCCTCTTCCTCCATGGGGTCAGTACATTAACTCAGTTCCCCTCCTCCTCATCCTCTTCCTCCATGGGGTCAGTACAATAACTCAGTTCACCTCCTCTTCCTCCATGGGGTCAGTACATTAACTCAGTTCCCCTCCTCTTCCTCCATGGGGTCAGTACATTAACTCAGTTCCCCTCCTCTTCCTCCATGGGGTCAGTACATTAACTCAGTCCTCCTCCTCCTCCTCCTCCTCCTCCTCCTCTTCCTCCATGGGGTCAGTACATTAACTCAGTTCCCCTCCCCCTCCTCTTCCTCCATGGGGTCAGTACATTAACGTCCTCGGTAATGGGTGTCTTAGTTAATGAGTGGACAGGCGTCCTCGGTAATGGGTGTTCGTTTGACCGGCGTAATTTGGTGTGAAATCTGGTCGCCGCAGAGAGGGCCTGTAATTGGGTCAGACACTTTAAATCGGGCTGTTTATCAGACACCTCACCCCCTCTCTCACCTCTTCCTCCCCTTCTCTCACCCCCTCTCTCACCTCTTTCTCCCCTTCTCTCACCCCCTCACCGCATCCTTCTCTCACCCCCTCTCTCCTTTCCTCGTGTCCTTCACGAGCAGCTCTCAGGTCCTGACAATTTTGAGGCTTTATTTTTAGTATAATGTTTGATGTGTGTGTGTGTGTGTGTGTGTTAATTGGATTTGTAGACTATCTGGTGACTCAGCCTAGTGTGATTCACATCTGGTCACTCAGCCTAGTGTGATTCACATCTGGTGACTCAGCCTAGTGTGATTCATATCTGGTGACTCAGCCTAGTGTGATTCACATCTGGTGACTCAGCCTAGTGTGATTCACATCTGGTGACTCAGCCTAGTGTGATTCATATCTGGTGACTCAGCCTAGTGTGATTCACATCTGGTGACTCAGCCTAGTGTGATTCATATCTGGTGACTCAGCCTAGTGTGATTCACATCTGGTGACTCAGCCTAGTGTGATTCACATCTGGTCACTCAGCCTAGTGTGATTCACATCTGGTCACTCAGCCTAGTGTGATTCACATCTGGTCACTCAGCCTAGTGTGATTCACATCTGGTCACTCAGCCTAGTGTGATTCACATCTGGTGACTCAGCCTAGTGTGATTCACATCTGGTCACTCAGCCTAGTGTGATTCATATCTGGATTTGTAGACTAACTGGTCACTCAGCCTAGAGTGTAATTCACAACCACACAGTCCCTGCCATGTCAATCCCCCCCATGATGAGAGAGAGGATAATATAAGAGAACTCAAGGGGATGGTGGAAGTGAACAGACTGATAGGAGATAAGAGGACAGTGGAACATAGTGAGGTGGTTTGAATCCCTGGTTCAGGAGGGAGGGATTGAGGGATGGGGGTGTGTACTGCTGGCTAGACACCAGGAAGAATTCAGGAAGGAGGGATGGGGGTGTGTACTGCTAGCTAGACACCAGGAAGAATTCAGGAAGGAGGGATGGGGGTGTGTACTGCTAGCTAGACACCAGGAAGAATTCAGGAAGGAGGGATGGGGGTGTGTACTGCTAGCTAGACACCAGGAAGAATTCAGGAAGGAGGGATGGGGGTGTGTTTCTCTATTTCATTTGTTCGATATCACTACCTTTTTCGTGTTCACTGAAGATGACAATGATCCAGCAACCCATGAACACACACACACACACACACACATGCAAATACACACACACACACACACATACACGTTGCAGTCTGTCACGCCTAGCATTAGTAATCCCATAAACCCTAGCGCCTGAGAGAGCGTTATGAGGATTAGGGAGCATTGGCAGCGAGAGGATTGGCTGACTGAAAAGAAGTACAAGACTAGGGTTTCCTTCTGCCAAGACCTGGGATCTCACAAAGAAAGACAGAGACAGAGAGAGAGACAGAGAGAGAGACAGAGAGAGAGACAGAGAGAGAGACAGAGAGAGAGACAGAGACAGACAGAGACACAGAGAGAGAGAGAGAGGCAGACAGACAGACAGAGAGAGAGACAGAGAGAGAGAGACAGAGAGAGAGAACGAGACGGACGGACGGACGGACAGACAGAGAGAGAAAGGGGGAGGTTGATTAGCTGAAAGAACCAGTTACCTTAACATGTAGAGCCAGTTACCTTAACATGTAGAGCCAGTTACCTTAACATGTAGAGCCAGTTACCTTAACATGTAGAGCCAGTTACCTTAACATGTAGAGCCAGTTACCTTAACATGTAGAGCCAGTTACCTTAACATGTAGAGCCAGTTACCGTAACATGTAGAGCCAGTTACCTTAACATGTAGAGACAGTTACCTTAACATGTAGAGCCAGTTACCCTGACATGTCGAGCCAGTTACCCTGACATGTCGAGCCAGTTACCTTAACATGCAGAGACAGTTACCTTAACATGTAGAGCCAGTTACCTTAACATGTAGAGCCAGTTACCTTAACATGTAGAGCCAGTTACCTTAACATGTAGAGCCAGTTACCCTGACATGTCGAGCCAGTTACCCTGACATGTCGAGCCAGTTACCTTAACATGCAGAGACAGTTACCTTAACATGTAGAGACAGTTACCTTAACATGTAGAGCCAGTTACCTTAACATGTAGAGCCAGTTACCTTAACATGTATAGTCAGTTACCTTAACATGTAGAGCCAGTTACCCTGACATGTCGAGACAGTTACCTTAACATGCAGAGGCAGTTACCTTAACATGTAGAGACAGTTACCTTAACATGTAGAGTCAGTTACCTTAACATGTAGAGCCACTTACCTTAACATGTCGAGACAGTTACCTTAACATGTCGAGACAGTTACCTTAACATGTAGAGACAGTTAACTTAACGTGTAGAGCCAGTTACCCTGACATGTAGAGCCAGTTACCCTGACATGTAGAGCCAGTTACCTTAACATGTAGAGACAGTTACCTTAACATGTATAGTCAGTTACCTTAACATGTAGAGCCAGTTACCTTAACATGTAGAGCCAGTTACCTTAACATGTAGAGACAGTTACCTTAACATGTAGAGCCAGTTACCCTGACATGTCGAGCCAGTTACCCTGACATGTCGAGCCAGTTACCTTAACATGCACAGACAGTTACCTTAACATGTAGAGACAGTTACCTTAACGTGTAGAGCCAGTTACCCTGACATGTAGAGCCAGTTACCCTGACATGTAGAGACAGTTACCTTAACATGTAGAGACAGTTACCTTAACATGTATAGTCAGTTACCTTAACATGTAGAGCCAGTTACCTTAACATGTAGAGCCAGTTACCGTAACATGTAGAGCCAGTTACCTTAACATGTAGAGACAGTTACCTTAACATGTAGAGACAGTTACCTTAACATGTAGAGCCAGTTACCCTGACATGTCGAGCCAGTTACCCTGACATGTCGAGCCAGTTACCTTAACATGCAGAGACAGTTACCTTAACATGTAGAGCCAGTTACCTTAACATGTAGAGCCAGTTACCTTAACATGTAGAGCCAGTTACCTTAACATGTAGAGCCAGTTACCCTGACATGTCGAGCCAGTTACCCTGACATGTCGAGCCAGTTACCTTAACATGCAGAGACAGTTACCTTAACATGTAGAGACAGTTACCTTAACATGTAGAGCCAGTTACCTTAACATGTAGAGCCAGTTACCTTAACATGTATAGTCAGTTACCTTAACATGTAGAGCCAGTTACCCTGACATGTCGAGACAGTTACCTTAACATGCAGAGGCAGTTACCTTAACATGTAGAGACAGTTACCTTAACATGTAGAGTCAGTTACCTTAACATGTAGAGCCACTTACCTTAACATGTCGAGACAGTTACCTTAACATGTCGAGACAGTTACCTTAACATGTAGAGACAGTTACCTTAACGTGTAGAGCCAGTTACCCTGACATGTAGAGCCAGTTACCCTGACATGTAGAGCCAGTTACCTTAACATGTAGAGACAGTTACCTTAACATGTATAGTCAGTTACCTTAACATGTAGAGCCAGTTACCTTAACATGTAGAGCCAGTTACCTTAACATGTAGAGCCAGTTACCTTAACATGTAGAGCCAGTTACCCTGACATGTCGAGCCAGTTACCCTGACATGTCGAGCCAGTTACCTTAACATGCAGAGACAGTTACCTTAACATGTAGAGACAGTTACCTTAACGTGTAGAGCCAGTTACCCTGACATGTAGAGCCAGTTACCCTGACATGTAGAGACAGTTACCTTAACATGTAGAGACAGTTACCTTAACATGTATAGTCAGTTACCTTAACATGTAGAGCAAGTTACCCTGACATGTCGAGCCAGTTACCCTGACATGTCGAGCCAGTTACCTTAACATGCAGAGACAGTTACCTTAACATGCAGAGACAGTTACCTTAACATGTAGAGCAAGTTACCTTAACATGTAGAGCCAGTTACCTTAACATGTAGAGCCAGTTACCCTGACATGTCGAGCCAGTTACCCTGACATGTCGAGCCAGTTACCTTAACATGCAGAGACAGTTACCTTAACATGTAGAGCCAGTTACCTTAACATGTAGAGCCAGTTACCTTAACATGTAGAGCCAGTTACCTTAACATGTATAGTCAGTTACTTTAACATGTAGAGCCAGTTACCCTGACATGTCGAGACAGTTACCTTAACATGCAGAGTCAGTTACCTTAACATGTAGAGCCACTTACCTTAACATGTCGAGACAGTTACCTTAACATGTCGAGACAGTTACCTTAACATGTAGAGACAGTTACCTTAACGTGTAGAGCCAGTTACCCTGACATGTAGAGCCAGTTACCCTGACATGTAGAGCCAGTTACCTTAACATGTAGAGACAGTTACCTTAACATGTATAGTCAGTTACCTTAACATGTAGAGCCAGTTACCTTAACATGTAGAGCCAGTTACCTTAACATGTAGAGTCAGTTACCTTAACATGTCGAGCCAGTTACCTTAACATGTAGAACCAGTTACCTTAACATGCAGAACTAGGGGGTCAGAGTTAGGGGAGGAGGAGTGGTATAGGAGGGAGGAGGGGTTAGAGTTAGGGAACGAGGAGTGGTATAGGTTGAAGTGGTTTTCTGGTGGTTGTCTGGTGGTTATGTAGTGGTCATGTAGTTGTTATCTGGTGGTTGTCGGTGTCTAGGGATGCATCCCAAAATGTCACCCTAGTCCCTATATAGTGCACTACATTTGACCACGGTCCTGTATTGAATAGGGTGCCATTTCAGTCACATCCAGCAGCAGCATTTTCAAAAGATTCATGTTCCTCGGCGTGCACATTACTGACAACCAGTAATGGTCCCTTCACACAGACAGGGTTGTGAAGAAGGTGCAACAGCGAGAGAGAGTGATGGAGAGGGAGAGAAGGTAGAAACAGCACGTCCAGTGAACAGGTCAGTGTTCCATAGCAGCAGGCAGAACAGCTGAAACTGGAGCAGCAGCGCAACCAGGTGGACTGGGGACAGCCAGGAGTCATCAGGCCAGGTAGTCCTGAGGTACGGCCCTAGGGCTCAGGTCCTCCAGTAGGGGAGAGAGAGATGGGAGAATTAGAGGGAGTATGATGTAAGATCACACCAGATGAGAAAGGAGAATTACACCAGATATGAGAGGTCGAGACAGCCCCTCGGGACATACACTGTTGCAGCATAGATACTGTAGACTGAGACAGGGGGGGGGGGGGCTGGCATGACATGACACATTGGAGAGCATTAGTAAGCCAGTGGCTCAGCCCTCGTAATAGGGTTAGAGGCAGAGAATCCCAGTGGAGAGGAGGAAGCTGGCCGGGCAGAGACAGAAAGTATGGTTAGTACCTCCAGTGCCTTGGCGTTCACCTTCACACCCCTGGGCAAGACTACACTCAATCATAGGACCTACTGAAGAGATGAGTCTTCAATAAAGACTTAAAGGTTTGAGACGGAGTCTGCGTCTCTCACATGGGTAGGCGGATCATTCCATAAAAATGGCGCTTCACAGGAGAAAGCCCTGCTGTTTGCTTAGAAATTATATTCTATATGGAGGCCTGCATCTTAAACCGTAGTGTACGTGTAGGTATGTACGGCAGGACCAAATCGGAGAGATACGTAGTACTTTGTAGGTTATCAGTGAAACAGGAATCCAGTGTAGAGGCTAGCATTGGAGAAATATGATCACATTTTTGGTTTCTAGTCAAGATTCTGGACAAAATGTCCAATGTTACTAAGATTACTAAGATTACTAAAATGGAAAAAAGCTGGCCTTGAACTATTCTTGATTGTTCGTCAAAAGAGAGATCAGGGCCCAAAGTAACGCCGAGGTCCTTCACAGTTTTATTTGAGACGACTGTACCAACCATCAAGATTCATTGTCAGATCAAACAGCAGATCTCTTTGTTTCTTGGGACGTAGAACTAGCATCTCTATTTTGTCTGAGTTTAAAAGGAAAAAATAAAAGATGCCATCCGCTTCCTTATGTCGGAAACACAGGCTTCCAGGGTATCGTCTGCATAGCACTGAAAGGTGACATTGTGTTGCCAAATGACATCACTAAGAGGTAGAATATATAGTGAAAATATATAGTGAATACATAGTGGTCCTAAAACGGAACTTTGAGGAACACCGAAACTTACCATTGATTTCTCAGAGGACAAACCATCCACAGAGAAACACGGATATATTTCCAACAGATACCAGGCCACTCGGTGTAGACCAATACCAGGCCACTCGGTGTAGACCAATACCAGGCCACTCGGTGTCGACCAATTAGGGTTTCTAATCTCTCCAAAGAATGTGGTGATCGATGGTGTCAAAATGGGGTCTTAATAACCCAGACTGGAGTGTTTCCTGTACATTGTTAGTCTTCTAGAAGGCAGTGAGTTGCTGCTCTGCAACAGATTTTTGTCTTGCATTTTTGAGAGGAATAGGAGATTTTATATGGACCGGTAGTTAAAAAATATATATATTTGGGTCAAGGTTTGGCTTTTTTTCTTAGGATAGGCTTTATTACTGCCACTTTTAGTTAGCTTGGTATATATCCAGGTGATAGGGAGAAATGTATCATGTTCAACGTTCTGTAGGAGGGCCAAGCACAGGAATTAGCTCTTTCAGTAGTTTAATTGGAATAGGGTCCAGCTGGCAGCTGGAAGGTTTAGAGGCCATGATTATTGTCATTATTGTGTCAAGGGGGATGCATTAAATGTTAAGGTCACATGACACGGTTAAACGCTGTGCCTTGTATGACTGTTAAGTTTTCAAAACTGAACTGTGAAATTCTACGCATCAATTTCTACACCATGTGTCTTACCAATGTCGTGGGAAATTGCAAGATTATGTTATAATTCTTGTATTGCATTATGTTTTTTTATATTAGACAGAATATAGTATTCTGTTAATTATTGTGTGTGTGTTCTACTGAGGATGAGCCTCTATGGGATAACACAGACAGAGGAGATTTACGATGTCTTTGGGTGATAAAACCTAAAGAGCTTTCCAGAGAACATGAGTTAATGTTTATTTGCTATACCGTACCAGGAAGAGACGGTTCCAGTTTGGAGTAGGAGGACCAGACACTGGTCTTTACAATGAAGTAGATACCTTTCATACGAATCTTAACCTTGTGACCATTCTATGTATCTGTTTGTTCGTCATGTAGGTTGAGAGTGGTGTATCTTGGCTATAAAAGATCTTTGTACTTTTGTGTTGTCACTTTTCAACGGTTCATTAGAAACGATGCATCATTGTAAGTCAAGTGCTATTGCAAAGCTCTTATTATTAAATATGTAGTTTAAGTATAACTCTGACTGGTGTGTGAAGTTTACAGAAATTAGCCACCACACCAATTTGATGTAGTTGTTGTATACATAGTGGTGTTCATTAACGTGGCTTTCCATCTCCTTGATCTGATCTGGTCCATCTCCTTGATCTGATCTGGTCCATCTCCTTGATCTGGTCCATCTCCTTGATCTGATCTGGTCCATCTCCTTGATCTGATCTGGTCCATCTCCTTGATCTGATCTGGTCCATCTCCTTGATCTGATCTGGTCCATCTCCTTGATCTGATCTGGTCCATCTCCTTGATCTGTTTAATAAATCTTCTACCCAACACTGGTCTGCTACTGAAGCATGCTGAGAGTATTGTCTCTCATTTCCCTCTAAACTCTTCACCTTCAGTCTGTTGCTGGCAGCGATCAATTAATCACTTAGTTCGCTTACCCCCTTACCATCAATTAATCACTTAGTTCGCTTAACCCCTTACCATCAATTAATCACTTAGTTCGCTTACCCCCTTACCATCAATTAGTTTGCTTACCCCCTTACCATCAATTGATCACTTAGTTCGCTTACCCTCTTACCATCAATTAATCACTTAGTTCACTTACCCCCTTACCATCAATTAATCACTTAGTTCGCTTACCCCCTTACCATCAATTAATCACTTAGTTTGCTTACCCCCTTACCATCAATTAATCACTAAGTTCACTTTCCCCCTTACCATCAATTAATCACTTAGTTCACTTACCCCCTTACCATCAATTAATCACTTAGTTTCGCTTTCCCACTTACCATCAATTAATCAATTAGTTTGCTTACCCCCTTACCATCAATTAATCACTTAGTTCGCTCACCCTCTTACCATCAATTCGTTCGCTTTCCCCCTTACCATCAATTAATCACTTAGTTCGCTCACCCTCTTACCATCAATTAGTTCGCTTTCCCCCCTTACCATCAATTAATCACTTAGTTCGCTTACCCTCTTACCATCAATTAATCACTTAGTTCGCTTACCCCCTTACCATCAATTAATCACTTAGTTCGCTTACCCTCTTACCATCAATTGGACTAGTAACCAGCAGGTAGCCTAGTGGTTAGAGGGGGGAGGGAGGTAGTGGTTAGAGTGTTGGACTAGTAACCAGCAGGTAGCCTAGTGGTTAGATTGTTGGACTAGTAACCAGCAGGTAGCCTAGTGCTTGGAGCATTGGGCCAGTAACCAGCAGGTAGCCTAGTGGTTAGAGGGGGGAGGGAGGTAGTGGTTAGAGTGTTGGGCCAATAACCAGCAGGTAGCCTAGTGCTTGGAGCATTGGGTCAGTAACCAGCAGGTAGCCTAGTGGTTGGAGGGGGGAGGGAGGTAGTGGTTAGAGTGTTGGGCCAATAACCAGCAGGTAGCCTAGTGCTTAGAGGGGGGAGGGGGGTAGTGGTTAGAGTGTTGGGCCAATAACCAGCAGGTATCCTAGTGCTTGGAGCATTGGGCCAGTAACCAGCAGGTAGCCTAGTGGTTAGAGGGGGGAGGGAGGTAGTGGTTAGAGTGTTGTGCCAATAACCAGCAGGTAGCCTAGTGGTTAGAGTGTTGGACTAGTAACCAGCAGGTAGCCTAGTGGTTAGAGTGTTGGACTAGTAACCAGCAGGTAGCCTAGTGGTTAGAGTGTTGGACTAGTAACCAGCAGGTAGCCTAGTGGTTAGAGGGGGGAGGGAGGTAGTGGTTAGAGTGTTGTGCCAATAACCAGCAGGTAGCCTAGTGCTTGGAGCATTGGGTCAGTAACCAGCAGGTAGCCTAGTGGTTAGAAGGGGGAGGGAGGTAGTGGTTAGAGTGTTGGGCCAATAACCAGCAGGTAGCCTAGTGGTTAGAGTGTTGGACTAGTAACCAGCAGGTAGCCTAGTGGTTAGAGTGTTGGACTAGTAACCAGCAGGTAGCCTAGTGGTTAGAGTGTTGGACTAGTAACCAGCAGGTAGTCTAGTGGTTAGAGTGTTGGACTAGTAACCAGCAGGTAGCCTAGTGGTTAGAGTGTTGGACTAGTAACCAGCAGGTAGCCTAGTGCTTGGAGCATTGGGCCAGTAACCAGCAGGTAGCCTAGTGGTTAGAGGGGGAGGGAGGTAGTGGTTAGAGTGTTGGGCCAATAACCAGCAGGTAGCCTAGTGGTTAGAGTGTTGGACTAGTAACCAGCAGGTAGCCTAGTGCTTGGAGCATTGGGCCAGTAACCAGCAGGTAGCCTAGTGTTTAGAGCGTTGGGCCAGTAACCGTAAAGGTTGCTAGATCAAATCCCCGAGCTGACAAAGTAAAATCCTGTTGTTCTGCCCCTGAACAAGGCAGTTAACCCACTGTTCCTAGGCCGTCATTTTAAAATAAGAATTTGTTCTTAACTGACTTGCCTAGCTGAATAAAGGTTAAATAAAATTGCCTCGTATCTCAGGAATCAATCAATCTCTTAGTTAGCTTTCCCTTTAGTTCCCTTCTCCTGTTCTTCCTCTAGCCCAGTCCATGTGTACACACACACACACACACACACACACACACACACACACACACACACACACACACACACACACACACACACACACACACACACACACACACACACACACACACACACACACCACCAACACACAACACACACACACACCACCAACACACACACACACCACCACCAACACACAACACACACACACACCACCAACACACACACACACACAACCAACACACACACACACACACACCACCAACACAACACACACACACACACACTTTCCCACTTACCATCAATTAATCAATTAGTTTGCTTACCCCCTTACCATCAATTAATCACTTAGTTCGCTCACCCTCTTACCATCAATTAGTTCGCTTTCCCCCTTACCATCAATTAATCACTTAGTTCGCTCACCCTCTTACCATCAATTAGTTCGCTTTCCCCCTTACCATCAATTAATCACTTAGTTCGCTTACCCTCTTACCATCAATTAATCACTTAGTTCGCTTACCCCCTTACCATCAATTAATCACTTAGTTCGCTTACCCTCTTACCATCAATTGGACTAGTAACCAGCAGGTAGCCTAGTGGTTAGAGGGGGGAGGGAGGTAGTGGTTAGAGTGTTGG
>NC_034187.2:86758476-86770976 GCF_002021735.2 Oncorhynchus kisutch
CAGTGAATCGTTAGGTTGTCTAGACTGGGACTCTAACAGTGAATCGTTAGGTTGTGCAGACTGTGACTGTAACAGTGAATCGTTAGGTTGTCTAGACTGGGACTCTAACAGTGAATCGTTAGGTTGTCTAGACTGTGACTCTAACAGTGAATCGTTAGGTTGTCTAGACTGGGACTGTAACAGTGAATCGTTAGGTTGTCTAGACTGGGACTCTAACAGTGAATCGTTAGGTTGTCTAGACTGGGTCTCTAACAGTGAATCGTTAGGTTGTCTAGACTGTGACTCTAACAGTGAATTGTTAGGTTGTCTAGACTGGGTCTCTAACATTGAATCGTTAGGTTGTCTAGACTGTGACTCTAACAGTGAATCGTTAGGTTGTCTAGACTGTGACTCTAACAGTGAATCGTTAGGTTGTCTAGACTATGACTCTAACAGTGAATCGTTAGGTTGTCTAGACTGTGACTCTAACAGTGAATCATTAGGTTGTCTAGACTGTGACTCTAACAGTGAATCGTTAGGTTGTCTAGACTGTGACTCTAACAGTGAATCATTAGGTTGTCTAGACTGTGACTCTAACAGTGAATCGTTAGGTTGTCTAGACTGGGACTCTAACAGTGAATCGTTAGGTTGTCTAGACTGGGACTCTAACAGTGAATCGTTAGGTTGTCTAGACTGTGACTGTAACAGTGAATCGTTAGGTTGTCTAGACTGTGACTGTAACAGTGAATCGTTAGGTTGTCTAGACTGTGACTCTAACAGTGAATCGTTAGGTTGTCTAGACTGGGACTGTAACAGTGAATCGCTAGGTTGTCTAGACTGTGACTCTAACAGTGAATCGTTAGGTTGTCTAGACTGGGTCTCTAACAGTGAATCGTTAGGTTGTCTAGACTGTGACTCTAACAGTGAATCGTTAGGTTGTCTAGACTGGGTCTCTAACAGTGAATCGTTAGGTTGTCTAGACTGTGACTCTAACAGTGAATCGTTAGGTTGTCTAGACTGGGACTCTAACAGTGAATCGTCAGGTTGTGTAGACTGGGACTCTAACAGTGAATCATTAGGTTGTCTAGACTGGGACTCTAACAGTGAATCGTTAGGTTGTCTAGACTGTGACTCTAACAGTGAATCGTTAGGTTGT
Source organism: Oncorhynchus kisutch (assembly GCF_002021735.2). Classification (NCBI taxonomy): domain Eukaryota; kingdom Metazoa; phylum Chordata; class Actinopteri; order Salmoniformes; family Salmonidae; genus Oncorhynchus; species Oncorhynchus kisutch. The sequence goes on from NC_034187.2 coordinate 86,759,612, forward strand.
CTAGACTGTGACTCTAACAGTGAATCATTAGGTTGTCTAGACTGGGACTCTAACAGTGAATCATTAGGTTGTCTAGACTGGGACTCTAACAGTGAATCATTAGGTTGTCTAGACTGTGACTCTAACAGTGAATCGTTAGGTTGTCTAGACTGGGACTCTAACAGTGAATCATTAGGTTGTGTAGACTGTGACTGTAACAGTGAATCGTTAGGTTGTCTAGACTGTGACTCTAACAGTGAATCGTTAGGTTGTCTATACTGGGACTCTAACAGTGAATCATTAGGTTGTGTAGACTGTGACTCTAACAGTGAATCGTTAGGTTGTCTAGACTGGGACTGTAACAGTGAATCGTTAGGTTGTCTAGACTGGGACTCTAACAGTGAATCGTTAGGTTGTCTAGACTGGGTCTCTAACAGTGAATCGTTAGGTTGTCTAGACTGTGACTCTAACAGTGAATTGTTAGGTTGTCTAGACTGGGTCTCTAACATTGAATCGTTAGGTTGTCTAGACTGTGACTCTAACAGTGAATCGTTAGGTTGTCTAGACTGTGACTCTAACAGTGAATCGTTAGGTTGTCTAGACTATGACTCTAACAGTGAATCGTTAGGTTGTCTAGACTGTGACTCTAACAGTGAATCATTAGGTTGTCTAGACTGTGACTCTAACAGTGAATCGTTAGGTTGTCTAGACTGTGACTCTAACAGTGAATCATTAGGTTGTCTAGACTGTGACTCTAACAGTGAATCGTTAGGTTGTCTAGACTGGGACTCTAACAGTGAATCGTTAGGTTGTCTAGACTGGGACTCTAACAGTGAATCGTTAGGTTGTCTAGACTGTGACTGTAACAGTGAATCGTTAGGTTGTCTAGACTGTGACTGTAACAGTGAATCGTTAGGTTGTCTAGACTGTGACTCTAACAGTGAATCGTTAGGTTGTCTAGACTGGGACTGTAACAGTGAATCGCTAGGTTGTCTAGACTGTGACTCTAACAGTGAATCGTTAGGTTGTCTAGACTGGGTCTCTAACAGTGAATCGTTAGGTTGTCTAGACTGTGACTCTAACAGTGAATCGTTAGGTTGTCTAGACTGGGTCTCTAACAGTGAATCGTTAGGTTGTCTAGACTGTGACTCTAACAGTGAATCGTTAGGTTGTCTAGACTGTGACTCTAACAGTGAATCGTTAGGTTGTCTAGACTGGGTCTCTAACAGTGAATCGTTAGGTTGTCTAGACTGTGACTCTAACAGTGAATCGTTAGGTTGTCTAGACTGGGTCTCTAACAGTGAATCGTTAGGTTGTCTAGACTGTGACTCTAACAGTGAATCGTTAGGTTGTCTAGACTGTGACTCTAACAGTGAATCGTTAGGTTGTCTAGACTGTGACTCTAACAGTGAATCGTTAGGTTGTCTAGACTGTGACTCTAACAGTGAATCATTAGGTTGTCTAGACTGGGACTCTAACAGTGAATCATTAGGTTGTCTAGACTGGGACTCTAACAGTGAATCATTAGGTTGTCTAGACTGTGACTCTAACAGTGAATCGTTAGGTTGTCTAGACTGTGACTCTAACAGTGAATCGTTAGGTTGTCTAGACTGTGACTCTAACAGTGAATTGTTAGGTTGTCTAGACTGTGACTCTAACAGTGAATCGTTAGGTTGTCTAGACTGTGACTCTAACAGTGAATCGTTAGGTTGTCTAGACTGGGACTCTAACAGTGAATCGTTAGGTTGTCTAGACTGGGACTCTAACAGTGAATCATTAGGTTGTCTAGACTGTGACTCTAACAGTGCATCGTTAGGTTGTCTAGACTGTGACTCTAACAGTGAATCATTAGGTTGTCTAGACTGTGAATCTAACAGTGAATCGTTAGGTTGTCTAGACTGGGTCCTCTCCTCCCCCTACCTCCTCCATTTCCACTTCCTCTATGACACTGCATTTTCCCCTCTTTGTCTGATCTAATATCTCCTGTTCCCCTTCTCCCCCCTAGCCTCCACGACTACCTCATCCTCCTCTTCCTCTCTATACTTCCCCTCTCCTGCCCCTAGCCTCCACGACTACCTCATCCTCCTCTTCCTCTCTATACTTCCCCCTCTCCTCCCCCCTAGCCTCCACGACTACCTCATCCTCCTCTTCCTCTCTATACTTCCCCCTCTCCTCCCCCTAGCCTCCACGACTACCTCATCCTCCTCTTCCTCTCTATACTTCCCCCTCTCCTCCCCCTAGCCTCCACGACTACCTCCTCTTCCTCTTCCTCTCTATACTTCCCCCTCTCCTCCCCCTAGCCTCCACCACTACCTCATCCTCCTCTTCCTCTCTATACTTCCCCCTCTCCTCCCCCTAGCCTCCACCACTACCTCATCCTCCTCTTCCTCTCTATACTTCCCCCTCTCCTCCCCCTAGCCTCCACGACTACCTCATCCTCCTCTTCCTCTCTATACTTCCCCCTCTCCTCCCCCTAGCCTCCACCACTACCTCCTCTGCCTCTTCCTCTCTATACTTCCCCCTCTCCTCCCCCCTAGCCTCCATGACTACCTCCTCTTCCTCTCTATACTTCCCCTTCCCCTCCCCCTAGCCTCCACCACTACCTCCTCTGCCTCTTCCTCTCTATACTTCCCCCTCTCCTCCCCCCTAGCCTCCATGACTACCTCCTCTTCCTCTCTATACTTCCCCCTCCCCTCCCCCTAGCCTCCACCACTACCTCCTCTGCCTCTTCCTCTCTATACTTCCCCCTCTCCTCCCCCCTAGCCTCCATGACTACCTCCTCTTCCTCTCTATACTTCCCCTTCCCCTCCCCCTAGCCTCCACCACTACCTCCTCTGCCTCTTCCTCTCTATACTTCCCCCTCTCCTCCCCCCTAGCCTCCATGACTACCTCCTCTTCCTCTCTATACTTCCCCCTCCCCTCCCCCTAGCCTCCACCACTACCTCCTCTGCCTCTTCCTCTCTATACTTCCCCCTCTCCTCCCCCCTTGCCTCCACCACTACCTCCTCTTCCTCTCTATACTTCCCCCTCTCCTCCCCCTTGCCTCCATGACTACCTCCTCTTCCTCTCTATACTTCCCCCTCTCCTCCCCCCTAGCCTCCATGACTACCTCCTCTTCCTCTCTATACTTCCCCCTCTCCTCCCCCCTAGCCTCCATGACTACCTCCTCTTCCTCTCTATACTTCCCCCTCTCCTCCCCCTTGCCTCCATGACTACCTCCTCTTCCTCTCTATACTTCCCCCTCTCCTCCCCCTAGCCTCCACCACTACCTCCTCTTCCTCTTCCTCTCTATACTTCCCCCTCTCCTCCCCCCTAGCCTCCATGACTACCTCCTCTTCCTCTTCCTCTCTATACTTCCCCCTCTCCTCCCCCCTAGCCTCCATGACTACCTCCTCTTCCTCTTCCTCTCTATACTTCCCCCTCTCCTCCCCCCTTGCCTCCATGACTACCTCCTCTTCCTCTCTATACTTCCCCCTCTCCTCCCCCTAGCCTCCACCACTACCTCCTCTTCCTCTTCCTCTCTATACTTCCCCCTCTCCTCCCCCCTAACCTCCATGACTAACTCCTCTTCCTCCCTCCATAGTCTCCACTTCCTGGTATTCCATACGGAGGAGGTCCACGATGTGTTACGTATCTGGGACGGTCCCCAGGATGGAGGGGTCCTCCTGAGGGAGCTCAGCGGCTCGACCCTTCCGCCTGACGCCCACAGCACCTTCAAAGCCGTCAGCCTCCAGTTCACCACCGACTTCTTCACATCCAAACAGGGCTTCGCTCTGCAGTTCTCTGGTAAGAGGGTGAATGTTATATAGTTTGCACGAGAGGAAAAAAAGGGCGAGGGGGAATAACCTTAAAATGAATTGGTCTGGATCATAAATGTGTATATGCACCTGTACTGTAAATCGAGCCTGTGGTACCAATGGGAGATTTGAATGGAAGCTACATGCTATGTGTTCATGTTGATAATGCACTGTATGCATACTGTTTATTGGTATATATGTTGAAGTAGCTATTCTACATACCTAGAAACGACTCTACCTTTTTCATCAGCTTGTGATTATATAAAATGTAGGTTAAAAGAAAAAGTGATATTTCAGTTAGAAATGTAGAGCTGGAAAGAGACAGTCTCTTTACCATCGGTTTCATCTTTTCCCCTCTGTCTCCAGTGTCCACTGCTACGTCATGTAACGACCCAGGTCTGCCCGCCAACGGGACCCGCAGTGGGGACAGCAAGGAGCCCGGAGACCATGTCCTGTTCCAGTGTGATCCCGGTTACGTCCTTCAGGGGGCCACCAAGATCACCTGCACAGAGATCAACAGCCGCTTCTTCTGGGAGCCTGACCCCCCCACCTGTACAGGTAAGACCTGTTAACCCAACCCCCCACCTGTACAGGTAAGACCTGTTAACCCAACCCCCCCACCTGTACAGGTAAGACATGTTAACCCAACCCCCCACCTGTACAGGTAAGACCTGTTAACCCAACACCCCACCTGTACAGGTAAGACCTGTTAACCCAACCCCCCACCTGTACAGGTAAGACATGTTAACCCAACCCCCCACCTGTACAGGTAAGACCTGTTAACCCAACACCCCACCTGTACAGGTAAGACCTGTTAACCCAACCCCCCACCTGTACAGGTAAGACCTGTTAACCCAACACTCCACCTGTACGGGTAAGACCTGTTAACCCAACACTCCACCTGCACAGGTAAGTCCTGTTAACCCAACACCCCACCTGTACATGTAAGACCTGTTAACCCAACACCCCACCTGTACAGGTAAGACCTGTTAACCCAACCCCCCACCTGTACAGGTAAGACCTGTTAACCCAACCCCCCACCTGTACAGGTAAGACCTGTTAACCCAACCCCCCACCTGTACAGGTAAGACATGTTAACCCAACCCCCCACCTGTACAGGTAAGACCTGTTAACCCAACCCCCCCACCTGTACAGGTAAGACATGTTAACCCAACCCCCCACCTGTACAGGTAAGACCTGTTAACCCAACCCCCCCACCTGTACAGGTAAGACATGTTAACCCAACCCCCCACCTGTACAGGTAAGACCTGTTAACCCAACACCCCACCTGTACAGGTAAGACCTGTTAACCCAACCCCCCACCTGTACAGGTAAGACCTGTTAACCCAACACCCCACCTGTACAGGTAAGACCTGTTAACCCAACCCCCCACCTGTACAGGTAAGACATGTTAACCCAACACCCCACCTGTACAGGTAAGACCTGTTAACCCAACCCCCCCACCTGTACAGGTAAGACATGTTAACCCAACCCCCCCACCTGTACAGGTAAGACCTGTTAACCCAACCCCCCACCAGCATAGGTAAGAACACCTCTAGATTCCCACCCTGCACAGATAAAACAAAGTCTGTAACAATTATACCAACCTACAACCCAGTCTATACCAACTATACCAACCTACAACCCAGTCTGTACCAATTATACCAACCTACAACCCAGTCTATACCAACTATACCAACCTACAACCCAGTCTGTAACAATTATACCAACCTACAACCCAGTCTGTAACAATTATACCAACCTACAACCCAGTCTATACCAACTATACCAACCTACAACCCAGTCTGTACCAATTATACCAACCTACAACCCAGTCTATACCAACTATACCAACCTACAACCCAGTCTGTAACAATTATACCAACCTACAACCCAGTCTGTAACAATTATACCAACCTACAACCCAGTCTGTACCAACTATACCAACCTACAACCCAGTCTGTACCAATTATACCAACCTACAACCCAGTCTATACCAACTATACCAACCTACAACCCAGTCTGTAACAATTATACCAACCTACAACCCAGTCTGTAACAATTATACCAACCTACAACCCAGTCTATACCAACTATACCAACCTACAACCCAGTCTGTACCAATTATACCAACCTACAACCCAGTCTATACCAACTATACCAACCTACAACCCAGTCTGTAACAATTATACCAACTTACAACCCAGTCTGTAACAATTATACCAACCTACAACCCAGTCTATACCAACTATACCAACCTACAACCCAGTCTGTACCAATTATACCAACCTACAACCCAGTCTGTACCAATTATACCAACCTACAACCCAGTCTGTACCAATTATACCACCCTACAACCCAGTCTGTACCAATTATACCAACCTACAACCCAGTCTGTACCAATTATACCAACCTACAACCCAGTCTGTACCAATTATACCAACCTACAACCCAGTCTGTACCAATTATACCAACCTACAACCCAGTCTGTAACAATTATACCAACCTACAACCCAGTCTGTACCAATTATACCAACCTACAACCCAGTCTATACCAACTATACCAACCTACAACCCAGTCTGTAACAATTATACCAACTTACAACCCAGTCTGTAACAATTATACCAACCTACAACCCAGTCTATACCAACTATACCAACCTACAACCCAGTCTGTACCAATTATACCAACCTACAACCCAGTCTGTACCAATTATACCACCCTACAACCCAGTCTGTACCAATTATACCAACCTACAACCCAGTCTGTACCAATTATACCAACCTACAACCCAGTCTGTACCAATTATACCAACCTACAACCCAGTCTTTACCAATTATACCACCCTACAACCCAGTCTGTACCAATTATACCAACCTACAACCCAGTCTGTACCAATTATACCAACCTACAACCCAGTCTGTACCAATTATACCAACCTACAACCCAGTATGTACCAATTATACCAACCTACAACCCAGTCTGTACCAATTATACCAACCTACAACCCAGTCTGTACCAATTATACCAACCTACAACCCAGTCTGTACCAATTATACCAACCTACAACCCAGTCTGTAACAATTATACCAACCTACAACCCAGTCTGTACCAATTATACCAACCTACAACCCAGTCTGTAACAATTATACCAACCTACAACCCAGTCTATACCAACTATACCAACCTACAACCCAGTCTGTACCAATTATACCAACCTACAACCCAGTCTATACCAACTATACCAACCTACAACCCAGTCTGTAACAATTATACCAACCTACAACCCAGTCTGTAACAATTATACCAACCTACAACCCAGTCTATACCAACTATACCAACCTACAACCCAGTCTGTACCAATTATACCAACCTACAACCCAGTCTATACCAACTATACCAACCTACAACCCAGTCTGTAACAATTATACCAACCTACAACCCAGTCTGTAACAATTATACCAACCTACAACCCAGTCTATACCAACTATACCAACCTACAACCCAGTCTGTACCAATTATACCAACCTACAACCCAGTCTATACCAACTATACCAACTTACAAACCCAGTCTGTAACAATTATACCAACTTACAACCCAGTCTGTAACAATTATACCAACCTACAACCCAGTCTATACCAACTATACCAACCTACAACCCAGTCTGTACCAATTATACCAACCTACAACCCAGTCTGTACCAATTATACCAACCTACAACCCAGTCTGTACCAATTATACCACCCTACAACCCAGTCTGTACCAATTATACCAACCTACAACCCAGTCTGTACCAATTATACCAACCTACAACCCAGTCTGTACCAATTATACCAACCTACAACCCAGTCTGTACCAATTATACCAACCTACAACCCAGTCTATACCAACTATACCAACTTACAACCCAGTCTGTAACAATTATACCAACTTACAACCCAGTCTGTAACAATTATACCAACCTACAACCCAGTCTATACCAACTATACCAACCTACAACCCAGTCTATACCAACTATACCAACCTACAACCCAGTCTGTACCAATTATACCAACCTACAACCCAGTCTATACCAACTATACCAACCTACAACCCAGTCTGTAACAATTATACCAACCTACAACCCAGTCTGTAACAATTATACCAACCTACAACCCAGTCTATACCAACTATACCAACCTACAACCCAGTCTGTACCAATTATACCAACCTACAACCCAGTCTATACCAACTATACCAACTTACAACCCAGTCTGTAACAATTATACAACTTACAACCCAGTCTGTAACAATTATACCAACCTACAACCCAGTCTATACCAACTATACCAACCTACAACCCAGTCTGTACCAATTATACCAACCTACAACCCAGTCTGTACCAATTATACCAACCTACAACCCAGTCTGTACCAATTATACCACCCTACAACCCAGTCTGTACCAATTATACCAACCTACAACCCAGTCTGTACCAATTATACCAACCTACAACCCAGTCTGTACCAATTATACCAACCTACAACCCAGTCTGTACCAATTATACCAACCTACAACCCAGTCTATACCAACTATACCAACTTACAACCCAGTCTGTAACAATTATACCAACTTACAACCCAGTCTGTAACAATTATACCAACCTACAACCCAGTCTATACCAACTATACCAACCTACAACCCAGTCTGTACCAATTATACCAACCTACAACCCAGTCTGTACCAATTATACCAACCTACAACCCAGTCTGTACCAATTATACCACCCTACAACCCAGTCTGTACCAATTATACCAACCTACAACCCAGTCTGTACCAATTATACCAACCTACAACCCAGTCTGTACCAATTATACCAACCTACAACCCAGTCTGTACCAATTATACCAACCTACAACCCAGTCTGTAACAATTATACCAACCTACAACCCAGTCTGTACCAATTATACCAACCTACAACCCAGTCTATACCAACTATACCAACCTACAACCCAGTCTGTAACAATTATAACCAACTTACAACCCAGTCTGTAACAATTATACCAACCTACAACCCAGTCTATACCAACTATACCAACCTACAACCCAGTCTGTACCAATTATACCAACCTACAACCCAGTCTGTAACCAATTATACCACCCTACAACCCAGTCTGTACCAATTATACCAACCTACAACCCAGTCTGTACCAATTATACCAACCTACAACCCAGTCTGTACCAATTATACCAACCTACAACCCAGTCTTTACCAAATATACCACCCTACAACCCAGTCTGTACCAATTATACCAACCTACAACCCAGTCTGTACCAATTATACCAACCTACAACCCAGTCTGTACCAATTATACCAACCTACAACCCAGTATGTACCAATTATACCAACCTACAACCCAGTCTGTACCAATTATACCAACCTACAACCCAGTCTGTAACAATTATACCAACCTACAACCCAGTCTGTACCAATTATACCAACCTACAACCCAGTCTGTACCAATTATACCAACCTACAACCCAGTCTGTAACAATTATACCAACCTACAACCCAGTCTGTACCAATTATACCAACCTACAACCCAGTCTGTACCAATATACCAACCTACAACCCAGTCTGTAACAATTATACCAACCTACAACCCAGTCTGTACCAATTATACCAACCTACAACCCAGTCTGTACCAATTATACCAACCTACAACCCAGTCTGTAACAATTATACCTAGCTACAAGTAATTTTCACACAGCCACCCAATGTCTGTCTGTCCATCTGCCCATCCCCTGTCTGTCTGTCTGTCTTTTCACAGAGAGACAGAGGGAGAGAGAGACACAGAGAGAGAGACACAGAGAGACAGAGAGAGAGAGAGAGAGAGAGAGAGAGAGAGAGAGAGAGAGTCGCTAGTTAACAACAACAATTAAGACATTGTAATTAGCTTCATTGTTTAATCAGGGCAAGGCGTAATTAGTTTGAACATTCCTTTGAAATCACAAACGGAGGGAGATCGGTCATGAGTCGTGTGTGTTCCTGGCTCCAAAGGTTCACAGGTGAAAACCTAACAGGGGTTTGATGTCGACAGGCATTAGTGGAGTCTCAATACTGTTGAACCTCTTAAATGGGCCTTTATTAACTCAGCCAAATACATGATATAGGTTCTGACTATGCGGACTTGGTCAAATACAGTCAGGGCCATATCAGATTCAGAGTTCATTAGTTACCACAATTCAGCTTACACAAAGGGGTCTGTTTGGCTCGATTGCAAACCACATCCACAGAAGCTGGAGCTAGCTATGCTGGCACATGAAGGCAATGAATTGGCAGTGGTGGAAAAAGTACCCAATTAGCAAACCTGAGTAAAGATGCCTTTACAAACCTGAGTAAAGATGCCTTTACAAACCTGAGTAAAGATGCCTTTACAAACCTGAGTAAAGATGCCTTTACAGAAAATGACTCAAAAGTAAAAGTCACCCAGTAAAATATTACTTGAGTAAAAGTCTACAAGTTTTTGATTTTAAATATACTTAAGTATCAAAAGTAAATGTAATTAAAAAATATATACTTCAAAAGTAAAAGTATAAATCGCTTCAGATCCTGATATCAGTCAAACCAGACAGCACTATTTTCTTGTTTAAAAAAATTAAATATCTCCTCTCTCTGTATCATCATGTTTCCTCTCCTCTCTCTGTATCATCATGTTTCCTCTCCTCTCTCTGTATCATCATGTTTCCTCTCCTCTCTCTGTATCATCATGTTTCCTCTCCTCTCTCTCTCTGTATCATCATGTTTCCTCTCCTCTCTCTCCCTGTATCATCATGTTTCCTCTCCTCTCTCTGTATCATCATGATTCCTCTCTTCTCTCTCCCTGTATCATCATGTTTCCTCTCCTCTCTATCCCTGTATCATCATGTTTCCTCTCCTCTCTCTCTCTGTATCATCATGTTTCCTCTCCTCTCTCTCCCTGTATTATCATGTTTCCTCTTCTCTCTCCCTGTATCATCGTTTCCTCTCCTCTCTCTCTCTGTATCATCATGTTTCCTCTCCTCTCTCTCTCTGTATCATCATGTTTCCTCTCCTCTCTCTCTCTCTGTATCATCATGTTTCCTCTCCTCTCTCCCTGTATCATCATGTTTCCTCTCATCTCTCCCTGTATCATCATGTTTCCTCTCCTCTCTCTCTGTATCATCATGTTTCCTCTCTTCTCTCTCGCTCTGTATCATCATGTTTCCTCTCCTCTCTCTCTGTATCATCATGTTTCCTCTCCTCTCTCCCTGTATCATCATGTTGCCTCTCCTCTCTCCCTGTATCATCATGTTTCCTCTCCTCTCTCTCTCTGTATCATCATGTTTCCTCTCCTCTCTCTCTCTGTATCATCATGTTTCCTCTCCTCTCTCCCTGTATCATCATGTTTCCTCTCATCTCTCCCTGTATCATCATGTTTCCTCTCCTCTCTCCCTGTATCATCATGTTTCCTCTCATCTCTCCCTGTATCATCATGTTTCCTCTCCTCTCTCCCTGTATCATCATGTTTCCTCTCCTCTCTCTCTGTATCATCATGTTTCCTCTCTTCCCTCTCTCTCTGTATCATC
>NC_034187.2:86775976-86780976 GCF_002021735.2 Oncorhynchus kisutch
AGCAGAGGATAGGAGAGGAAACTAGAGGAGAGGAGATGATAGGTGAGGAGGGGATAGGAGTGGAAACTAGAGGAGATGATATGAGAGGAGTGGATAGGAGAGGATGGGATAGGAGACGAAACTAGAGGATAGGAGATGATAGGAGAGGAAACTAGAGGAGAGGAGATGATAGGAGAGGAGGGGATAGGAGAGGAAACTAGAGGAGAGGTGATGATAGGAGAGGAAACTAGAGGAGATGATAGGAGAGGAGGGGATAGGAGAGGAAACTAGAGGAGAGGAGATGATAGGAGAGCAGAGGATAGGAGAGGAAACTAGAGGAGAGGAGATGATGGGAGAGGATGGGATAGGAGAGGAAACTAGAGGAGAGGAGATGATAGGAGAGGAAACTAGAGGAGAGGAGATGATAGGAGAGGAAACTAGAGGAGAGGAGATGATAGGAGAGGAGGGGATAGGAGTGGAAACTAGAGGAGATGATATGAGAGGAGTGGATAGGAGAGGATGGGATAGGAGACAAAACTAGAGGATAGGAGATGATAGGAGAGGAAACTAGAGGAGAGGAGATGATAGGAGAGGAGGGGATAGGAGTGGAAACTAGAGGAGATGATATGAGAGGATGGGATAGGAGAGGAAACTAGAGTAGAGGAGATGATAGGAGAGGAAACTAGAGGAGAGGAGATGATAGGAGAGGAGGGGATAGGAGAGGAAACTAGAGTAGAGGAGATGATAGGAGAGGAAACTAGAGGAGAGGAGATGATAGGAGAGGAGGGGATAGGAGTGGAAACTAGAGGAGATGATATGAGAGGAGTGGATAGGAGAGGATGGGATAGGAGACAAAACTAGAGGATAGGAGATGATAGGAGAGGAAACTAGAGGAGATGATAGGAGAGGAGGGGATAGGAGTGGAAACTAGAGGAGATGATATGAGAGGATGGGATAGGAGAGGAAACTAGAGTAGAGGAGATGATAGGAGAGGAAACTAGAGGAGAGGAGATGATAGGAGAGGAGGGGATAGGAGAGGAAACTAGAGTAGAGGAGATGATAGGAGAGGAAACTAGAGGAGAGGAGATGATAGGAGAGGAGGGGATAGGAGTGGATGGGATAGGAGACGAAACTAGAGGATAGGAGATGATAGGAGAGCAGGGCATAGGAGAGGCAACTAGAGGAGAGGAGATGATAGGAGAGGAGGGGATAGGAGAGGATATGCGATGATGGGATAGGAGAGGAAACTAGAGGAGAGGAGAGAAGGGGATAGGAGAGGAAACTAGAGGAGAGGAGATGATAAGAGAGGATAGGACATGTTGCTAACGGGCCGTCTAGTTACTGTTGGTAACAGCAACAGGTCTCAACAGGTTAGCAACAGGTCTCAACAACATTACCAACAGTAACTAGACGACCCGTTAGCAACAGGTCTCAACAACATTATCAACAGTAACTAGACGGCCCGTTAGCAACAGGTCTCAACAACATTACCAACAGTAACTAGACGGCCCGTTAGCAACAGGTCTCAACATTACCAACAGTAACTAGACGGCCCGTTAGCAACAGGTCTCAACAACATTACCAACAGTAACTAGACGGCCCGTTAGCAACAGGTCTCAACAACATTACCAACAGTAACTAGACGGCCCGTTAGCAACAGGTCTCAACATTACCAACAGTAACTAGACGGCCCGTTAGCAACAGGTCTCAACATTACCAACAGTAACTAGACGGCCCGTTAGCAACAGGTCTCAACAACATTACCAACAGTAACTAGACGGCCCGTTAGCAACAGGTCTCAACAACTTAGTCTTTGAACTGACCTTACTTGCGTTTACTGTTAAAGAGTGCAGGTTCAAATCTGATCGGTCATTCTGTGGTCATTATTTGTAGAAATTGAACATGGCATTTTACTTGTGCTTTCTGAAGGTGAGGCCGTTAGATCTACATTCAACTAGGACATTCATCTCATGTTTATTTAAGTCTGACGTTGAAGATTACTGGAGCGGCTTGTTCCTCTGGTATATTTATACTCTATGCTTTTAGATCTGTGGTCCAGGGCTCTGTATATATATATATATATATATGTATATACACACACACACACACACACACACACACACACACACACACACACACACACACACACACACACACACACACACACACACACACACACACACACACACACACACCTCACTCACTCACTCACTCGGTTCTTGTTCAGGGCTGAGACAGCTGTGTGTAGTCAGCAGAGCTTTGGACAGAGCGATGTCAATCTCAATAAGGTCCTTGCCCTGACTGTCTGTCTGTCTGTCTATTTGTCTTACTCCTTACCTTTACCAGTTAGAGATGGGAGGGGAGGTAGGGGGAGAGAGGGAGGGAGAGTTGGAGATGAGAGGAGGGAGAGGTGGAGATGAGAGGGGAGAGAGGGAGGGAGAGGTGGAGATGAGAGGAGGGAGAGATGGAGAGGGGAGTAGGGGGAGAGATGCACGGAGAGGTGGAGATGGTAGGGAGAGAGAGGGGGGGAGATTATAGAGGAAGAGAGGGAGGGAGAGGTGGAGATGGTAAGGAGAGGGGGAGATTATAGAGGAAGAGAGGGAGGGAAGGTGGAGATGGTAAGGAGAGGGGGAGATTATAGAGGAAGAGAGGGAGGGAAGGTGGAGATGAGAGGGGAGAGAGGAGGGAGAGTTGGAGATTAGAGGGGAGAGAGGGAGGGAGAGATGGAGAGGGGAGTTAGGGGAGAGATGCACAGAGAGGTGGAGATGGTAGGGGGAGAGAGGGAGGAGATTATAGAGGAAGAGAGGGAGGGAGAGGTGGAGATGGTAGGGGGAGAGAGGGAGGGAGAGGGGGAGATGGTATGGGGAGAGAGGGAGGGAGGGGGGGAGATTCTAGAGGAAGAGAGGGAGGGAGAGGTGGAGATGGTAGGGGGAGAGAGGGAGTGAGAGGGGGAGATGGTAAGGTGAGAGAGGGAGGGAGAGGTGGAGATAGTAAGGAGGGAGAGGGGGATATTATAGAGGAAGAGAGGGAGGGAGAGGTGGAGATGGTATGGGGAGAGAGGGAGGGAGAGGGGGAGATGGTATGGGGAGAGAGGGAGGGAGAGGTGGAGATGGTATGGGGATGGGGAGAGAGGGAGGGAGAGGGGGAGATGGTATGGGGAGAGAGGGAGGGAGAGGGGGAGATGGTATGGGGAGAGAGGGAGGGAGAGGTGTAGATGGTATGGGGAGAGAGAGAGGGAGAGGTGGAGATGGTATGGGGAGAGAGGGAGGGAGAGGGGGAGATGGTATGGGGAGAGAGGGAGGGAGGGGGGGAGATTCTAGAGGAAGAGAGGGAGGGAGAGGTGGAGATGGTAAGGTGAGAGAGGGAGGGAGAGGTGGAGATAGTAAGGAGGGAGAGGGGGATATTATAGAGGAAGAGAGGGAGGGAGAGGTGGAGATGGTATGGGGAGAGAGGGAGGGAGAGGGGGAGATGGTATGGGGAGAGAGGGAGGGAGAGGTGGAGATGGTATGGGGAGAGAGGGAGGGAGAGGTGGAGATGGTATGGGGGAGAGAGGGAGGGAGAGGGGGAGATGGTATGGGGAGAGAGGGAGGGAGAGGTGGAGATGGTATGGGGAGAGAGGGAGGGAGAGGTGGAGATGGTATGGGGGAGAGAGGGAGGGAGAGGGGGAGATGGTATGGGGAGAGAGGGAGGGAGAGGGGGAGATGGTATGGAGAGAGAGGGAGGGAGAGGGGGAGATGGTATGGGGAGAGAGGGAGGGAGAGGGGGAGATGGTAAGGTGAGAGAGGGAGGGAGAGGGGGAGATGGTAAGGTGAGAGAGGGAGGGAGAGGGGGAGATGGTATGTGTAGAGAGGGAGGGAGAGGGGGAGATGGTAAGGTGAGGGAGGGAGAGGTGGAGATGAGAGGGGAGAGAGGAGGGAGAGGGGGAGATGGTATGGGGAGAGAGGGAGGGAGAGGGGGAGATGGTAAGGTGAGAGAGGGAGGGAGAGGGGGAGATGGTATGTGTAGAGAGGGAGGGAGAGGGGGAGATGGTAAGGTGAGGGAGGGAGAGGTGGAGATGAGAGGAGGGAGAGGGGGAGATGGTATGGGGAGAGAGGGAGGGAGAGGGGGAGATGGTATGGGGAGAGAGGGAGGGAGAGGGGGAGATGGTAAGGTGAGAGAGGGAGGGAGAGGGGGAGATGGTAAGGTGAGAGAGGGAGGGAGATGTGGAGATGAGAGGGAAAGAGGAGGGAGAGGGGGAGATGGTATGTTTTAGAGAGGGAGGGAGAGGGGGAGATGGTATGGGGAGAGAGGGAGGGAGAGGGGGGAGATGGTAAGGTGAGAGAGGGAGGGAGAGGGGGAGATGGTATGTTTTAGAGAGGGAGGGAGAGGGGGAGATGGTATGTTTTAGAGAGGGAGGGAGAGGGGGAGATGGTATGTTTTAGAGAGGAGGGAGAGGGGGAGATGGTATGTGTAGAGAGGGAGGGAGAGGGGGAGATGGTAAGGTGAGAGAGGGAGGGAGAGGGGGAGATGGTATGTTTTAGAGAGGGAGGGAGAGGGGGAGATGGTAAGGTGAGAGAGGGAGGGAGAGGGGGAGATGGTATGTGTAGAGAGGGAGGGAGCTTTGGAGGGATTCAGTTTTTTTGCCTCCCTAGTCCTACCTCTTTCAGCCAAAGATGAGAGGGTACTGGCATATGAGAGAGAGAGAGATTTGTTGGCTAGTTGATTATTTAACCCTACAATATTTCCTGTCTGATTTGTTGGCTAGTTGATATTTAACCCCTACATATTGTATTTCCTGTCTGATTTGTTGGCTAGTTGATATTTAACTCTACATATTGTATTTCCTGTCTGATTGTTGGCTAGTTGCTTGTGTGATTCTGTCTTTGTACTTTTCTTTTCTGTTATTTTCTTAGTGTTTTTGGGTTCAGCCTGATTCAGAAGTTTGCCTGTAGTAACCCTGTCTTTCTCAGTCGACAGAGGGTCATACTTTGAGCTGGTGTTTCTAACTAACTCTCCCTCTTTCTCTCAATGCAGAGATATCC
>NC_034187.2:86783476-86835024 GCF_002021735.2 Oncorhynchus kisutch
GGAGGCTATATACAAGGTGTACCGGTACAGAGTCAATGTGGAGGTTATATACAGGGTGTTACGGTACAGAGTCAATGTGGAGGCTATATACAGGGTGTTACGGTACAGAGTCAATGTGGAGGCTATATACAGGGGGTTACGGTACAGAGTCAATGTGGAGGCTATATACAGGGGGTACCGGTACAGAGTCAATGTGGAGGCTATATACAGGGTGTTACGGTACAGAGTCAATGTGGAGGCTATATACAGGGTGTTACGGTACAGAATCAATGTGGAGGCTATATACAGGGTGTTACGGTACAGAGTCAATGTGGAGGCTATATACAGGGTGTTACGGTACAGAGTCAATGTGGAGGCTATATACAGGGGGTTACGGTACAGAGTCAATGTGGAGGCTATATACAGGGGGATACGGTACAGAGTCAATGTGGAGGCTATATACAGGGGGTACCGGTACAGAGTCAATGTGGAGGCTATATACAGGGTGTTACGGTACAGAGTCAATGTGGAGGCTATATACAGGGGGTACCGGTACAGAGTCAATGTGGAGGCTATATACAGGGAGTACCGGTACAGAGTCAATGTGGAGGCTATATACGGGGTGTTACGGTACAGAGTCAATGTGGAGGCTATATACAGGGGGTTACGGTACAGAGTCAATGTGGAGGCTATATACAGGGGGTACCGGTACAGAGTCAATGTGGAGGCTATATACAGGGTGTTACGGTACAGAGTCAATGTGGAGGCTATATACAGGGGGTACCGGTACAGAGTCAATGTGGAGGCTATATACAGGGGGTACCGGTACAGAGTCAATGTGGAGGCTATATACAGGGTATTACGGTACAGAGTCAATGTGGAGGTTATATACAGGGTGTTACGGTACAGAGTCAATGTGGAGGCTATATACAGGGTATTACGGTACAGAGTCAATGTGGAGGTTATATACAGGGTGTTACGGTACAGAGTCAATGTGGAGGCTATATACAGGGTGTTACGGTACAGAGTCAATGTGGAGGCTATATACAGGGTGTACCGGTTCAGAGTCAATGTGGAGGTTATATACAGGGTGTTACGGTACAGAGTCAATGTGGAGGCTATATACAGGGTGTTACGGTACATAGTCAATGTGGAGGCTATATACAGGGTGTACCGGTACAGAGTCAATGTGGAGGTTATATACAGGGTGTTACGGTACAGAGTCAATGTGGAGGCTATATACAGGGTGTTACGGTACAGAGTCAATGTGGAGGCTATATACAGGGTGTTACGGTACAGAGTCAATGTGGAGGCTATATACAGGGTGTTACGGTACAGAGTCAATGTGGAGGTTATATACAGGGTGTTACGGTACAGAGTCAATGTGGAGGCTATATACAGGGTGTTACGGTACAGAGTCAATGTGGAGGCTATATACAGGGTGTTACGGTACAGAGTCAATGTGGAGGCTATATACAGGGTGTTACGGTACAGAGTCAATGTGGAGGCTATATACAGGGTGTTACGGTACAGAGTCAATGTGGAGGCTATATACAGGGTGTTACGGTACAGAGTCAATGTGGAGGCTATATACAGGGGGTTACGGTACAGAGTCAATGTGGAGGCTATATACAGGGGGTTACGGTACAGAGTCAATGTGGAGGCTATATACAGGGGGTACCGGTACAGAGTCAATGTGGAGGCTATATACAGGGTGTTACGGTACAGAGTCAATGTGGAGGCTATATACAGGGGGTACCGGTACAGAGTCAATGTGGAGGCTATATACAGGGAGTACCGGTACAGAGTCAATGTGGAGGCTATATACAGGGTGTTACGGTACAGAGTCAATGTGGAGGCTATATACAGGGGGTTACGGTACAGAGTCAATGTGGAGGCTATATACAGGGGGTACCGGTACAGAGTCAATGTGGAGGCTATATACAGGGTGTTACGGTACAGAGTCAATGTGGAGGCTATATACAGGGGGGTACCGGTACAGAGTCAATGTGGAGGCTATATACAGGGGGGGTACCGGTACAGTGTCAATGTGGAGGCTATATACAGGGGGTACCGGTACAGAGTCAATGTGGAGGCTATATACAGGGTGTTACGGTACAGAGTCAATGTGGAGGCTATATACAGGGTGTTACGGTACAGAGTCAATGTGGAGGCTATATACAGCGAGTACCGGTACAGAGTCAATGTGGAGGCTATATACAGGGTGTTACGGTACAGAGTCATTGTGGAGGCTATATACAGGGGGTTACGGTACAGAGTCAATGTGGAGGCTATATACAGGGTGTTACGGTACAGAGTCAATGTGGAGGCTATATACAGGGAGTACCGGTACAGAGTCAATGTGGAAGCTATATACAGGGTGTTATGGTACAGAGTCAATGTGGAGGCTATATACAGGGGGGTACCGGTACAGAGTCAATGTGGAGACTATATACAGGGTGTTACGGTACAGAGACAATGTGGAGGGTATATACAGGGTATTACGGTACAGAGTCAATGTGGAGACTATATACAGGGTATTACGGTACAGAGTCAATGTGGAGGCTATATACAGGGTATTACGGTACAGAGTCAATGTGGAGACTATATACAGGGTATTACGGTACAGAGTCAATGTGGAGGCTATATACAGGGGGTACCGGTACAGAGTCAATGTGGAGACTATATACAGGTTGTTACGGTACAGAGTCAATGTGGAGGCTATATACAGGGGGTACCGGTACAGAGTCAATGTGGAGACTATATACAGGGTGTTACGGTACAGAGTCAATGTGGAGGCTATATACAGGGGGTACCGGTACAGAGTCAATGTGGAGGCTATATACAGGGGGTACCGGTACAGAGTCAATGTGGAGGCTATATACAGGGGGTACCGGTACAGAGTCAATGTGGAGGCTATATACAGGGGGTACCGGTACAGAGTCAATGTGGAGGCTATATACAGGGGGTACCGGTACAGAGTCAATGTGGAGACTATATACAGGGGGTACCGGTACAGAGTCAATGTGGAGGCTATATACAGGGGGTACCGGTACAGAGTCAATGTGGAGGCTATATACAGGGGGTACCGGTACAGAGTCAATGTGGAGGCTATATACAGGGTGTTACCGGTACAGAGTCAATGTGGAGGCTATATACAGGGGGTACTGGTACAGAGTCAATGTGGAGGCTATATACAGGGGGGGCACCATAACAGAGTCAATGTGGAGGCTATATACAGGGGGGGCACCGGAACAGAGTCAATGTGGAGGCTATATACAGGGGGGGCACCGGAACAGAGTCAATGTGGAGGCTATATACAGGGGGGGCACCGGAACAGAGTCAATGTGGAGGCTATATACAGGGGGGGCACCGGAACAGAGTCAATGTGGAGGCTATATACAGGGGGGGCACCGGAACAGAGTCAATGTGGAGGCAATATACAGGGGGGGCACCGGAACAGAGTCAATGTGGAGGCTATATACCGGGGGGGGCACCGGAACAGAGTCAATGTGGAGACTATATACAGGGGGGGTACTCGTACAGAGTCAATGTGGAGGCTATATACAGGGGGGGCACCGGAACAGAGTCAATGTGGAGACTATATACAGAGGGGTACCAGTACAGAGTCAATGTGGAGGCTATATACAGGAGGGGTACCGGTACAGAGTCAATGTGGAGGCTATATACAGGGGGGGCATCGGAACAGAGTCAATGTGGAGGCTATATACAGGGGGGGTACCGGTACAGAGTCAATGTGGAGGCTATTAGCACAATTGGCCTATCGTCGTCCGGGTTAGGGAGGGTTTGGCCGGTAGGGATATCCTTGTCTCATCGCGCACCAGCGACTCCTGTGGCGGGCCGGGCACAGTGCACGCTAAACCAAGGTTGCCAGGTGCACGGTGTTTCCTCCGACACATTGGTGCGGCTGGCTGTGTTAAGAAGCAGTGCGGCTTGGTTGGGTTGTGTATCGGAGGACGCATGACTTTCAACCTTCGTCTCTCCCGAGCCCGTACGGGAGTTGTAGTGATGAGACAAGATAGTAGCTACTAACAATTGGATGAATGAAATTGGGAAGAAAAAGGGGTAAAAAATAAATAAAATAAAAAATACAAAATATATATAGTATAAATATATAAATATATATAATATAATAATATAATAATATATATATATAGTATATTTGGATAGAAAATACTCTGACGTTTCTAAAACGGGTTGAATGATGTCTGTGAGTATAACAGAACTCAAATGGCAGGCAAAAATCTGAGAAAAATACAGCCAGGGGGAAATCTGAGCTTTGTAGTTTTTCAACTCTTTGCCTATCCCAGATAGTGTAAATTTGGTCCGATTGCACTTCTTAAGGCTTCCACTAGATGTCAACAGTCTTTAGAACCTTGTTTGAGGCTTCTACAGTGAAGGAGGAGAGAATGAGAGCTGATTGCGTAAGAGGTCTGGCAGAATGTGATGAGCTCAGTCTCGCTCACTCCTGTGAGAGGGCGTTCCATGCGTTCCATTGGATTTTTAAAGACAAAGGAATTCTCCGGATGAAACATTATTGAAGATATATATTAAAAACAACCATAAAGATTGATTCTATACTTCGTTTGACATGTTTCTACGGACTGTAACGGAACTTTTAGACTTTTCGTTTGGCCTGCGCGTCGTGAATATTGATTTGTGAAATTAACACGCAAACAAAAAGGAGGTATTTGGACATAAATGATGGACTTTATCGAACAAAACAAACATTTATTGTGGAACTGGGATTCCAGGGAGTGCATTCTGATGAAGATCATCA
Organism: Oncorhynchus kisutch; assembly: GCF_002021735.2. Lineage (NCBI taxonomy): Eukaryota > Metazoa > Chordata > Actinopteri > Salmoniformes > Salmonidae > Oncorhynchus > Oncorhynchus kisutch. The sequence continues at coordinate 86,788,257 of NC_034187.2, forward strand.
AAGGTAAGTGAATATTTATAATGATATTTCTGACTTTGTTGACTCCACAACATGGCGGGCATCTGTATGGCTTGTTCTTGTGTCTGAGCGCCGTACTCAGATTAATGCATGCTTTTTCCGTAAAGTTTGACACAGCGGTTGCATTATGTCCATTTTACAAAATATCTATCAGCATGTTAAATGTGCAACCAGAGGGAAAAATAACTCTGGACCACCTTTACTCCACACACAGAGACACAATCAAAGCTCTCCCTCGCCCTCCATTTGGCAAATCTGACCAAAATGTTATCCTCCTGATTCCTGCTTACAAGCAAAACATTTAAGTGACAAGATCAATAAAAAAGTGGTGAGATGAAGCAGATGCTAAGCTACAGGACTGTTTTGCACAGACTGGAATATGTTCCGGGATTCTTCCGATGGCATTGAGGAGAACACCACATCAGTCACTGGCTTCATCAATAAGTGTATCAATGACGTCCTCCCCACAGTGACTGTACGTACATACCCCAACCAGAAGCCATGGATTACAGGCAACATCCACACTGAGCTAAAGGATAGAGCTGCCGCTTTCAAGGAGTGGGACTTCTAACCCAGAAGCTTATAAGAAATCCCGCTATGCCCTCCGAAGAACCATCAAACAGGCAAAGCATCAATACAGGACTAAGATCAAATCGTACTACAACAGCTCTGACACTCATCAGATGTGGCAGGGCATGCAAACCATTACAGACTACGAAGCACAGCCAAGAGCTGCCCAGTGACACGAGCCTACCAGATGAGCTATAAACTAATTCTATGCTCTATGCTCGCTTCAAGGCAAATAACACTGAAACATGCATGAGAGCACCAGCTGTTCCAGTAGACTGTGTGATCACGCTCTCCGCAGTCAACAGGTCAACATTCACAGGCCACAGGGCCAGAAGGATTACCAGGACGTGTACTGTGAGCATACGCTGACCAACTGGCAAGTGTCTTCACTGACATTTTCAACCTCTCCCTGTCCGAGTCTGTAATACCAACGTGTTTTAAGCAGACCACCATAACGCCTGTGCCCAAGAACACTAAGGTAACCTGCCTAAATGATTACTGACCCGTAGCACTCACGTCTGTAGCCATGAAGTGCTTTCATAGGCTAGTCAAGTCTTACATCAACGTCATCATCCCAGAAACCCTAGACCCACTCCAATTTGCATACTGCCCCAACAGATCCACATATGACACAATCTCTATTGCACTCCACACTGCCCTTTCCCACCTGGACAAAAGGAACACCTATGTGAGAATGCTATTCATTGACTACAGCTCAGCGTTCAACACCATAGTGCCCTCAAATCTCATCAATAATAATGATGGGCCGCCCCGGGTGGTAAGGGTAGGTAACGACACATCCGCACGCTGATCCTCAACAAGGGGGCCCCACAGGGGTGCGTACTCCGTCCCCTACTGTACTCCCTGTTCATTCATGACTGCACGGTCAGGCACAACTCCAACACCATTAATAAGGTTGCCGATGACACAACAGGAGTGCGCAACCCTAACCACCTACAACGACAAGCCAGCCTATAGGGGGGAGGTCAGAGACCTGTCCGTGTGGTGCCAGGACAACAACCTCTCCCTCAACGTGATCAAGATAAAAGGAGATGATTGTGGACTACAGGAAAAAGAGAACAGAGCACGCCCCCATTCTCATCGATAGGGCTGCAGTGGTGCAGGTTAAGAGCTTCAGTTCCTTGGTGTCCACATCACCAACAAACTAACATGGTCCAAGCACACCAAGACAGTCGTGAAGAGGGCACGACAACACCTATTCCCCCTCAGGAGACTGAAAAGATTTGGCATGAGTCCTCAAAAGGTTCTACAGCTGCGCCATCGACAGCATGACTGGTTGCATCACTGCCAAGTATGGCAGCTGCTCGGCCTCCAACCACAAGGCACTTACAGAGGGTAGTGCGAAAGGCCCAGTACTTCACTGGGGCCAAGCTTCCTGCCATCCAGGACCTCTTTACCAGTGTTAAAGGAAGACCCTAAAAAATTGTCAAAGACTCCAGCCACCCTAGTCATAGACTGTTCTCTTTGCTTCCGCATGACAAGCGGTACTGGAGCGCCATGTCTAGGTCCTCCCGGTTGTGGCCGGTTACAACAGAGCCTGGGCGCGAACCCAGAGTCTCTGGTGGCACAGCTGGCGCTGCAGTACAGCGCCCTTGACCACTGCGCCACCCGGGAGGCCCTTATCCAAATATACTAATAATATGCATATCTTAGCTTCTGGGCCTTATTCATCCAAGCTACTCAATACTGCCCTGCGCCCGGCCCGCCACAGGAGTCGCCCCCCAGCCATAAGAAGTTAAGTCTCCCGGTTACTAGAAGTGCTCACCTCTGGGTGAGCGTTTTCTTGTTTACTTATGGCGTAATGCAGCTCATTCAATGGTGTCTTAGTGCCAGCCTCAGTCTGTGATGGTATGTAAAACAGCTATGAAAATTACATATGACAACTCTCTAGGTAGGTGGTGTGGTCTACAGCTTATCATGAGATACTCTACCTCAGGTGGGCAATAGCTCGAGGCTTCCTTAAATATATCGTGCTCCAGCTGTTATTAACAGAAATACATAGACCGCCGCCCCTTGTCTTACCAGACGCCGCTGTTCTATCCTGCCAGTACAGCGTAAAACCAGCCAGCTGTATGTTGATAGTGTCATGATTTGTCGTCGTTCAGCCACGACTCTGTGAAGCATCAGATAAGATATTACAGTTGTGAATGGTAGTTTAGTTTTCCGCGTAGGTCATCTCATTTCATTGTCCAAAGAATGCACGTTTTCTTGCAGAATGGAAGGTAGTGGGGGTTTATTTAATTGCCTATGAATTCTTAGATGGCAGTTCTCAATTGTCATACTTGAGTAACAGGAAAGATACGTTAAAATGACTCAAATAAATGTGAAAGTAAAATACTACTCGAGTCAAAGTCTACAAGTCTAGACTACTTACGTATCAAACGGAAAATGGAAACTCTAAAATAAAACTTCAGAACCAAAATTAGAAGTAAAAGTATAAATCAATATAAAAACCAATATACTTTAACTTGAAGCAACCAAATATTTAGTTATGGAGCACATTCTGATTGGCCAACTTGTTATGGCTGCAATCTCGTTAACGGGATAATTGTCATCAACAACCGCTGAATAGCATAGCGCTACATACAATGAATATTACTAAAAATATTTATATTCATGAAATCACAAGTGCAATATAGGAAAACACAGCTTAGCCTTTTGTTAATCCACCTGTCGTGTCAGATTTTGAAATTATGCTTTACAGCGAAAGCAATCCAAGCGTTTGTGTAAGTTTGTCGATAGCATAACAAAACATTATGTACACTTAGCATCAGGTAGCTTGGTCACGACAATTAGAAAAGCAATCAAATTAATCGTTTACCTTTGATGATCTTCGGATGTTTTCACTCACGAGACTCCCAGTTACACAAAAAAAATTCCTTTTGTTCCATAAAGAATATTTTTTATATCCAAAATACCTCTGTTTGTTTGGCACGTTATGTTCAGAAATCCACAGGAAAGAGCGGTCACGACAACGAAGACAAATTCCAAATTGTATCCGTAATGTCCACAGAAACATGTCAAACGTTTTTTATAATCAATCCTCAGGTTGTTTTTAAAATATATAATCGGTAATATTTCAACAGCAAATTTATTTATCAGTAGGAGAGGGGAAAAGCAATGGCTGTCCAAACTCATTTGGTAGAGCAAAACTCATGTGACCACTTGATGTTATCGTTCTGGCTCATTTTTCAAAATAAAAGCCTGAAACTATGTCTGAAAACTGTTGACACCTTGAGGAAGCGATAGGAAAGGAAATCTGGTTGATATCCCTTTAAATGGAGCAAAGGTAGGCTATGGAACATGGAGTTTTCACAATAGAAAACACTTTGATTTTCCTCAGGGTTTCGCCTGCAATATCAGTTCTGTTATACTCACAGACAATATTTTGTGTTTTCTATCCAATACTAATAATAATATGCATATATTAGCAACTGAGACTGAGGAGCTGGCCGTTTACTCTGGGCACCTTATTCATCCAAGCTACTCAATACCCTGCAGTAAGATTTGACTGTTCTTCAACTTGTCTATTCATCAAAACCCAGCCCTTTCGCGCCTCCACGCCCATAATTCTGGTTGTGAAAATAGCTGAAATATTTCTGACACACCCCTGAACCTATAAAGCACTTAGATTTATGTTAGATTTATTAAAATAGATCCCTTGGTATTACAATGTCTATCTAGCATGAGAGAGAGAGGGTTCAAGCCTCATCTCTCCAGGCTAACCCCGAGAGACACTTAGAAAACATTGCAATTTCACTCCAGCACACACCAGGGACACACAGCCGCCAAGATGCCCAGTCGGCAACAGACAAGAAAAGTAATTTAACAACGATGGTGGAAGAAAAACAGAGAAATTGAATATCTCTGTCACATCTCTTTCCATTCCCTCTCTCTTTCTCTCTCTCTCTCTCTCTCTCTGTCTCTCTCTCTCTCTCTGTCTCTCTCTGTCACATCTCTTTCCATTCCCTCTCTCTGTCTCTCTCTCTCTCTCTCTCTCTCTGTCTCTCTGTCACATCTCTTTCCATTCCCTCTCTCTTTCTCTCTCTCTCTCTCTCTCTCTCTCTCTCTCTCTGTCTCTCTCTGTCACATCTCTTTCCATTCCCTCTCTCTTTCTCTCTCTCTCTCTCTCTCTCTCCATCCTTCTAGCTCTGTGTGGAGGGCAGTATTCTGGGCTGGAGGGTGTGGTCTTGTCTCCCGGTTACCCAGGCAACTACAGCAGTGCCCGGACATGTCTGTACTCGGTGGTCGTGCCCAAAGACTATGGTGAGTGCTACAACACCATTTATCCTTCACTCCTGGAGAAGTTGACCTTAGGTACAGATCTAGGATCAGCGTAACAACCTCCATATTCTAATGTGATCTGTTGAAAGGGTAAAATACAAATCTGACTTGAGATCAACTTCTAGGGTTGATTAACTTCATGCTCTGAGACATGTTAATATCCTTTGTGTGTCTCTGTCTCAACACTCAGGAACAGTATTTCACTCCCTTTACACAGCGTCTGGCTATCTCTCCATGCACCTCACACCATCTCTCTTTCTCTCTCACACACACCATCACTCCCGCTCACCCCCTGTGATGGACTGCAGTGAAGTGTGGGCGTCTGAACACTCTCACAGAAGGAAGAACACCAGTTGCATTCCAAATGGAACCCTATTCCCTATATAGTGCACTACTTTAGACCAGAGCCCTGTTCCCTATATAGTGCACTACCTTAGATCAGAGCCCTATTCCCTATATAGTGCACTACTTTAGACCAGGGCCCTATTCCCTATATAGCGCACTACTTTAGACCAGGGCCCTATTCCCTATATAGTGCCCTACTTTAGACCAGAGCCCTATTCCCTATATAGTGCCCTAATTTAAACCAGAACCCTATGCCCTATATAGTGCACTACTTTAGACCAGAGCCCTGTCTGTCTGTCTGTGAGATCTGTCAGAATTGCAGACAGAAAGACAGACAGACATTCTTCATTGTAACCACAGTATCACAAATAATTGAACACAGACAACATGAGCAGATTAACTTGGTCAAAACATTTCTTCATTAATAAAAAGACAATCAGAAATCAATTATAAACTACTTATTCATTTTGATCCAAAGCCAGGAATGAGTGAGTCACTCAGCTCTGTGCTGACAAAAAATAGCTCGATGTTGAGAAAAAGTCTGCTAAATAGGCCAATTCCAAAGGAATATTGTCTAAATAAACTCATTTCATAAATAAAACAAACACAATCTGCCACCATCTACCACAAGTGTTTCAGCTTTAAACATTTCATTGAGGAACCACTGTGCGTACCCTCTCCCCGGCCTCTCCTTCCTCATCACTGTGCGTACCCTCTCCCCGGCCTCTCCTTCCTCATCACTGTGCGTACCCTCTCCCCGGCCTCTCCTTCCTCACCACTGTGCGTACCCTCTCCCCGGCCTCTCCTTCCTCACCACTGTGCGTACCCTCTCCCCGGCCTCTCCTTCCTCACCACTGTGCGTACCCTCTCCCCGGCCTCTCCTTCCTCACCACTGTGCGTACCCTCTCCCCGGCCTCTCCTTCCTCATCACTGTGCGTACCCTCTCCCCGGCCTCTCCTTCCTCACCAATGTGCGTACCCTCTCCCCGGCCTCTCCTTCCTCACCACTGTGCGTACCCTCTCCCCGGCCTCTCCTTCTTCACCACTGTGCGTACCCTCTCCCCGGCCTCTCCTTCCTCACCACTGTGCGTACCCTCTCCCCGGCCTCTCCTTCCTCATCACTGTGCGTACCCTCTCCCCGGCCTCTCCTTCCTCACCACTGTGCGTACCCTCTCCCCGGCCTCTCCTTCCTCACCACTGTGCGTACCCTCTCCCCGGCCTCTCCTTCCTCATCACTGTGCGTACCCTCTCCCCGGCCTCTCCTTCCTCACCACTGTGCGTACCCTCTCCCCGGCCTCTCCTTCCTCATCACTGTGCGTACCCTCTCCCCGGCCTCTCCTTCCTCATCACTGTGCGTACCCTCTCCCCGGCCTCTCCTTCCTCATCACTGTGCGTACCCTCTCCCCGGCCTCTCCTTCCTCATCACTGTGCGTACCCTCTCCCCGGCCTCTCCTTCCTCATCACTGTGCGTACCCTCTCCCCGGCCTCTCCTTCCTCATCTCTCTCAGAGGGTACAGGGTGATAATGAGCTTTTTGCATTTGGCCAGTCTAATGACGGAGGATGAAGCAGAAATGGTTCCTTATCTCCTAAATAATGCACCTCATGGTCCATGATCAGAAGTAGTGCACTATATAGGGAATAGGGTTTCATAGGGCTCTGGTCTAAAGTAGTGCACTATATAGGGAATAGGGTGTCATAGGGCTCTGGTCTAAAGTAGTGTACTATATAGGGAATAGGGTTCTATAGGGCTCTGGTCTAAAGTAGTGCACTATATAGGGAATAGGGTGTCATAGGGCTCTGGTCTAAAGTAGTGCACTATATAGGGAATAGGGTTTCATAGGGCTCTGGTCTAAAGTAGTGCACTATATAGGGAATAGGGTGCCATAGGGCTCTGGTCTAAAGTAGTGTTCTATCTAGATTAGTCATGTGTAGATTAGTCATGCTTCTGTTGAGATGAGTCATGTTTCTGATGAGATGAGTCATGCTTCTGTCGAGATGAGTCATGTTTCTGATGAGATGAGTTATGTCTCTGTCTGAGTCTCATTTCTATCTAGATGAGTCATGATTCGATGAGTCATGTTTCCATCTATATGAGTTATGTTTCTGTCTAGATGAGTCATGTCTAGATGAGTTATGTTTCTGTCGAGATGAGTCATGTTTTTATCTAGATGAGTCATGTTTAGATGAGTTATGTCTAGATGAGTCATGTTTAGATGAGTTATGTCTAGATGAGTCATGTCTAGATGAGTCATGTTTTTATCTAGATGAGTCATGTTTCTGTCGAGATGAGTCATGTTTCTGTCGAGATGAGTCATGTTTCTGTCTAGATGAGTCATGTTTCTGTCTAGATGAGTCATGTTTCTGTCGAGATGAGTCATGTTTCTGTCGAGATGAGTCATGTTTTTATCTAGATGAGTCATGTCTAGATGAGTTATGTTTCTGTCTAGATGAGTCATGTCTAGATGAGTCATGTTTCTGTCTATGTGTCTCATTTCTATCTAGATGACCCAGATCACTATGTATCCATCTACATCTCCTGCTCTGTCTGTCTGTCTGTCTGTCTGTCTGTCTGTCTGTCTGTCTGTCTGTCTGTCTGTCTGTCTGTCTGTCTGTCTGTCTGTCTGTCTGTCTGTCTGTCTGTCTGTCTGTCTGTCTGTCTGTCTGTCTGTCTGTCTGTCTGTCTGTCTGTTGTCTGCCGTTCTGTCTGTCTGTCTGTCTGTCTGTGTCTCTCTCCTTTAGCATATTGCTTTCATCCATCTATTCAACCTTTGGTGATCTTAGCAATCTCCTAAGGTGTTGAAATTTCAATTTATCAATATTGAGTTTCCTATGATGGTATAAATTTACAATTTTATAATTGCATAACATTTAACTTCCTGTTTTCATTCTTCTCTGTCTTCTTCAGTGGTGTTCAGCCAGTTTGCGTTCTTCCAGACGGCTCTGAATGACGTGGTGGAAATCTACGATGGAGCAACGCAGCATTCCAGAGTCCTCAGTTCCCTGTCTGGGACACACACAGGTACACACACACACACACAGGTACACACACACACACACACACACACACAGGTACACACACACACACACACACACACACACACACACACACACACACACACACACACACACACACACACACACACACACACACACACACACACACACACACACACACACACACACACACACACACACACACACACACACACACACACACACAGGTACACACACACACAGGTACACACACACACACACACACACAGGTACACAGCTACACACACACACAGGTACACACATAGGTACACACCCAGGTACACACACACAGGTACACACACACACACAGGTACACACACACACACACACACAAACACACACACACACACACACACACACACACACACACACACACACACACACACACACACACACACACACACAGGTACACACACACACACGCAGGTACACACACACACAGGTACACACACACACAGGTAGACACACACACACACACACACAGGTAGACACACACACAGGTACACACACACAGGTACACACACACAGGTACACACACAGAGGTACACACACAGGTACACACACACAGGTATACACACAGGTACACACACAGGTACACACACACAGGTAACACACACAGGTACACACACAGGTACACACACAGGAACACACACAGGTACACACACACAGGTACACACACACACAGGTACACACACACACACACAGGTACAGACACTGGTAGACACACAGGTTCACACACATGTAGACACACACAGGTACACACACACAGGTACACACACAGGTACACACACACACGGGTACACACACAGGTATACACACACACAGGTATACACACACACACAGGTACACGCACACACAGGTACACACACACAGGTACACACACACACGGGTACACACACATTTACACACACGTGTACACACACACACATGTACACACACACAGGTACACACACATGTACACAAACACAGGCATCCACGCACACACAGGTACACACACAGACAGGTACACGCACAAACAGGTACACACAGGTACACGCACACACAGGTACACACACACACACACACACACACACACACACACACACACACACACACACACACACACACACACACACACACACACACACACCACACACACAGACACACACACACAGGTACACACACACGGGTACACACACAGGTACACACACACAGGTACACACACACACAGGTACACACACACACAGGTACACACACACACACATACACACACACACACACACACACACACACACACACACACACACACACACACACACACACACACACACACACACACACACACACACACACACACACACACACACAGGTACACACAGGTACACACACACGGGTACACACACAGGTACACACACACAGGTACACACACACACAGGTACACACACACAGGTACACACACAGGTACACACACACAGGTACACACACACAGGTACACACACACAGGTACACACACACACACGCGTACACATACATTCACAATCACTTTTTTGGTCCAGAAAAACACGCAAGCGAAAGCCCAACGCTGCGTACTGAGTCCTCAGCCCGTTGTCTTCTACCTCTAGTTCCCCTGTATTTCAGCAGGAAACAGCTGTGAAATGAGAGAGAGAGAGCAGCAGCCTATCGTGAGTCTGTTATTAAACACAGTGAAACAACGTTGTTCACGTTTGATGTCTTTTCATTCAATCAGCAGTTCTTTGGGCCTAAAATACATTTCTTCATATGGGCAGAATATTGTATATATATATATATATACAGAGCTTCCAGGAAGTTTGTCATATAGTTCACGCGAAAATATGTGGATCATGTAAATGGCAGACATTGGTAAGAAATGCTACTTGTTATTTTACAGACACACCGTTACGATAGCCTATATTCTGGCTGGAATTGTTACTCTCCTGCCATGTCAAAACGACTGACATGGGAGCTCTAATTTTAACGAATCCAACGCCGATCCACATAGGAAAAGAGGTGATACGTGACTTTGGTGGTGAGCGATTTGGTCACTCGCCCATCTCTGCAGATCAATCACATTCACTATTCTTTTCAGATAGAAAACTGGTAGCCTATTGATAGACAACAGTCAGAATTTACATATTGATGCCAGCTGTGTTGAGGGCGTGCCAACCAGCTGTGTGTGGAGCGCGTACCAACCAGCTGTGTGGAGGGCATACCAACCAGCTGTGTTTAGGATGTACCAACCAGCTGTGTGTGGAGGACGTACCAACCAGCTGTGTAGAGGGCGTACCAACCAGCTGTGTGTGGAGGGCGTACCAACCAGCTGTGTGTGAGGGCGTACCAACCAGCTGTGTGTGAGGGCATACCAACCAGCTGTGTGTGGAGGGCATACCAACCAGCTGTGTGTGGAGGGCGTACCAACCAGCTGTGTGGAGGGCGTACCAACCAGCTGTGTGGAGGGCGTACCAATCAGCTGTGTGGAGGGCGTACCAACCAGCTGTGTGGAGGGCGTACCAACCTGCTGTGTGTGAGGACGTACCAACCAGCTGTGTGGAGGGCGTACCAACCAGCTGTGTGTGAGGGCGTACCAACCAGCTGTGTGTGGAGGGCGTACCAACCAGCTGTGTGTGGAGGGCGTACCAACCAGCTGTGTGTGAGGGCGTACCAACCAGCTGTGTGTGGAGGGCGTACCAACCAGCTGCGTGGAGGGCGTACCAACCAACTGTGTGTGAGGGCGTACCAACCAGCTGTGTGTGGAGGGCGTACCAACCAGCTGTGTGGAGGCCGTACCAACCAGCTGTGTGTGGAGGGCGTACCAACCAGCTGTGTGGAGGGCGTACCAACCAGCTATGTTGAGGGCGTACCAACCAGCTATGTTGAGGGCGTACCAACCAGCTGTGTGGAGGGCGTACCAATCAGCTGTGTGGAGGGCGTACCAACCAGCTGTGTGGAGGACGTACCAACCAGCTGTGTGGAGGCCGTACCAACCAGCTGTGTGTGGAGGGCGTACCAACCAGCTGTGTGGAGGGCGTACCAACCAGCTATGTTGAGGGCTTACCAACCAGCTATGTTGTGGGCGTACCAACCAGCTGTGTGGAGGGCGTACCAATCAGCTGTGTGGAGGACGTACCAACCAGCTGTGTGGAGGCCGTACCAACCAGCTGTGTGTGGAGGGCGTACCAACCAGCTGTGTGGAGGGCGTACCAACCAGCTATGTTGAGGGCGTACCAACCAGCTATGTTGAGGGCGTACCAACCAGCTGTGTGGGAGGGCGTACCAACCAGCTGTGTGGGAGGGCGTACCAACCAGCTGTGTGGGAGGGCCGGAGAGAAAGGGACGAGAGAGAGGGATATAGAGGAAAAGAGAAGAGGGATATAGAGGAAGAGGAAGAGAGATTTAGAGAAAGAGTAAGAGAGAAGAGGGATTCAGAGGAAGAGAGAAAAGGGATTTAGAGGAAGAGAGGAGAGGGATTTAGAGGAAGAGAGGAGAGGGATTTAGAGGAAGGGAATGAGAGGAGAGGGATTTAGAGGAAGAGGAAGAGAGAAGAGGGATTTAGAGGAAGAGAGAAGAGCGATGAAGAGGAAGAGGGATTAAGAGGAAGAGAGAAGAGGGATTTAGAGGATGAGGGCTTTGGAGGAAGAGGGAATAGAGAAGCGGGATTTAGAGGAAGAGAGAGGACAGTGAGATCAAGAAAAATCCTGCAATCTTATAGTGCAATTTTCCATCTCTCATTGCCTCAGCTCCATGGCCTGACAGACAGAATAATCCCCTGGTTCCTGGCCAGAGGCAGCAGCTTCAGAATACTACCTTTTACAGCTCAATAAACAGACAGAGAGGGATATATAAAGTGGTCTTGGCAGCTCCGTAGTCTCTAACCAAGCATATCAAATCAAAATAAAATAAAATTGTATTGGTCGCATACTCATGTTTAGCAGATGTTATTGCGGGTGTAGTGAAATGCTTGTGTTCCTAGCTCCAACAGTACAGTAGTATCTAACTAAATGCTTGTGTTCCTAGCTCCAACAGTGCAGTAATATCTAACCAAATGCTTGTGTTCCTAGCTCCAACAGTGTAGTAGTATCTAACTAAATGCTTGTGTTCCCAGCTCCAACAGTGCAGTAATATCTAACTAAATGCTTGTGTTCCTAGCTCCAACAGTGCAGTAGTATCTAACTAAATGCTTGTGTTCCCAGCTCCAACAGTGCAGTAATATCTAACTAAATGCTTGTGTTCCCAGCTCCAACAGTGCAGTAGTATCTAACTAAATGCTTGTGTTCCTAGCTCCAACAGTGCAGTAGTATCTAACTAAATGCTTGTGTTCCTAGCTCCAACAGTGCAGTAGTATCTAACTAAATGCTTGTGTTCCTAGCTCCAACAGAGTAGTAGTATCTAACTAAATGCTTGTGTTCCTAGCTCCAACAGTGTAGTAGTATCTAACTAAAACTTGTGTTCCTAGCTCCAACAGTGTAGTAGTATCTAACTAAATGCTTGTGTTCCCAGCTCCAACAGTGCAGTAATATCTAACTAAATGCTTGTGTTCCCAGCTCCAACAGTGTAGTAGTATCTAACTAAATGCTTGTGTTCCTAGCTCCAACAGTCTAGTAATATCTAACTAAATGATTGTGTTCCCAGCTCCAACAGTGTAGTAATATCTAACTAAATGCTTGTGTTCCCAGCTCCAACAGTGCAGTAATATCTAACTAAATGCTTGTGTTCCTAGCTCCAACAGTGCAGTAGTATCTAACTAAATGCTTGTGTTCCTAGCTCCAACAGTGCAGTAGTATCTAACTAAATGCTTGTGTTCCTAGCTCCAACAGTGTAGTAGTATCTAACTAAATGCTTGTGTTCCTAGCTCCAACAGTGTAGTAGTATCTAACTAAATGCTTGTGTTCCTAGCTCCAACAGTGTAGTAGTATCTAACTAAATGCTTGTGTTCCCAGCTCCAACAGTGCAGTAATATCTAACTAAATGCTTGTGTTCCTAGCTCCAACAGTGTAGTAGTATCTAACTAAATGCTTGTGTTCCTAGCTCCAACAGTGTAGTAGTATCTAACTAAATGCTTGTGTTCCCAGCTCCAACAGTGTAGTAATATCTAACTAAATGCTTGTGTTCCCAGCTCCAACAGTGCAGTAATATCTAACTAAATGCTTGTGTTCCTAGCTCCAACAGTGCAGTAATATCTAACTAAATGCTTGTGTTCCCACCTCCAACATTGTAGTAGTATCTAACTAAATGCTTGTGTTCCCAGCTCCAACAGTGTAGTAGTATCTAACTAAATGCTTGTGTTCCCAGCTCCAACAGTGTAGTAATATCTAACTAAATGATTGTGTTCCCAGCTCCAACAGTGCAGTAATATCTAACTAAATGCTTGTGTTCCCAGCTCCAACAGTGCAGTAATATCTAACTAAATGCTTGTGTTCCCAGCTCCAACAGTGCAGTAATATCTAACTAAATGCTTGTGTTCCTAGCTCCAACAGTGCAGTAATATCTAACTAAATGCTTGTGTTCCCAGCTCCAACAGTGTAGTAGTATCTAACTAAATGCTTGTGTTCCCAGCTCCAACAGTGTAGTAGTATCTAACTAAATGCTTGTGTTCCCAGCTCCAACAGTGTAGTAGTATCTAACTAAATGCTTGTGTTCCCAGCTCCAACAGTGTAGTAGTATCTAACTAAATGCTTGTGTTCCTAGCTCCAACAGTGTAGTAGTATCTAACTAAATGCTTGTGTTCCCAGCTCCAACAGTGCAGTAGTATCTAACTAAATGCTTGTGTTCCCAGCTCCAACAGTGTAGTAGTATCTAACTAAATACTTGTGTTTCCAGCTCCAACAGTGTAGTAATATCTAACTAAATGCTTGTGTTCCCAGCTCCAACAGTGCAGTAGTATCTAACTAAATGCTTGTGTTCCCAGCTCCAACAGTGTAGTAATATCTAACTAAATTCTTGTGTTCCCAGCTCCAACAGTGCAGTAGTATCTAACTAAATGCTTGTGTTCCCAGCTCCAACAGTGCAGTAGTATCTAACTAAATGCTTGTGTTCCCAGCTCCAACAGTGTAGTAATATCTAACTAAATGCTTGTGTTCCCAGCTCCAACAGTGCAGTAGTATCTAACTAAATGCTTGTGTTCCCAGCTCCAACAGTGTAGTAGTATCTAACTAAATGCTTGTGTTCCCAGCTCCAACAGTGCAGTAGTATCTAACTAAATGCTTGTGTTCCCAGCTCCAACAGTGTAGTAATATCTAACTAAATGCTTGTGTTCCCAGCTCCAACAGTGTAGTAATATCTAACTAAATGAGTGTGTTCCTAGCTCCAACAGTGTAGTAGTATCTAACTAAATGCTTGTGTTCCCAGCTCCAACAGTGTAGTAGTATCTAACTAAATGCTTGTGTTCCCAGCTCCAACAGTGTAGTAATATCTAACTAAATGCTTGTGTTCCCAGCTCCAACAGTGCAGTAGTATCTAACTAAATGCTTGTGTTCCCAGCTCCAACAGTGTAGTAATATCTAACTAAATTCTTGTGTTCCCAGCTCCAACAGTGCAGTAGTATCTAACTAAATGCTTGTGTTCCCAGCTCCAACAGTGCAGTAGTATCTAACTAAATGCTTGTGTTCCCAGCTCCAACAGTGTAGTAGTATCTAACTAAATGCTTGTGTTCCCAGCTCCAACAGTGTAGTAGTATCTAACTAAATGCTTGTGTTCCCAGCTCCAACAGTGTAGTAGTATCTAACTAAATGCTTGTGTTCCCAGCTCCAACAGTGTAGTAGTATCTAACTAAATGCTTGTGTTCCTAGCTCCAACAGTGTAGTAGTATCTAACTAAATGCTTGTGTTCCCAGCTCCAACAGTGCAGTAGTATCTAACTAAATGCTTGTGTTCCCAGCTCCAACAGTGCAGTAGTATCTAACTAAATGCTTGTGTTCCCAGCTCCAACAGTGTAGTAATATCTAACTAAATGCTTGTGTTCCCAGCTCCAACAGTGCAGTAGTATCTAACTAAATGCTTGTGTTCCCAGCTCCAACAGTGTAGTAGTATCTAACTAAATGCTTGTGTTCCCAGCTCCAACAGTGCAGTAGTATCTAACTAAATGCTTGTGTTCCCAGCTCCAACAGTGTAGTAATATCTAACTAAATGCTTGTGTTCCCAGCTCCAACAGTGTAGTAATATCTAACTAAATGAGTGTGTTCCTAGCTCCAACAGTGCAGTAGTATCTAACTAAATGAGTGTGTTCCTAGCTCCAACAGTGTAGTAGTATCTAACTAAATGCTTGTGTTCCCAGCTCCAACAGTGTAGTAGTATCTAACTAAATGCTTGTGTTCCCAGCTCCAACAGTGCAGTAGTATCTAACTAAATGCTTGTGTTCCCAGCTCCAACAGTGTAGTAGTATCTAACTAAATACTTGTGTTTCCAGCTCCAACAGTGTAGTAATATCTAACTAAATGCTTGTGTTCCCAGCTCCAACAGTGCAGTAGTATCTAACTAAATGCTTGTGTTCCCAGCTCCAACAGTGTAGTAATATCTAACTAAATTCTTGTGTTCCCAGCTCCAACAGTGCAGTAGTATCTAACTAAATGCTTGTGTTCCCAGCTCCAACAGTGCAGTAGTATCTAACTAAATGCTTGTGTTCCCAGCTCCAACAGTGCAGTAGTATCTAACTAAATGCTTGTGTTCCCAGCTCCAACAGTGTAGTAATATCTAACTAAATGAGTGTGTTCCTAGCTCCAACAGTGCAGTAGTATCTAACTAAATGAGTGTGTTCCTAGCTCCAACAGTGTAGTAGTATCTAACTAAATGCTTGTGTTCCCAGCTCCAACAGTGTAGTAGTATCTAACTAAATGCTTGTGTTCCCAGCTCCAACAGTGTAGTAATATCTAACTAAATGCTTGTGTTCCCAGCTCCAACAGTGCAGTAGTATCTAACTAAATGCTTGTGTTCCCAGCTCCAACAGTGTAGTAATATCTAACTAAATTCTTGTGTTCCCAGCTCCAACAGTGCAGTAGTATCTAACTAAATGCTTGTGTTCCCAGCTCCAACAGTGCAGTAGTATCTAACTAAATGCTTGTGTTCCCAGCTCCAACAGTGTAGTAATATCTAACTAAATGCTTGTGTTCCCAGCTCCAACAGTGCAGTAGTATCTAACTAAATGCTTGTGTTCCCAGCTCCAACAGTGCAGTAGTATCTAACTAAATGCTTGTGTTCCCAGCTCCAACAGTGCAGTAGTATCTAACTAAATGCTTGTGTTCCCAGCTCCAACAGTGCAGTAGTATCTAACTAAATGCTTGTGTTCCCAGCTCCAACAGTGCAGTAGTATCTAACTAAATGTTTGTGTTCCCAGCTCCAACAGTGCAGTAGTATCTAACTAAATGCTTGTGTTCCCAGCTCCAACAGTGCAGTAGTATCTAACTAAATGCTTGTGTTCCTAGCTCCAACAGTGTAGTAATATCTAACTAAATGCTTGTGTTCCCAGCTCCAACAGTGCAGTAGTATCTAACTAAATGCTTGTGTTCCCAGCTCCAACAGTGAAGTAATATCTAACTAAATGCTTGTGTTCCCAGCTCCAACAGTGCAGTAGTATCTAACTAAATGCTTGTGTTCCCAGCTCCAACAGTGCAGTAGTATCTAACTAAATGCTTGTGTTCCCAGCTCCAACAGTGTAGTAATATCTAACTAAATGCTTGTGTTCCCAGCTCCAACAGTGCAGTAATATCTAACTAAATGCTTGTGTTCCCAGCTCCAACAGTGCAGTAGTATCTAACTAAATGCTTGTGTTCCCAGCTCCAACAGTGCAGTAGTATCTAACTAAATGCTTGTGTTCCCAGCTCCAACAGTGCAGTAGTATCTAACTAAATGCTTGTGTTCCCAGCTCCAACAGTGTAGTAATATCTAACTAAATGCTTGTGTTCCCAGCTCCAACAGTGCAGTAGTATCTAACTAAATGTTTGTGTTCCCAGCTCCAACAGTGCAGTAGTATCTAACTAAATGCTTGTGTTCCCAGCTCCAACAGTGCAGTAGTATCTAACTAAATGCTTGTGTTCCTAGCTCCAACAGTGTAGTAATATCTAACTAAATGCTTGTGTTCCCAGCTCCAACAGTGCAGTAGTATCTAACTAAATGCTTGTGTTCCCAGCTCCAACAGTGCAGTAGTATCTAACTAAATGCTTGTGTTCCTAGCTCCAACAGTGTAGTAATATCTAACTAAATGCTTGTGTTCCCAGCTCCAACAGTGCAGTAGTATCTAACTAAATGCTTGTGTTCCCAGCTCCAACAGTGCAGTAGTATCTAACTAAATGCTTGTGTTCCCAGCTCCAACAGTGCAGTAGTATCTAACTAAATGCTTGTGTTCCCAGCTCCAACAGTGCAGTAGTATCTAACAATACACACAAATCTAAAAGTAAAAGAATGGAATGAAATAGATTGAACAATGTGGGTTTTGACTAATATAGAGTCAAATAGAATATAGTATATATGTATTTGGGGCAGCAGCCTCTTAGGTGCAGGGTTACGTAACCGGTTGGAAGCCGGCTCGTCTGATGGCTATTTAACAGTCTGATGGCCCTGAGATAGAAGCTCTTTTTCAGTCTCTCGGTCCCTGCTTTGATGCACCTGGTCCTCTCCTTCTGGATGATAGCGTTATGAACAGGCAATGGCTCGGATGGTTGTTGTCCTTGATGATCTTTATGGCCTTCCTGTGACATCGGGTGCTGTAGGTGTCCTGAAGGGCAGGTAGTTTTTCCCCGGTGATGCGTTGGGCAGACCTCACTACCCTCTGGAGAGCCCAGCAGTTGAGGGCGGAGCAGTTGCTGTACCACACAGTGATATAGTCCGACTGGATGCTCTCGATTGTGCATCTGTAGAAGTAGAAGAGGGTTTTAGGTGACAAGCCAAATTTTGTCAGCCTCCTGAGGTTGAAGAGGCGCTGTTGCACCTTCTTCACCACACTGTCTGTGTTGGTGGACCATTTCAGATGGTCAGTGATGTGTACGCCAAGGAACTTGAAGCTTTTCACCTTCTCCACTGCGGTCCCGTCGATGTGGTTAGGGGCTGTTTCCTGAAGGACACGATCAGCTCCTTTGTTTTGTTGACATGTGAGATGTTTTCTGGCACCATTCTCCCACCTTCTCCCTGTAGGATGTCTCATCATTGTTGGTGATCACGCCTACTACTGTTGTTTCATTGAGTTGGAGGCGTGCGTGGCCACACAGTCATGGGTGAACAAGGAGTACAGGAGGGTCTGAGCACGCACCCTTGTGGGGCCTCTGTGTTGAAGATCAGCAAAGTGGAGCTGTTGTTTCCTACCCTCACCACCTGGGGGCAGCTCATCAGCAGGTACTCCTGCTGCACAGGGCGGGGTTGAGACCCAGGGCCCCCGGCTTGATGATGAGCTTGGAGGGTGTTGAATCCTAAGCTATAGTCAATGAATATCATTCTTACATGGGTATTCCTCTTGTCCAGATGGGTTAGGGAAGTGTGCAGAGTAATGGCGATTGCATCGTCTGTGAGTCTATTGGGGCAGTAAGCAAATGTAAGTGGGTCTAAGGTATCAGGTAAGGTAGAGGTGATATAATCCTGAACTAGCCTCTCAAAGCACTTGTAGCACATGATGACAGAAGTGAGTTCTACGCGGCGATAGTCATTTAGTTCAGATACTTTAAAACAGTCAGTTGGGCTGTGCATGCTCTGAGGACATGGCTGGGGATGCCGTCTGCGTGGGTGGACCATTTCAGATGGTCAGTGATGAGAATATTTCTGTAAAAACAGTCAGTTGGGCTGTGCATGCTCTGCGGACATGGCTGGGGATGCCGTCTGTGCAGGCAGCCTTGCAAGGGTTAACATATAAAAATGCTTGTGTTCCTAGCTCCTAGCTCAAATGAATGACTTACATCAGCCACGGAGAAGGAGAGCCCACAGTCGGTGGCACAGTCCTTGTTAGTGGGCCGCGTCGACATAGACCACTGGAGGCTGCTGTTCTGCCTGGCCGATGAAAACCCATTTAAAACCCTCATTCAGACTCGACTGTGAAACATAAGATATTTTTTATGTGTTTTTAATGTCCTTTTGCTCATCCAGTTTATTCTCCAGTGATTTCACATTAGAACGGAGGGTAGAGGTGGATTATCAGAATCGCTGACGTAGTCTTGCAAGTAGATGCATCTCCTCTTCCTACGGGATTTGGGCTCCAGGAAGATCATCCTTTGCGTTCGACTCGATAAAGAAAAAAAAATCCTTGTCCAGATCGAGGTGAGAAATCACCTGTCTTATGTCGGTCATAGTAAACAACGGCGGAATCATTATGTACAATTGGTCAGGAGTCAAACGGCGGACTTCAACTCCGGCATCATTCTGTAGCAGTGGGACCAGTACCAGACACTCCATGTGCATCTCAAATGTGCATCCCTTTTTCCTATAATAGTGCATATTGGTCAAATCTAGTGCACTAAATACTGAAGGGAATAGAGTGGAATTTGGGACACAGCCAACTGATGATCTCCCGCCTGCTCTTTCCACACCTACTCTGTCTGTGTTAATACCTGTCACCATAGCGATTCTTAAACACTGTCGCCATGACAGCGCGCAGAGCACATCCTGTAATATACTACCCAGCATGCTTGTAGGGCCCCGCAGCGGAATCAGTGTAACCGTGGTGACGACAGAGCAGGACGGGCCACGTTGGGCGCCGTCTCCGGCTGCTGCGTGTGACTGCCAACAACACAGCTTCACCTATCAAATCACTGCTTCCAGCCCGGACAACTTCACCACCTCCCTCTTTCTCTTTTGTTTGTTTTACATGTATTTTATGTGCAGGTTTGTTATTCGTCCCTGTTTCATGACATATTGTGGATTATTAAACCCCTCTATTACATATTCTCCGATCCTTGTACAACCTGACACTATGCCATCGAAAGGAATATAAAATTCCACACACCAATTAGGATCTGGTTAAAAATACTTGAATCAGTTATAGAACCCATCTCCCTTAATGATTGTGAGGTCTGGGGTCCGCTCACCAACCAAGAATTCACAATATGGGACAAACACCAAATTGAGACTCTGCACGCAGAAATCTGCAAAAATGTCCTCAATGATCAATATAAATGATCAAATAATGCATGGAGAGCAGAATTAGACCGATACCCGCTAATTATCAACATCCAGGAAAGAGACGTTAAATTCTACAACAACATAAAAGGAAGCGATTCCCAAACCTTTCAGAACAAAGCCATCACCTACAGAGAGATGAACCTGGAGAAGAGTCCCCTAAGCAAGCTGGTCCTGGAAACAATTAGACCAAAACAAATCATGAGAAAACAAAAAGATCATTACTTGACACAATTGGAAAGAATTAACGAAAAAAACAGAGCAAACTAGGACGCTATTTCGCCCGAAACAGAGAGTACACAGTGGCAGAATACCTGACCACTGTGACTGACCCAAACTTAAGGAAAGCTTTGACTATGTACAGACTCAGTGAGCATAGCCTTGCTATTGAGAAAGGCTGCCGTAGGCAGACATGGCTCTCAAGAGAAGACAGGCTATGTGCTCATTGCCCACAAAATGAGATGGAAACTGAGCTGCACTTCCTAACCTCCTGCCCAATGTATGACCATATTAGAGAGACATATTTCCCTCAGGTTACACAGATCCACAAAGAATTTGAAAACAAACACAATTTTGATAAACTCCCATATCTACTGGGTGAAATACCACAGTGTGCCATCACAGCAGTAAGATTTGTGACCTGTTGCCACGAGAAAAGGGCAACCAGTGAAGAACAAACACCATTGTAAATACAACCATTTATTTTCCCTTTTGTATTTAAACTATTTGCAAATAATATGACATTTGAAATGTCTTTTGGAACTTAACATTTTCTTCATAGTGTCTTTCACTTTTGTTTGATTGATTTCACAATGTATGTACATATATTTCCAGCCCTTATATTGAAATTGAAGAGAATTGAGAGACAGACAGAGAGACAGGTCACACCAATATAATCCTGTGTATCTACTTATAGTAAATACATGCTTCTCTGGAGACATGCAGGGGGGGGGGGAGGATAATGTAGGAGAGACGAGAACTGACGACCTCTGACTGGATGGAGATCAACGTATCTGTGACCCTTTCTACACATTTACAGTATTTTGGTCTGTCAAATTGAAACACAAACAGAAACTCACTGCAGACAGAAAACTGCCAGCCAATACATGTAGGGATGTAGGGAAGACAGAGTGACCGTGAAAAGGTAGAAATGATTTTCAGGTCCAATACTACACCTTGTGCTCACGCTCAGCTGTCTCTTCCGTGGGACTAGGAGCTACTACCTCCAGGGGTTGATGATGTCATGACTTTGTTATGGCTGCATCTGTATCTCAGGATTCATACAGTTTAATACCTCTTTCCCACACGAAGGTGGATATCTTTATTAACATTGTTCCTGTTTTTTTTGTTGGTTTATCTGTCTCTCTCGCTCCACTCTCTCACTCCACTCTCTCACTCTACTCTCTCACTCTACTCTCTCGCTCCACTCTCTCACTCTACTCTCTCCTCTCTCTCTCGCTCCACTCTCTCACTCTACTCTCTCACTCTACTCTCTCGCTCCACTCTCTCACTCTACTCTCTCACTCTACTCTCTCACTCTACTCTCTCGCTCCACTCTCTCACTCTACTCTCTCGCTCCACTCTCTCACTCTACTCTCTCACTACACTCTCTCGCTCTACTCTCTCGCTCTACTCTCTCACTCTACTCTCTCACTCTACTCTCTCGCTCCACTCTCTCACTCTACTCTCTCCTCTCTCTCTCGCTCCACTCTCTCACTCTACTCTCTCACTCTACTCTCTCGCTCCACTCTCTCACTCTACTCTCTCACTCTACTCTCTCACTCTACTCTCTCGCTCCACTCTCTCACTCTACTCTCTCGCTCCACTCTCTCACTCTACTCTCTCACTCCACTCTCTCACTCTACTCTCTCACTCTACTCTCTCACTCTACTCTCTCGCTCTACTCTCTCGCTCCACTCTCTCACTCTACTCTCTCGCTCCACTCTCTCACTCTACTCTCTCGCTCTACTCTCTCGCTCCACTCTCTCACTCTACTCTCTCACTCTACTCTCTCGCTCTACTCTCTCGCTCTACTCTCTCTCGCTCCACTCTCTCACTCTACTCTCTCGCTCCACTCTCTCACTCTACTCTCTCACTCTACTCTCTCGCTCCACTCTCTCACTCTACTCTCTCGCTCCACTCTCTCACTCTACTCTCTCACTCCACTCTCTCACTCTACTCTCTCACTCTACTCTCTCACTCTACTCTCTCGCTCTACTCTCTCACTCTACTCTCTCACTCTACTCTCTCACTCTACTCTCTCGCTCCACTCTCTCACTCTACTCTCTCGCTCTACTCTCTCACTCTACTCTCTCACTCTACTCTCTCACTCTACTCTCTCACTCTACTCTCTCACTCTACTCTCTCACTCTACTCTCTCGCTCTACTCTCTCACTCTACTCTCTCACTCTACTCTCTCACTCTACTCTCTCACTCTACTCTCTCACTCTACTCTCTCACTCTACTCTCTCACTCTACTCTCTCACTCTACTCTCTCGCTCCACTCTCTCACTCTACTCTCTCGCTCTACTCTCTCGCTCCACTCTCTCACTCTACTCTCTCGCTCTACTCTCTCGCTCCACTCTCTCGCTCTACTCTCTCGCTCTACTCTCTCACTCTACTCTCTCACTCTACTCTCTCACTCTACTCTCTCGCTCTACTCTCTCGCTCCACTCTCTCGCTCCACTCTCTCACTCTACTCTCTCGCTCTACTCTCTCGCTCCACTCTCTCACTCTACTCTCTCGCTCTACTCTCTCACTCCACTCTCTCACTCCACTCTCTCGCTCTACTCTCTCGCTCCACTCTCTCACTCTACTCTCTCGCTCCACTCTCTCACTCTACTCTCTCACTCTACTCTCTCGCTCCACTCTCTCACTCTACTCTCTCACTCTACTCTCTCGCTCCACTCTCTCACTCTACTCTCTCACTCTACTCTCTCGCTCCACTCTCTCACTCTACTCTCTCACTCTACTCTCTCACTCTACTCTCTCGCTCCACTCTCTCACTCTACTCTCTCACTCTACTCTCTCGCTCCACTCTCTCACTCTACTCTCTCACTCTACTCTCTCACTCCACTCTCTCACTCCACTCTCTCGCTCTACTCTCTCACTCTACTCTCTCACTCTACTCTCTCACTCTACTCTCTCGCTCCACTCTCTCACTCTACTCTCTCACTCTACTCTCTCACTCCACTCTCTCACTCCACTCTCTCGCTCCACTCTCTCACTCCACTCTCTCACTCTACTCTCTCACTCTACTCTCTCACTCTACTCTCTCACTCCACTCTCTCACTCCACTCTCTCACTCTACTCTCTCACTCTACTCTCTCACTCTACTCTCTCACTCCACTCTCTCACTCTACTCTCTCGCTCCACTCTCTCACTCTACTCTCTCGCTCCACTCTCTCACTCTACTCTCTCACTCTACTCTCTCACTCTACTCTCTCGCTCCACTCTCTCACTCTACTCTCTCGCTCCACTCTCTCACTCTACTCTCTCGCTCTACTCTCTCGCTCCACTCTCTCACTCTACTCTCTCACTCTACTCTCTCGCTCTACTCTCTCGCTCTACTCTCTCGCTCCACTCTCTCACTCTACTCTCTCGCTCCACTCTCTCACTCTACTCTCTCACTCTACTCTCTCGCTCCACTCTCTCACTCTACTCTCTCACTCCACTCTCTCACTCTACTCTCTCGCTCCACTCTCTCACTCTACTCTCTCACTCTACTCTCTCGCTCCACTCTCTCACTCTACTCTCTCACTCTACTCTCTCACTCCACTCTCTCACTCTACTCTCTCGCTCCACTCTCTCACTCTACTCTCTCACTCTACTCTCTCACTCTACTCTCTCGCTCCACTCTCTCACTCTACTCTCTCACTCTACTCTCTCACTCTACTCTCTCACTCTACTCTCTCACTCTACTCTCTCACTCTACTCTCTCACTCTACTCTCTCGCTCCACTCTCTCACTCTACTCTCTCGCTCCACTCTCTCACTCTACTCTCTCACTCTACTCTCTCACTCTACTCTCTCACTCTACTCTCTCGCTCCACTCTCTCACTCCACTCTCTCACTCTACTCTCTCGCTCTACTCTCTCACTCCACTCTCTCACTCTACTCTCTCACTCTACTCTCTCACTCTACTCTCTCACTCCACTCTCTCGCTCCACTCTCTCACTCTACTCTCTCGCTCTACTCTCTCGCTCTACTCTCTCACTCTACTCTCTCACTCTACTCTCTCGCTCCACTCTCTCACTCTACTCTCTCACTCTACTCTCTCGCTCTACTCTCTCGCTCCACTCTCTCACTCTACTCTCTCACTCTACTCTCTCGCTCTACTCTCTCGCTCTACTCTCTCGCTCCACTCTCTCACTCTACTCTCTCACTCTACTCTCTCGCTCTACTCTCTCGCTCTACTCTCTCGCTCTACTCTCTCACTCTACTCTCTCGCTCTACTCTCTCACTCTACTCTCTCACTCTACTCTCTCACTCTACTCTCTCGCTCCACTCTCTCACTCTACTCTCTCACTCTACTCTCTCGCTCTACTCTCTCGCTCCACTCTCTCGCTCCACTCTCTCACTCTACTCTCTCGCTCCACTCTCTCACTCTACTCTCTCACTCTACTCTCTCGCTCTACTCTCTCACTCCACTCTCTCACTCCACTCTCTCACTCTACTCTCTCGCTCTACTCTCTCGCTCTACTCTCTCACTCTACTCTCTCACTCTACTCTCTCGCTCCACTCTCTCACTCTACTCTCTCGCTCCACTCTCTCGCTCCACTCTCTCGCTCCACTCTCTCGCTCCACTCTCTCACTCTACTCTCTCACTCTACTCTCTCGCTCCACTCTCTCACTCTACTCTCTCGCTCCACTCTCTCACTCTACTCTCTCGCTCCACTCTCTCACTCTACTCTCTCACTCTACTCTCGCTCCACTCTCTCACTCCACTCTCTCACTCTACTCTCTCACTCTACTCTCTCACTCTACTCTCTCGCTCCACTCTCTCACTCTACTCTCTCGCTCCTCTCTCTCGCTCCACTCTCTCACTCTACTCTCTCACTCTACTCTCTCACTCTACTCTCTCGCTCCACTCTCTCACTCTACTCTCTCGCTCTACTCTCTCGCTCTACTCTCTCACTCCACTCTCTCACTCTACTCTCTCACTCTACTCTCTCGCTCTACTCTCTCGCTCCACTCTCTCACTCTACTCTCTCGCTCTACTCTCTCACTCCATTCTCTCACTCCATTCTCTCCATTCTCTCACTCCACTCGCTCACTCTCACTCCATTATCTCACTCCATTATCTCACTCCACTCTCTCACTCCACTCTCTCACTTCACTCTCTCACTCCATTCTCTGACTCCACTCGCTCACTCCTCTCGCTCATTCTACTCTCTCACTCTCTCACTCCACTCGCTCACTCTCACTCCACTCTCTCACTCCACTCTCACTCCTCTCGCTTACTCCACTCTCTCACTCTCTCACTCCACTCTCTCGCTCCACTCTCTCACTCTCACACCACTCTCTCACTCCACTCTCTCACTCTCTCACTCCACTCTCTCACTCCTCTCGCTCACTCCTCTCTCTCACTCCTCTCGCTCACTTCACTCGCTCACTCACTCTCTCACTCCATTCTCTCACTTCACTCGCTCACTATCACTCCACTCTCTCACTCCACTCTCTCACTCCACTCTCTCACTCCTCTCGCCCACTCCTCTCTCACACTCTACTCTCACACTCCACTCTCTCACTCTCTCACTCCACTCTCTCACTCCACTCTCTCTTTCTCAGGAGAGTCGCTGCCATTGGCAACATCCAATCAGGTTCTGATCCGATTCACCTCCAAAGGCCAATCCAGCTCCAAAGGATTCCACCTGGTGTATCAAGGTAACACACACACACACACACACCTCACCCCTCTGTACCTCGAGTACAACCTACCCCTCTCTGTACCTCTCAGCCTGTTCTAACAAACTGTTACCCTACTTTTATTATGTCTCTAACCATGTTTAACTGTGCTAAAGGGTAAACTATAGGTCTCTAACCATGTTTAACTGTGCTAAAGGGTTTACTATTGGTCTCTAACCATGTCTAACTGTGCTAAATGGTAAACTATAGGTCTCTAACCATGTTTAACTGTGCTAAAGGGTAAACTATAGGTCTCTAACCATGTTTAACTGTGCTAAAGGGTTAACTATAGGTCTCTAACCATGTTTAACTGTGCTAAAGGGTTAACTATAGGTCTCTAACCATGTTTAACTGTGCTAAAGGGTTAACTATATGTCTCTAACCATATTTAACTGTGCTAAAGGGTAAACTATAGGTCTCTATCTACATGGTCTAACTGTGCTAAAGGGTTAACTACAGGTATCTAACCATGTTTAACTGTGCTAAAGGGTAAACTATAGGTCTCTAGATAATAAGAAAAGTTGATCCGTCTTTACATGTCTAAAACAGAAGGAATATTATATCTATTGTTACAAGAAACTCATTCTATACATATAGAGGGAAAATAACTTGGTTACTTTTCCCGTGGGTGAAGAAACTCAAAATGGGTGATGATATTATTTGTAACATTCTTACCATCCAAACAGATGGACCGTATGTTATTGGACCGTATGTTATTGGACCGTATGTTATTGGACCCTATGTTATTGGACCCTATGTTATTGGACCGTATGTCATTGGACCGTATGTTATTGGACCGTATGTTATTGGACCGTATGTCATTGGACCCTATGTTATTGGACCGTATGTCATTGGACCATATGTTATTGGACCGTATGTTATTGGACCGTATGTTATTGGACCGTATGTTATTACCCCATATGTTATTGGACCGTATGTTATTGGACCGTTTGTTATTGGACCGTATGTTATTACCCTGTATGTCATTGGACCGTATGTTATTGAACCGTATGTTATTACCCCGGATGTTATTGGACCGTATGTTATTGGACCGTATGTTATTGGACCGTATGTTATTACCCCGTATGTTATCGAACCGTATGTTATTGGACCGTATGTCATTACACCGTATGTTATTGGACCGTATGTCATTGGACCGTATGTTATTGGACCGTATGTTATTGGACCGTATGTTATTATCCCGTATTTATTGGACCATATGTTATTGGACCATATGTTATTACCCCGTATGTTATTGGACCGTATGTTATTGGACAGTATGTTATTATCCCGTATGTTATTGGACCGTATGTTACTGGACCGTATGTTATTACCCTGTATGTTATTGGACCATATGTTATTGGACCATGTGTTATTGGACAGTATGTTATTATCCCGTATTTTATTGGACCATATGTTATTGGACCATATGTTATTACCCCGTATGTTATTGGACCGTATGTTATTGGACCGTATGTTATTATCCCGTATGTTATTGGACCGTATGTTACTGGACCGTATGTTATTACCCTGTATGTTATTGGACCATATGTTATTGGACCGTATGTTATTACCCTGTATGTTATTGGACCATTCTGTTATTGGACCATGTGTTATTGGACCGTATGTTATTACCCCGTATGTTATTGGACCGTATGTTATTGGACCGTATATTATTACCCCATATGTTATTGGACCATATGTTATTACCCCGCATGTTATTGGACCGTATGTTAGTGGACCGTATGTTATTACCCCATATGTTATTGGACCGTATGTCATTGGACCGTATGTTATTACCCTGTATGTTATTACCCCGTATGTTATTGGACCGTATGTTATTGGACCATATGTTATTACCCCATATGTTATTACCCCGTATGTTATTGGACCGTATGTTATTGGACCGTATGTTATTATCCCATATGTTATTGGACCGTATGTCATTGGACCGTATGTTATTACCCTGTATGTTATTGGACCATATGTTATTACCCCGTATGTTATTGGACCGTATGTTATTGGACCATATGTTATTACCCCATATGTTATTACCCCGTATGTTATTGGACCGTATGTTATTGGACCGTATGTTATTACCCCATATGTTATTACCCCGTATGTTATTGGACCATATGTTATTGGACCATATGTTATTACCCCGTATGTTATTGGACCGTATGTTATTGGACCATATGTTATTACCCCATATGTTATTACCCCGTATGTTATTGGACCGTATGTTATTGGACCGTATGTTATTATCCCATATGTTATTGGACCGTATGTCATTGGACCGTATGTTATTGGACCGTATGCTACTGGACAGTATGTTATTACCCCGTATGTTATTGGGTCGTATGTTATTGGACCGTATGTTATTACCCTGTATGTTATTGGACCGTATGTTATTGGACCGTATGTTATTACCCTGTATGTTATTGGACCGTATGTCATTGGACCGTATGTTATTAACCCATATGTTATTGGACCGTATGTTATTGGACCGTATGTTATTACCCCTTATGTCATTGGACCGTATGTTGTTGGACCGTATGTTATTGGACTGTATGTTATTGGACCGTATGTTATTGGACCGTATGTTATTGGACCGTATATTATTGCACTGTATGTTATTGGACCGTATGTTATTACCCTGTATGTTATTGGACCGTATATTGTTGGACCGTATGTTATTGGACCGTATGTTATTGAACCGTATATTATTGCACTGTATGTTATTGAACCGCATGTTATTGGACCGTATGTTATTGGACCGTATGTTATTACCCCATATGTTATTGGACCGTATGTTATTGGACCGTATGTTATTGGACCGTATGTTATTACCCCGTATGTCATTGGACCCTATGTTATTACCCTGTATGTTATTGGACCGTATATTGTTGGACCGTATGTCATTGGACCGTATGTTATTGGACCGTATGTTATTGGACCGTATATTATTGCACTGTATGTTATTGAACCGTATGTTATTGGACCGTATGTTATTGGACCGTATATTATTGCACTGTATGTTATTGAACCGTATGTTATTGGACCGTATGTCATTGGGCCGTAAACATATATGGCTCATTTATCTATATGGTTCAAATAATGATGATCCACACATCTTTGAGAATATAGACTGTATAATACATCATCAAGCTCTCAAACAATACAAGACCCTAGTATTATGATGGGAGATTATAATACGCTGTGGCATTGAGGAGAGACAAACTTATCACACAAGTCATTGTTATACTTAAACTACATCTTTAATCACTTATTAATAAGGGAGCAGGTCAATACAACACACACATATAAAGTGAATCGATTAAGTGCTCTACGATAAGGATGGCTGGTCAACGAATCACGCTCATATGATTCGTTGAGGGGCCCAGAGACAAAAGTACAAAGGTCTTTTATAGCTAAGATACATCCCTTTACCTCTACCTACATGACGAACAACAGATTTATAGAATGGCTCACAAGGTTAAGATTTGTATGAAAGATAGCTATAATTCATAACAGAGAGTATCTGCTGTGTCAACAGTTCTCATTGGGTAGAGACCAGGGTCTGGCCCTCCGACTCCAACACGGAGCCATGTCTCCCTGGTACCATATAGAGCAGAAACATTAACTCATGTTCTCTGGAAAGCTCTTTAGGTTTTATCACCCAAAAGATATCGTACATCTCCTCTGTCAGTGTTATCTCCCAGAGGCTAATCCTCAGTAGAACACACACACACACACACACACACAATAGTTATCAGAACCCTCTATTCTGTTGCCTAAAAACAATCATTTGATGCAATACAATTATTATAATATAATCCTGCAATTTTCCACCATAACGGATACATTACTCAATTGACCATGAAGGAAGTCACACTACAAACTATCACCCTCATGGTCTTTCATGGATATATTGGAACTAGTGGATATATGGAGGTTTAATATCCTGACCTAGTGAGATAGACATGGAGGAGGTTTAATATCCTGACCTAGTGAGATATACATGGAGGAGGTTTAATATCCTGACATAGTGAGATAGACATGGAGGAGGTTTAATATCCTGACATAGTGAGATATACATGGAGGAGGTTTAATATCCTGACCTAGTGAGATATGCATGGAGGAGGTTTAATATCCTGACCTAGTGAGATAGACATGGAGGAGGTTTAATATCCTGACCTAGTGAGATAGACATGGAGGAGGTTTAATATCCTGACCTAGTGAGATATACATGGAGGAGGTTTAATATCCTGACCTAGTGAGATATGCATGGAGGAGGTTTAATATCCTGACCTAGTGAGATATACATGGAGGTTTAATATCCTGACCTAGTGAGATATACATGGAGGTTTAATATCCTGACCTAGTGAGATATACATGGAGGTTTAATATCCTGACCTAGTGAGATATACATGGAGGTTTAATATCCTGACCTAGTGATATATACATGGAGGTTTAATATCCTGACCTAGTGAGATATACATGGCGGAGGCTAAGTCAAGATACTTGTCTTGATTACTTTCTTAGGTCTCGTTGGCACCAAAATGTTATTTTATAATTGATAGTGGACAGAATGTGGTCCGCCCACCTCTCCTACTCCGCCCACCTCTCCTACTCCGCCACCTCTCCTACTCCGCCCACCTCTCCTACTCCGCCCACCTCTCCTACTCCGCCCACCTCTCCTACTCCGCCCACCTCTCCTACTCCGCCCACCTCTCCTACTCCGCCCACCTCTCCTACTCCGCCCACCTCTCCTACTCCGCCCACCTCTCCTACTCCGCCCACCTCTCCTACTCCGCCCACCAATCTCCTGCAGGAAGTAAGCACATCAAAACCCAGTAGACAGAGCAGGGAGGGGCCGTCACAGATGACAACTTGTTTGTCACAAAGACAGAAGAATTTATAACAAACTTGTTCTGAAATAACCTAGGTACAGCAGATCCCCTTATTGAATGGGACACTTTTAAATGTGTCTTCAGAGGCCCTGCAATTCAATTATCATCTTTAAAACAAAAAGCAATTTAGGTCAAAAGAGTCTACGTTACCAAAGGAAATGGAAGTACTAACAGTACAGATGGTAATAAAAACGGTACCATCGAGGCACTGAATAAAGTCAGAGGAAAAACACAAAGAAATTAAGGAACTTATTCCAGAAAGATCCAGTGGAATATACTGATCCGTGATGGTCAATACCAATGACTGATCCATGATGGTCAATACCAATGACTGATCCGTGATGGTCAATACCAATGACTGATCCGTGATGGTCAATACCAATGACTGAACCCTGATGGTCAATACCAATGACTGATCCGTGATGGTCAATACCAATGACTGATCCGTGATGGTCAATACCAATGACTGATCTGTGATGGTCAATACCAATGACTGATCCGTGATGGTCAATACCAATGACTGATCCGTGATGGTCAATACCAATGACTGATCCCTGATGGTCAATACCAATGACTGATCCGTGATGGTCAATACCAATGACTGATCCGTGATGGTCAATACCAATGACTGATCCGTGATGGTCAATACCAATGACTGATCCGTGATGGTCAATACCAATGACTGATCCGTGATGGTCAATACCAATGACTGATCTGTGATGGTCAATACCAATGACTGATCCGTGATGGTCAATACCAATGACTGATCCCTGATGGTCAATACCAATGACTGATCCGTGATGGTCAATACCAATGACTGATCCGTGATGGTCAATACCAATGACTGATCCGTGATGGTCAATACCAATGACTGAATCGTGATGGTCAATACCAATGACTGATCCGTGATGGTCAATACCAATGACTGATCCGTGATGGTCAATACCAATGACTGATCCGTGATGGTCAATAACAATGACTGAACCGTGATGGTCAATACCAATGACTCATCCGTGATGGTCAATACCAATGACTGATCCCTGATGGTCAATACCAATGACTGATCCCTGATGGTCAATACCAATGACTGATCCGTGATGGTCAATACCAATGACTGATCCCTGATGGTCAATACCAATGACTGATCCGTGATGGTCAATACCAATGACTGATCCGTGATGGTTAAACCAATGACTGATCTGTGATGGTCAATACCAATGACTGATCCGTGATGGTCAATACCAATGACTGATCCGTGATGGTCAATACCAATGACTGATCCGTGATGGTCAATACCAATGACTGATCCCTGATGGTCAATACCAATGACTGATCCGTGATGGTCAATACCAATGACTGATCCGTGATGGTCAATACCAATGACTGATCCGTGATGGTCAATACCAATGACTGATCCGTGATGGTCAATACCAATGACTGATCCGTGATGGTCAATACCAATGACTGATCCGTGATGGTTAAACCAATGACTGATCTGTGATGGTCAATACCAATGACTGATCCGTGATGGTCAATACCAATGACTGATCCCTGATGGTCAATACCAATGACTGATCCGTGATGGTCAATACCAATGACTGATCCGTGATGGTCAATACCAATGACTGATCCGTGATGGTCAATACCAATGAATGATCCGTGATGGTCAATACCAATGACTGATCCGTGATGGTCAATACCAATGACTGATCCGTGATGGTCATTACCAATGACTGATCCGTGATGGTCAATAACAATGACTGAACCGTGATGGTCAATACCAATGACTCATCCGTGATGGTCAATACCAATGACTGATCCCTGATGGTCAATACCAATGACTGATCCCTGATGGTCAATACCAATGACTGATCCGTGATGGTCAATACCAATGACTGATCTGTGATGGTCAATACCAATGACTGATCCCTGATGGTCAATACCAATGACTGATCCCTGATGGTCAATACCAATGACTGATCCGTGATGGTCAATACCAATGACTGAACCGTGATGGTCAATACCAATGACTGATCCGTGATGGTCAATACCAATGACTGATCCATGATGGTCAATACCAATGACTGATCCGTGATGGTCAATACCAATGACTGATCCGTGATGGTCAATACCAATGACTGATCCGTGATTGTCAATACCAATGACTGATCCGTGATGGTCAATACCAATGACTGATCCGTGATTGTCAATACCAATGACTGATCCGTGATTGTCAATACCAATGACTGATCCGTGATGGTCAATACCAATGACTGATCCGTGATGGTCAATACCAATGACTGATCTGTGATGGTCAATACCAATGACTGATCCGTGATGGTCAATACCAATGACTGATCCGTGATGGTCAATACCAAATGACTGATCCGTGATTGTCAATACCAATGACTGATCCGTGATGGTCAATACCAATGACTGATCCGTGATGGTCAATACCAATGACTGATCCGTGATGGCCAATACCAATGACCGATCCCTGATGGTCAATACCAATGACTGATCCGTGATGGTCAATACCAATGACTGATCTGTGATGGTCAATACCAATGACTGATCCGTGATGGTCAATACCAATGACTGATCCATGATGGTCAATACCAATGACTGATCCGTGTTGGTCAATACCAATGACTGATCCATGATGGTCAATACCAATGACTGATCCGTGATGGTCAATACCAATGACTGAACCGTGATGGTCAATACCAATGACTGATCCGTGATGGTCAATACCAATGACTGATCCGTGATGGTCAATACCAATGACTGATCCGTGATGGTCAATACCAATGACTGATCCATGATGGTCAATACTAATGACTGATCCGTGATGGTCAATACCAATGACTGATCCCTGATGGTCAATACCAATGACTGATCCGTGATGGTCAATACCAATGACTGATCCCTGATGGTCAATACCAATGACTGATCCGTGATGGTCAATACCAATGACTGATCCGTGATGGTCAATACCAATGACTGAACCCTGATGGTCAATACCAATGACTGATCCGTGATGGTCAATACCAATGACTGAACCGTGATGTCAATACCAATGACTGATCCGTGATGGTCAATACCAATGACTGATCCGTGATGGTCAATACCAATGACTGATCCGTGATGGTCAATACCAATGACTGATCCGTGATGGTCAATACCAATGACTGATCCGTGATGGTCAATACCAATGACTGATCCGTGATGGTCAATACCAATGACTGATCCGTGATGGTCAATACCAATGACTGATCCGTGATGGTCAATACCAATGACTGATCCCTGATGGTCAATACCAATGACTGATCCCTGATGGTCAATACCAATGACTGATCCCTGATGGTCAATACCAATGACTGATCCGTGATGGTCAATACCAATGACTGATCCGTGATGGTCAATACCAATGACTGATCCGTGATTCACCAAACTATATTTTGAAAGAGCAAAGTATTCTAAGCATATTTAAATATTTTTCGCTCTCTTCCATCTCCTCTAACTGAAGTTAATTGTAAAGGATTCATTTTTCTATTAATAACGTCAAATGAATAGTCGTACAGAAAGATTAATGTGAAGGTTAAATTACAGAGGAGGAACTTCTTGATGCAGTTAAAGTCCGGGAAAAGTCCAGGGCTGGATGGCAGACCAGTTGAGGTATAAAACACCTACGTCCTTGTCCTCAGAGGTCCATTATAGCATGTTTTAACCATTCATTAAAAATGGTATTATTATATCATTATTATTATTATTATTATTAATTATATCAGACACTCAACAAGAAGGTCTGATGTCATTATTACTGAAACAGGATCCAATGTGGTCAATATAAAGACCCAGTCCATTAAAAACATTAGAGTCTCCTTACAGTTAGTTCAGTGTTGTGATGGAAAACATTTCTAGCTAAATTCTGGTCACATAGAATTAAAAAGGTGTTGTTGGATATTATTCATCCTAATCAGACAGGTTGTTTACATGGACGATATATTGGAGATAATATAAGACAAGTACTACACCAGGCCTGGTATTCATAGCTGACTTTGAAAAGGCCTTTGATAAAGTCCGACTAGAATTTATACATAAATATCAGGACTGCTTGGACTCTAATACAATAGATTACAGATTACAGTATAGTAACCAGCAGGTGTAAAATAGTAAATAATGTTTACTTCTCAGAAAAGAACTAAACTATCTAGAGGAGTAAAAACAAGGCTGTCCACTATCGGCATCACTACAGACCTCAAATTCAGGCTGTATCACTTCCGGCTGTGATAGGGCGGTGCCCAGCGCTATTCAGGTTTGGCCGGGGTCGGCTGTCATTGAAAACAAGAAGTTGTTTTTAACTGCCACTTTAAAACAAAGGTTACATACGGGGTGATTGGAAAAGATTCAGACAATTACATTGATAGAAGCCACAATCTACAGTATCTGCAATATTTTATTTTATCTTTATTTAACCAGGCAAGTCAGTTAAGAACAAATTCTTATTTTCAATGACGGCCTAGGAACAGTGGGTTAACTGCCTGTTCAGGGGCAGAACGACAGATTTATACCTTGTCAGCTCGGGGATTTGAACTTGCAACCTTCCGGTTACTAGTCCAACACTCTAACCACTAGGCTACCCTGCCGCCCCAATACCAATATGAAAGCTGCTCTACTATAAAATAACATTTAATAAACTAGTTTTTCTCTAACCAGAAGGTTTAATTAGGGGACGGAGTTTCCCTTGTCAGGAGAAACTCAGGGTTCTAGATAATCACTACTTGGTAAAGCTACAGTGACCAGACGAACACTCTTCTTCTCTTCCTGTACAGCGGTGCCAAGGACCAGTGCCACCCAGTGCACTTCAGTCCCAGAGCCCAGGAACGGGAGGAGGACGGGGAATAACTTTGCTGTGGGAGCCGTGATCCGCTTTGAATGTTCCCCCCGGATACGTCTTGGAGGGATCCACCGCCATAGAGTGTCTGACTGTCCCCAACGCCCTGGCTAACTGGAACGCATCCATACCCAGCTGTATAGGTAGGACACAGAGACACACCTGTATAGGTAGGACACAGAGACACACCTGTATAGGTAGGACACAGAGACACACCTGTATAGGTAGGACACACAGACACACCTGTATAGGTAGGACACACAGGCAGGCACACCTGTATAGGTAGGACACAC
Organism: Oncorhynchus kisutch; assembly: GCF_002021735.2. Lineage (NCBI taxonomy): Eukaryota > Metazoa > Chordata > Actinopteri > Salmoniformes > Salmonidae > Oncorhynchus > Oncorhynchus kisutch. Next base: position 86,824,620 of record NC_034187.2, read on the forward strand.
AGACACACCTGTATAGGTAGGACACACAGACACACCTGTATAGGTAGGTCACACAGACACACCTGTATAGGTAGGACACAGAGACACACCTGTATAGGTAGGACACACAGACACACCTGTATAGGTAGGACACACAGACACACCTGTATAGGTAGGACACAGAGACACACCTGTATAGGTAGGACACACAGACACACCTGTATAGGTAGGACACACAGACACACCTGTATAGGTAGGACACAGAGACACACCTGTATAGGTAGGACACAGAGACACACCTGTATAGGTAGGACACACAGACACACCTGTATAGGTAGGTCACACAGACACACCTGTATAGGTAGGACACAGAGACACACCTGTATAGGTAGGACACAGAGACACACCTGTATAGGTAGGACACATAGACACACCTGTATAGGTAGGACACACAGACACACCTGTATAGGTAGGACACACAGGCACACCTGTATAGGTAGGACACACAGGCACACCTGTATAGGTAGGACACACAGGCAGGCACACCTGTATAGGTAGGACACACAGACACACCTGTATAGGTAGGACACACAGGCACACCTGTATAGGTAGGACACACAGGCACACCTGTATAGGTAGGACACACAGGCACACCTGTATAGGTAGGACACACAGGCACACCTGTATAGGTAGGACACACAGGCACACCTGTATAGGTAGGACACAGAGACACACCTGTATAGGTAGGACACACAGACACACCTGTATAGGTAGGACACACAGGCACACCTGTATAGGTAGGACACACAGACACACCTGTATAGGTAGGACACAGAGACACACCTGTATAGGTAGGACACAGAGACACACCTGTATACGTAGGACACAGAGACACACCTGTATAGGTAGGACACACAGACACACCTGTATAGGTAGGACACACAGACACACCTGTATAGGTAGGACACAGAGACACACCTGTATAGGTAGGACACACAGACACACCTGTATAGGTAGGACACACAGACACACCTGTATAGGTAGGACACACAGACACACCTGTATAGGTAGGACACACAGACACACCTGTATAGGTAGGACACACAGACACACCTGTATAGGTAGGACACACAGACACACCTGTATAGGTAGGACACACAGACACACCTGTATAGGTAGGACACACAGACACACCTGTATAGGTAGGACACAGAGACACACCTGTATAGGTAGGACACAGAGACACACCTGTATAGGTAGGACACACAGACACACCTGTATAGGTAGGACACACAGACACACCTGTATAGGTAGGACACACAGACACACCTGTATAGGTAGGACACACAGACACACCTGTATAGGTAGGACACACAGACACACCTGTATAGGTAGGACACACAGACACACCTGTATAGGTAGGACACAGAGACACACCTGTATAGGTAGGACACAGAGACACACCTGTATAGGTAGGACACAGAGACACACCTGTATAGGTAGGCCACAGAGACACACCTGTATAGGTAGGACACAGAGACACACCTGTATAGGTAGGACACAGAGACACACCTGTATAGGTAGGACACACAGACACACCTGTATAGGTAGGACACACAGGCACACCTTTTTTATTTTTATTTTTTTATTTCACCTTTATTTAACCAGGTAGGCTAGTTGAGAACACCTTTATTTAACCAGGTAGGCTAGTTGAGAACACCTTTATTTAACCAGGTAGGCTAGTTGAGAACACCTTTATTTAACCAGGTAGGCTAGTTGAGAACACCTTTATTTAACCAGGTAGGCTAGTTGAGAACACCTTTATTTAACCAGGTAGGCTAGTTGAGAACACCTTTATTTAACCAGGTAGGCTAGTTGAGAACAAGTTCTCATTTCCAACTGCGACCTGGCCAAGATAAAGCATAGCAGTGTGAGCATACAACAAAGAGTTACACATGGAGTAAACAATGAACAAGTCAATAACACAGTAGAAAACAAAGGGGGGGTCTATATACAATGTGTGCAAAAGGCATGAGGAGGTAGGCAAATAATTACAATTTTGCAGATTAACACTGGAGTGATAAATGATCAGATGGTCATGTACAGGTAGAGATATTGGTGTGCAGAAGAGCAGAAAAGTAAATAAATAAAAACAGTATGGGGATGAGGTAGGTGAAAAGGGTTAGCTATTTACCAATAGACTATGTACAGCTGCAGCGATCGGTTAGCTGCTCAGATAGCTGATGTTTGAAGTTGGTGAGGGAGATAAAAGTCTCCAACTTCAGCGATTTTTGCAATTCGTTCCAGTCACAGGCAGCAGAGTACTGGAACGAAAGGCGGCCAAATGAGGTGTTGGCTTTAGGGATGATCAGTGAGATACACCTGCTGGAGCGCGTGCTACGGATGGGTGTTGCCATCGTGACCAGTGAGCTGAGATAAGGCGGAGCTTTACCTAGCATAGACTTGTAGATGACCTGGAGCCAGTGGGTCTGGCGACGAATATGTAGCGAGGGCCAGCCGACTAGAGCATACAAGTCGCAGTGGTGGGTGGTATAAGGTGCTTTAGTGACAAAACGGATGGCACTGTGATAGACTGCATCCAGTTTGCTGAGTAGAGTGTTGGAAGTCATTTTGTAGATGACATCGCCGAAGTCGAGGATCGGTAGGATAGTCAGTTTTACTAGGGTAAGCTTGGCGGCGTGAGTGAAGGAGGCTTTGTTGCGGAATAGAAAGCCGACTCTTGATTTGATTTTCGATTGGAGATGTTGATATGAGTCTGGAAGGAGAGTTTGCAGTCTAGCCAGACACCTAGGTACTTATAGACGTCCACATATTCTAGGTCGGAACCATCCAGGGTGGTGATGCTAGTCGGGCATGCAGGTGCAGGCAGCGACCGGTTGAAAAGCATGCATTTGGTTTTACTAGCGTTTAAGAGCAGTTGGAGGCCACGGAAGGAGTGTTGTATGGCATTGAAGCTTGTTTGGAGGTTAGATAGCACAGTGTCCAAAGACGGGCCGAAAGTATATAGAATGGTGTCGTCTGCGTAGAGGTGGATCAGGGAATCGCCCGCAGCAAGAGCAACATCATTGATATACACAGAGAAAAGAGTCGGCCCGAGAATTGAACCCTGTGGCACCCCCATAGAGACTGCCAGAGGACCGGACAGCATGCCCTCCGATTTGACACACTGAACTCTGTCTGCAAAGTAATTGGTGAACCAGGCAGGGCAGTCATCCGAAAAAACCGAGGCTACTGAGTCTGCCGATAAGAATATGGTGATTGACAGAGTCGAAAGCCTTGGCAAGGTCGATGAAGACGGCTGCACAGTACTGTCTTTTATCGATGGCGGTTATGATATCGTTTAGTACCTTGAGTGTGGCTGAGGTGCACCCATGACCGGCTCGGAAACCAGATTGCACAGCGGAGAAGGTACGGTGGGATTCGAGATGGTCAGTGACCTGTTTGTTGACTTGGCTTTCGAAGACCTTAGATAGGCAGGGCAGGATGGATATAGGTCTGTAACAGTTTGGGTCCAGGGTGTCTCCCCCTTTGAAGAGGGGGATGACTGCGGCAGCTTTCCAATCCTTGGGGATCTCAGACGAGATGAAAGAGAGGTTGAATAGGCTGGTAATAGGGGTTGCGACAATGGTGGCAGATAGTTTCAGAAATAGAGGGTCCAGATTGTCAAGCCCAGCTGATTTGTACGGGTCCAGGTTTTGCAGCTCTTTCTTGCATCTGCTATCTGGATTTGGGTAAAGGAGAACCTGGAGAGGCTTGGGCGAGGAGCTGCGGGGGGGGCGGAGCTGTTGGCCGAGGTTGAAGTAGCCAGGCGGAAGGCATGGCCAGCCGTTGAGAAATGCTTATTGAAGTTTTCGATAATCATGGATTTATCAGTGGTGACCGTGTTACCTAGCCTCAGTGCAGTGGGCAGCTGGGAGGAGGTGCTCTTGTTCTCCATGGACTTCACAGTGTCCCAGAACTACCTACTACCTACCTCTCTGTGTCCTATAGGTAGGACACAGAGACACACCTGTATAGGTAGGACACACAGACACACCTGTATAGGTAGGACACACAGACACACCTGTATAGGTAGGACACACAGACACACCTGTATAGGTAGGACACAGAGACACACCTGTATAGGTAGGACACACAGACACACCTGTATAGGTAGGACACACAGACACACCTGTATAGGTAGGACACACAGACACACCTGTATAGGTAGGACACAGAGACACACCTGTATAGGTAGGACACACAGACACACCTGTATAGGTAGGACACACAGACACACCTGTATAGGTAGGACACACAGACACCTGTCTCCTCTGATAAGGATGGACTCTAACCAACTAGCCCCTCCCAGATTGATGTAGGCTGCCAGCCATCCCATCGTCCCTAGCAACCAGTCCAAACGCAGCCATGCGATCACACAGGTGGCAGTACTGCTGTGGGTCAAACACACACACACACACACACACACACACACACACACACTCCTTGAATCCCGCTGATGAGGCAGATGTTCACCTGTGCGCTCCAGTGCAGCCACCAGATGTGGCAGCAAGCAGGGAACACTGTGTTAACACATTGGAAACAGAGATGCAGAATGTCTGCCACTGCGTTAACACATTGGAAACAGAGATGCAGAATGTCTGCCACTACGTTAACACATTGGAAACAGAGATGCAGAATGTCTTCCACTGTGTTAACACATTGGAAACAGAGATGCAGAATGTCTGCCACTGCGTTAACACATTGGAAACAGATGTAGAATGTCTGCCACTGTGTTAACACATTGGAAACAGATGTAGAATGTCTGCCACTGTGTTAACACATTGGAAACAGATGTAGAATGTCTGCCACTGTGTTAACACATTGGAAACAGATGTAGAATGTCTGCCACTGTGTTAACACATTGGAAACAGATGTAGAATGTCTGCCACTGTGTTAACACATTGGAAACAGATGTAGAATGTCTGCCACTGTGTTAACACATTGGAAACAGATGTAGAATGTCTGCCACTGTGTTAACACATTGGAAACAGATGCAGAATGTCTGCCACTGTGTTAACACATTGGAAACAGATGCAGAATGTCTGCCACTGTGTTAACACATTGGAAACAGATGTAGAATGTCTGCCACTGTGTTAACACATTGGAAACAGATGTAGAATGTCTGCCACAGTGTTAACACATTGGAAACAGATGCAGAATGTCTGCCACTGTGTTTTTTCTTATTTCGTTGCATTGCATTTTTTCTTGATTCTCTCTACGATAATTTCCCTGTTTGGTTCATGTTGTTCTCTCTCTCTCTCTCTCTCTCTCTCTCTCTCTCTCTCTCTCTCTCTCTCTCTCTCTCTCTCTCTCTCTCTCTCTCTCCCTCCCTCCCTCCCTCCCTCCCTCCCTCCCTCCCCCTCTCCCTCCCTCCCTCCCTCCCTCCAGTACCATGTGGTGGTAATCTGACCCAGAGAACCGGTACCATCCTGTCTCCTGGTTTTCCTGAGCCCTATCTCAACAGCCTCAACTGTGTCTGGAAGATCACGGTCCCGGAAGGATCAGGAATACAAGTATGAACCTCCTCCTTTCAGAAGCTTTTCATTGAGTCTGTCTTGAACAGCCTTTAAACATTTCCTGAACAGCTTCTACCCACAAGCTTCTATCCTGTTGTCTAGTCACTTTAACCCCTACCTACAGTATACTGCTGTTACTGTCTATTATCTATCCTTTACCCCTACCTACAGTATACTGCTGTTACTGTCTATTATCTATCCTTTACCCCTACCTACAGTATACTGCTGTTACTGTCTATTATCTATCCTTTACCCCTACCTACAGTATACTGCTGTTACTGTCTATTATCTATCCTTTACCCCTACCTACAGTATACTCTCCTCTCCTCTCCTCTCCTCTCCTCTCCTCTCCTCTCCTCTCCTCTCCTCTCCTCTCCTCTCCTCTCCTCTCCTCTCCTCTCCTCTCCTCTCCTCTCCTCTCATCTCTCCTCTCCTCTCTCCTTTGCTTCCCTCTCCTTTTCTCCCTATCCTCTCCCCTGCTCTCTTCTATCCCTCCCTCCCTCCCTCCCTCCCTCCCTCCCTCCCTCCCTCCCTCCCTCCCTCCCTCCCTCCCTCCCTCCCTCCTCCCTCCCTCCCTCCCTCCCTCCCTCCCTCCCTCCCTCCCTCCCTCCCTCCCTCCTCTCCTCTCCTCTCATTCCCTCTTTTTCCCTCTCCTGTCCTATCCTGTCCTCTCCTTTCCTGTCCTCTCCTCTCCTCTTCTCCTCTCTTCACCTCTCCTCTCCTCAAATCCCCTCCTTTTCTCTCCTCCTCAGATCCAGGTGATCAGTTTTGTGACTGAACAGAACTGGGATTCTCTAGAGGTGTTTGATGGAGGAGACAACAGTGACACCATGCTGGGGAGCTTCTCAGGTGATTCACTCTCTCCTCTCTGTCTATCTCCATGTTTCACTCTCTCCTCTCTGTCTATCTCCATGTTTCACTCTCTCCTCTCTGTCTATCTCCATGTTTCACTCTCTCCTCTCTCTCTATCTCCATGTTTCTCTCTCTCCTCTCTCTCTCCTCTCTGTCTATCTCCATGTTTCTCTCTCTCCTCTCTCTCCTCTCTGTCTATCTCCATGTTTCACTCTCTCCTCTCTCTCTATCTCCATGTTTCACTCTCTCCTCTCTCTCTATCTCCTTGTTTCTCTCTCTCCTCTCTCTCTCCTCTCTGTCTATCTCCATGTTTCTCTCTCTCCTCTCTCTCTCCTCTCTGTCTATCTCCATGTTTCTCTCTCTCCTCTCTCTCTCCTCTCTGTCTATCTCCATGTTTCACTCTCTCCTCTCTCTCTATCTCCATGTTTCTCTCTCTCCTCTCTCTCTCCTCTCTCTCTATCTCCATGTTTCTCTCTCTCCTCTCTGTCTATCTCCTTGTTTCTCTCTCTCCTCTCTGTCTATCTCCATGTTTCTCTCTCTCCTCTCTGTCTATCTCCTTGTTTCTCTCTCCTCCTCTCTCTCTATCTCCATGTTTCTCTCTCTCCTCTCTCTCTATCTCCTTGTTTCTCTCTCTCCTCTCTCTCTCCTCTCTGTCTATCTCCATGTTTCACTCTCTCCTCTCTCTCTATCTCCATGTTTCTCTCTCTCCTCTCTCTCTATCTCCTTGTTTCTCTCTCTCCTCTCTCTCTCCTCTCTGTCTATCTCCATGTTTCTCTCTCTCCTCTCTCTCTATCTCCATGTTTCTCTCTCTCCTTTCTCTTTCTAATTGTGTCTGTGTGTTTGTGCGTGCATGGTGAAGGGCTGCACCTTGTTATTATAGGTGAGGTGGGGATGGTGAAATCAAAGGATCTATCCTCCTCAAATGCTACCACCACAGGCTGTCGTTTACCAGTGACTAACCCACTGTGACCTGTTACTATGGAGAGCAAACGGAAGCAGCAAGACATTACTGTGCTCACTGAAGCTCAAAGAGAGGAGAGGCAGGTGTATTCAAATAATGTATTTGTTGAAAAGGTTTCTTTATTTTAGAGATCAAGTGAAGCATTAGTTTAGTTTATCCTCTTCATATTTTAAATTTGTTTAATTTAAATTTAACCTTTTATTTAACTAGGCAAGTCAGTTAAGTAAGAACAAATTCTTATTTTCAATGATGGCCTAGGAACAGTGGGTTAACTGCCTTGTTCAGGGGAACAGTGGGTTAACTGCCTGTTCAGGGGAACAGTGGGTTAACTGCCTGTTCAGGGAACAGTGGGTTAACTGCCTTGTTCAGGGGAACAGTGGGTTAACTGATGAACGACAGATTTATACCCTTGTAAGTTCGGGAATTCGATCTTGCAACTTTTCAGTCCAACCCTCTAACCACAAGGCTACCTGCCTCACCCCTCTAACCACTAGGCTACCTGCCCCCCCCTCTAACCACTAGGCTACCTGCCTCCCCCTCTAACCACTAGGCTACCTGCCTCCCCCTCTAACCACTAGGCTACCTGCCTCCCCTCTAACCACTAGGCTACCTGCCACCCCCTCTAACCACTAGGCTACCTGCCTCCCCCCTCTAACCACTAGGCTACCTACCTCCCCTCTAACCACTAGGCTACCTGCCTCCCCCTCTAACCACTAGGCTACCTGCCTCCCCCCTCTAACCACTAGGCTACCTGCCTCCCCCCTCTAACCACTAGGCTACCTGCCTCCCCCTCTAACCACTAGGCTACCTGCTTCCCCCTCTAACCACTAGGATACCTGCCTCCCCCTCTAACCACTAGGCTACCTGCCTCCCAGTCTAACCACTAGGCTACCTGCCTCCCCCTCTAACCACTAGGCTACCTGCCTCCCCCTCTAACCACTAGGCTACCTGCCTCCCCCCTCTAACCACTAGGCTACCTGCCCCCCCCTCTAACCACTAGGCTACCTGCCTCCCCTCTAACCACTAGGCTACCTACCTCCCCCTCTAACCACTAGGCTACCTGCCTCCCCCTCTAACCACTAGGCTACCTGCCTCCCCCCTCTAACCACTAGGCTACCTGCCTCCCCCTCTAACCACTAGTCTACCTGCCTCCCCCTCTAACCACTAGGCTACCTGCCCCCCCCTCTAACCACTAGGCTACCTGCCTCCCCCCTCTAACCACTAGGCTACCTGCCTCCCCCTCTAACCACTAGGCTACCTGCCTCCCCCCTCTAACCACTAGGCTACCTGCCTCCCCCTCTAACCACTAGTCTACCTGCCTCCCGCTCTAACCACTAGGCTACCTGACCCCCCCTCTAACCACTAGGCTACCTGCCCCCCCCCTCTAACCACTAGGCTACCTGCCTCCCCCCTCTAACCACTAGTCTACCTGCCTCCCCCTCTAACCACTAGGCTACCTGACCCCCCCTCTAACCACTAGGCTACCTGCCCCCCCCTCTAACCACTAGGCTACCTGCCTCCCCCTCTAACCACTAGGCTACCTGCCTCCCCCTCTAACCACTAGGCTACCTGCCTCCCCCTCTAACCACTAGTGTACCTGCCGCCCCCCTCTAACCACTAGGCTATCTGTCATTAGTTCCTCCCAAGGCAGCAGCTACTCTTCCTGGGGTTTATTATGGATCCCCATTAGTTCCTGCCAAGGCAGCAGCTACTCTTCCTGGGGTTTATTATGGATCCCCATTAGTTCCTGCCAAGGCAGCAGCTACTCTTCCTGGGGTTTATTATGGATCCCCATTAGTTCCTGCCAAGGCAGCAGCTACTCTTCCTGGGGTTTATTATGGATCCCCATTAGTTCCTGCCAAGTCAGCAGCTACTCTTCCTGGGGTTTATTATGGGTCCCCATTAGTTCCTGCTAAGGCAGCAGCTACTCTTCCTGGGGTTTATTATGGATCCCTATTAGTTCCTGCCAAGGCAGCAGCTACTCTTCCTGGGGTTTATTATGGATCCCCATTAGTTCCTGCCAAGGCAGCAGCTACTCTTCCTGGGGTTTATTATGGATCCCCATTAGTTCCTGCCAAGGCAGCAGCTACTCTTCCTGGGGTTTATTATGGATCCCCATTAGTTCCTCCCAAGGCAGCAGCTACTCTTCCTGGGTTTATTATGGATCCCCATTAGTTCCTGCCAAGGCAGCAGCTACTCTTCCTGGGGTTTATTATGGATCCCCATTAGTTCCTGCCAATGCAGCAGCTACTCTTCCTGGGGTCCAGCAAAAATGAAGGCAGTAATATACATTAAAATACAATGTTATTAAGAGGAATACGCCAATCAGAGTGATTCAGAGCAGGCCATGTGACCAGGTATAGTAGAACCAGGAACTCTGAACCTGAAGCCAAGGATCCCATCAGTGCTGTACTCCTGCTTCAGTAATCGTTTCACTGTAAGCTATCGTTAGCCGGCTGTCTTGCTAGCTAATGGTATGTGTATGATCTTATTATTCGTATCTCAGAGCCATTTGCTTGACTAGTTATAGCCTACTGTTAGCTAGCTAACATTGAACCTGGTTGTTTAGCTACCTACCCGATTCATGCAGGGTACTAACATTATGGGTTGGGATTATGGTTCGTTGTTTAGCTAGCTAGCTATCTATCATATTCCATGCGGAGAGTGTATACTTGCAAGTAAGCATTTCAAAATAATAAAATAAAAGTTAGTCAGTGTGCAACAGATGAAGAAGACATTCATGGCTACCTGCCTCCCCCTCTAACCACTATGGGTAACAAAACATTCCAGAATTCTCAGCAAGCCAAGTAAACTTTCACTGAACCTATTCGGGCGCATGTGACAATTAACATTGGATCTGATCTGTTCTGTTATATACCTCTTACATGAAACAAGAGTCAAAGTTCTTACGATGCATAACAGTTCTTACAAGCTATAACCTTTACCCACTACAGCCGTCCTAGTACTATAACCAGTGTAAGATAAATAAGGCTATATGAAGAGTTGAATGTGTTGATGAAGAGTACTATTGGTC
>NC_034187.2:86835124-86837624 GCF_002021735.2 Oncorhynchus kisutch
CCCCCCCCCCTCTCTCTCTCTCTCTCTCTCTCTCTCTCTCTCTCTCTCTCTCTCTCTCTCTCTCTCTCTCCCTCTCCCTCTCCCTATCTCTCTCTCAGCGGTCTCTCTGACCAGTTGTCCAGAGCCAGTGGTACCTATGAATGGTATCAAGGTGGGAGAGAGACTCCACATGAACAGCGTTGTCTCGTTCCAGTGTGAGCCAGGATACACGTTACAGGTAACAGTAGTAGCATCAGTAGTAGTTGTAGTAGTAGCAGTAGTAGAAGTTGTAGCAGTAGTACTAGTAGGTGCTGTAGTAGCAGTAATAGTAGTTGTAGTAGTAGTTGTTGTAGAAGTTGTAGTAGTAGTAGCAGTAGTAGTAGTAGTAGTAGCAGCAGCAGTAGTTGTAGCTGTAGTAGCAGCAGCAGTAGTTGTTGTAGTAGCAGTAGTAGTAGCAGTAGCAGTAGTAGTAGTAGCAGTATTAGTAGTAGTAGAAGTAGTAGTAGTAGTAGTAGCAGCATTATTGTAGCAGTAGTAGTAGTAGTAGCTGAATTAGTAGTAGTAGTATTATTAGCAGTAGTAGTATTATTAGCAGTAGTAGTAGTAGTAGTAGCAGTATTAGTAGTAGTATCAGTATTGGTAGTAGTAGTAGTAGCTGTAGTAGTAGTAGTAGCAGTAGTAGTAGTAGTTGTAGTAGTAGTAGTAGTTGTAGCTGTAGTAGCAGCAGCAGTAGTTGTTGTAGTAGCATGAATTAGTAGTAGTAGTATTATTAGCAGTAGTAGTATTATTAGCAGTAATAGCAGTAGTAGTAGTAGTATCAGTAGCAGTAGTAGTATCAGTAGCAGTAGTAGTAGTAGCAGTAGTAGCATTAGTAGTAGCAGTAGCAGTATTATTAGCAGTAATAGCAGTAGTAGTAGTAGTATCAGTAGCAGTAGTAGTAGCAGTAGCAGTAGTAGTAGTAGCAGTAGTAGCATTAGTAGTAGCAGTAGCAGTATTAGCAGTAGTTGTAGTAGCCGTAGTTGTAGTAGCAGTGGTAGTACTAGTAGTGGTATTATCAGTAGTAGCAGTAGTTGTAGTAGTAGTAGCAGTAGTAGTAGCATTAGAGGTAGTAGTAGCAGTATTAGTAGTAGTAGTAGTAGTAGTAGCAGCAGTAGTAGTAGTAGTAGTAGCAGCAGTAGTAGTAGTAGTAGTAGCAGCAGTAGTAGTAGTAGTAGTAGCAGTAGTAGTAGCATTAGAGGTAGTAGTAGCAGTATTAGTAGTAGTAGTAGTAGCAGCAGCAGTAGTAGTAGTAGTAGCAGCAGTAGACAGTAGAGAGAAAAGAGGACAGTAGACTGTAGGGAGAGAAGAGAGGACAGTAGACTGTGTAGGGAGAGAAGAGAGGACAGTAGGCCGTGTAGGGAGAGAAGAGAGGACAGTAGACTGTAGGGAGAGAAGAGAGGACAGTAGACTGCGTAGGGAGAGAAGAGAGGACAGTAGACTGTGTAGGGAGAGAAGAGAGGACAGTAGACTGCATAGTGAGAAAAGAGAGGACAGTAGACTGCGTAGGGAGAGAAGAGAGGACAGTAGACAGTGTTGGGAGAGAAGAGAGGACAGTAGACTGTAGGGAGAGAAGAGAGGACAGTAGACAGTGTTGGGAGAGAAGAGAGGACAGTAGACAGTGTTGGGAGAGAAAAGAGGACAGTAGACAGTGTTGGAAGAGAAAAGAGGACAGTAGACTGTAGGGAGAGAAGAGAGGACAGTAGGCCGTGTAGGGAGAGAAGAGAGGACAGTAGACAGTGTTGGGAGAGAAAAGAGGACAGTAGACAGTGTTGGGAGAGAAAAGAGGACAGTAGACTGCGTAGGGAGAGAAGAGAGGACAGTAGACAGTGTTGGGAGAGAAGAGAGGACAGTAGACAATGTTGGGAGAGAAGAGATGCGGTTTAAAGCACCATGTGTCAGTGGAAAGAGGCTAATGAATTTCTGTTCTCATCTTTGTGCTTGTGTTTTTGTCTGTTGTGTGTTCTTTTGCGTGTTTGGGTTATTTTCCCAGGGAAACTCTCACATCTCCTGCATGCCAGGGACGGTCAGGCGATGGAACTACCCACCGCCACTCTGCATTGGTAAAGAAAGGATTTATTTCACTCTCTTTTTCTCTCTCTCTCTCTCTCTCTCTCTCTCTCTCTCTCTCTCTCTCTCTCTCTCTCTTTCTCCTCCCTCTCCCTCTACGTCCTCCCTATCTCTGTCTCTCTCTCTCTCTCTTTCTCTCCCTCTGTCTCTCTCTGTCTCTATCTCTGTCTCTCTCTGTCTCTCTCTCTCTTTCTCCTCCCTCTACGTTCTCCCTATCTCTGTATCTCCGTCCCTTCCTCAGTTTCTTCACTTTGTTTTGGACATAATGGCTCTGCCATCGTTTCATGTATCCATCAGAACAGTTTGGATAAAGATTTCTACCTCATCGAGGTGGAAGCGCAGGGCATACTGCTCAACCTCTGACCTGTGTCTAATCCCAGAGACTCAAAAAGTAAAATGGCTGTTTAAGAGAGGC
>NC_034187.2:86845124-86950124 GCF_002021735.2 Oncorhynchus kisutch
ATCATAGTGGTCTCTGACATCATAATGGTCTCTGTCATCATAGTGGTCTCTGTCGTCATAGTAGTCTCTGTCGTCATAGTGGTCTCTGATTGGTGGTCATCATTTGATGTGTCATCATGGTGGTCTCTGATTGGTGGTCATCCTTTGATGTGTCATCATGGTGGTCTCTGATTGGTGGTCATCATTTGATGTGTCATCATGGTGGTCTCTGATTGGTGGTCATCATTTGATGTGTCATCATGGTGGTCTCTGATTGGTGGTCATCATTTGATGTGTCATCATAGTGGTCTCTGATTGGTGGTCATCATTTGATGTGTCATCATAGTGGTCTCTGATTGGTGGTCATCCTTTGATGTGTCATCATGGTGGTCTCTGATTGGTGGTCATCATTTGATGTGTCATCATGGTGGTCTCTGATTGGTGGTCATCCTTTGATGTGTCATCATGGTGGTCTCTGATTGGTGGTCATCTTTTGATGTGTCATCATAGTGGTCTCTGATTGGTGGTCATCCTTTGATGTGTCATCATGGTGGTCTCTGATTGGTGGTCATCCTTTGATGTGTCATCATGCGGGTCTCTGATTGGTGGTCATCCTTTGATGTGTCATCATGGTGGTCTCTGATTGGTGGTCATTCTTTGATGTGTCATCATGCGGGTCTCTGATTGGTGGTCATCCTTTGATGTGTCATCATGCGGGTCTCTGATTGGTGGTCATCCTTTGATGTGTCATCATGCGGGTCTCTGATTGGTGGTCATCCTTTGATATGTCATCATGGTGGTCTCTGATTGGTGGTCATCCTTTGATGTGTCATCATGGTGGTCTCTGACTTGTGGTCAGACTCACTCAGGTGGAACAAAATTGAACCTTTTTTCAATGCTGATTTGAATGTCATTTAGAAAACAGTGTCAAATAGTTTTTTTGTTGTTGCAAAAATCCGAAATCTGAATTTAATTCCTTGAAGTAATCATCACGTTTTTCAAAAGGATCTGTAATCTGATTATAATATTTTAGCTGGTAACGTAACGGATTACATGTATGATCTCTGATCTCCGTGTATGATCTCTGATCTCCGTGTATGATCTCTGATCTCCGTGTATGATCTCTGATCTCCGTGTATGATCTCTGATCTCCGTGTATGATCTCTGATCTCCGTGTATGACCTCTGATCTCCGTGTATGATCTCTGATCTCCGTGTATGATCTCTGATCTCCGTGTATGATCTCTGATCTCCGTGTATGATCTCTGATCTCCGTGTATGATCTCTGATCTCCGTGTATGATCTCTGATCTCCGTGTATGATCTCTGATCTCCGTGTATGATCTCTGATCTCCGTGTATGACCTCTGATCTCCGTGTATGATCTCTGATCTCCGTGTATGATCTCTGATCTCCGTGTATGATCTCTGATCTCCGTGTATGATCTCTGATCTTCGTGTATGATCTCTGATCTCCGTGTATGATCTCGGATCTCTGTGTATGATCTCTGATCTCCGTGTATGACCTCTGATCTCCGTGTATGACCTCTGATCTCCATGTATAATCTCTGATCTCCATGTATGATCTCCACCCCAGGAGCCACATAGATGGAACACCTGTCCCAGGGACGGAAGTTCAGCGTCATTTACATTTGGTTGAGTTGACATAAATTCAAATGTGAAATCAAACAAATAAATGCTCCATGTCATTGAATTTACGTAGGTTAACGTTGGGTTAAAAACAAGACAACGTAGGTTAACGTTGGGGTAAAAACAAGACAACGTAGGTTAACGTTGGGTTAAAAACAAGACAACGTAGGTTAACGTTGGGGTAAAAACAAGACAACAATGTCGATGACTTTTTTTTCAAATCCAATCAGTTTTCCACATTGATTCAACATCGTCACGTTGATATATGTTTTTGTTGAAATGACATGGGAACAACGTTGATTCAACCAGTTTTTGTCCAGTGAGGTGTTACAAGAAGTTGTTTGTCTCTCTGTGGATTGTATTTCCTGGTACTGTCTCTTAATCATGTATTCCATCACCCCCAGGAGCCCATGTCCAGTTCCTCAACTTCTCCACCGAGGCTAACCATGACTTTCTGGAGATCAGGAACGGTCCTCTGGACACCAGCACTGTGATTGGTCGATTCAGTGGACAGGATGTCCCGCCCTCCCTGCTCACCACCTCCCATGAGACCACAGTGTATTTCCATAGCGACCACTCCCAGAACAAGCCAGGCTTCAGGTTTGAGTACCAGGGTAAGAGTCTCAGGACATGGCTTCAGGTTTGAGTACCAGGGTAAGAGTCTCAGGACATGGCTTCAGGTTTGAGTACCAGGATAAGAGACGCAGGAGGTTACACTAACTTTTGGATGCATGAACCAAGTTTTTGTTCTCCATGTTTCACCTAATGTTCTGAATTTCACAGTATACTTCCCATTTGATTGGGATTCAGGCATCTATCCTAGCTGGATCACGACTAGGGTTGCACATTTTGGGGAATATTCAGAGGTGGAAACTTTCTTTGGGAATTAGTGGGAATATATGGGAATTAACGGAAATATATGCATATGAATATTAATACCATATAAATGTAGATGTTTTTTACATTGGATATACCGTATTTATCATATGAAGACAGAAACATAAACCTTTTACCTTCATAAGTAGACATTATTACAAATGATTAAATCCTTCCAATAGAAATAAAATATTTATTTAGTTACGAATTGAACTTTACTTAAATGAGTAGACTCCTCACATGGGATGATTTCAGTGAACAACAAAATCAAGGGAATATTGAATGATCCCCAATGATCCATCGCATCTCCCCAAAAAGTTTTCAAACACACATCTGTAAAATGATAGTCTAGAAACTAAAGCTTTGGTTGTCTTCCTCTTGTACATCAGACTCTGAGGCCTCATCTTCACTGTCACTTTCCAACCTGGTTGAGGATGGCTAGTTTAACATTTTCCCGGGTGGCCACCAATTCTTCAACCCTTGTATTGGTCAGCCTGTTGCATGCTTTGGTGTGTGTGTTCCCAAACAAGGACCAATTGCGCTCTGAGGCGGCTGATGTTGGTGGGATTGATGAGGGAGGCAACAGGGGAAAGAGCCTCAGATCCACAAAGTTCCTTCCACCAGGAGGCTGATGAGATATGTTGGCATGACTGCCATGTTGCATCTCCATCCCAAAGCCCTTGCTTGGAAGTGTATTTTGCCAGACTGCCAAGAACCTTGCCCTCATCCAGGCCAAGGTGGCGAGACACGGTAGTGATGACACCATAGACCTTGTTGATCTCAGCACCAGACAGGATGCTCTTGCCAGCGTACTTGGGGTCCAACATGTATGCTGCAGTGTGTATTGGCTTCAGGAAGAAGTCTTCACACTTTTTGATGTATTTCAGAACTGCAGTTTCCTCTGCTTGGAGCAACAGTGAAGTGGGCAGGGCAGTACGGATTTATTATCTTACATCTGCAAGCAGAGTCTGAACATCAGACAGGATGGTATTGTCTCCCTCAATCCATGCAATGGCTACTGCTATAGGTTTCAGGAGTTTCAGGCTGCTTACCACTTTCTCCCAAAATACATCATCCAGGAGGATCCTCTTGATGGGGCTATCAGCAGACTGTGATATGGCCATTCCTTAGAGAGACTCCTTCCACTCCAGGAGACTGTCAAACATGATGACAACACCACCCCAACGGGCAGCTTCAATGTGGAGCTGTTATTCGTCTCACTTTGCATGGTGAGGTAGATTGCTGCTATAACTTGATGACCCTTCACATACCTAACCATTTCCATTGGCTCTCTTGTAGAGTGTATCCATTGTTTTCAGTGCCATGATGTCCTTGAGGAGCAGATTCAATGCATGAGCAGCACAGCCATTGGGTGTGATGTGAGGGTAGGACTCCTCCAAGCAGCCTGTGGTCCAAGGTCATTGATGACTGCCTTCAGCTCATCTGCAAGGAAGAGACCGGTGTGTCTGTTGTCTCTTGTGTCTGTGCTCATGTAGAATACTGGTTGAGGTGTGGAGATGATGTGGTCAATTATTCATTGACCACGAACATTCAACCACTCATCAGAGATGATTGCAATACCGTCTGCTTTCTCTATGATTTTCTTGACCTTCACTTGAACTCTGCATCCAGCAAATGAGTAGATAAAGCATGTCTGGTTGGAGGGGTGTATGCGGGGCGAAGAACTTTCAGAAATATCTTCCAATACACATTGCCTGTGAGCATCAGAGATGACCCAGTTGCATACGCAGCTCAAGCAAGACATTCATCAGTATTTCTCTGACTACGTTCCTCCATTGAGTCAAACAAACTCCTGATTCCAGTAGGACTATGAGCTGTTGCTATCGATAAGGTGTCTGATTCATCATTTTCATCTCGAATAGAAGTAGAGGGACTTTTGTCAGAGGTTGCTTGTCGTGAGCGCTGAGGGAATTTTATGCACTTGGCCAGATGATTCTGCATCTTTGTTGCATTTTACACATATGATTTGGCACATTATTTGCAAATGTACACAGCTTTTCCTTCTACATGTGAAATGTCTCCACAAGTCAGATAGTGCCCATGGCATTTTCCTGTAAAGACAAAAATGAAAAATACCATGAAAATACCATGTGCAGTTAATCAATTCGATTAAACAACTCCTTTGTAAGATAAATGTTTTAAAACTAAACATGTATGGAAACAGGTGAATTAACACTCAGTTAGCAGGCTCAAGCAAGCTAAAACCCACATGGTAGCAAAAATAACAGGGTTTCCTCAGCCCTGGGGCAGCAGGGTAGCCTAGTGGTTAGAGCGTTGGACTAGTGACCGGAAGGTTGCAAGTTCAAACCCCCGAGCTGACAGGGTACAAATCTGTCGTTCTGCCCCTGAACAGGCAGTTAACCCATTGTCATTGAAAATAAGAATTCTTAACTGACTTGCCTAGTTAAATAAAGGTCAAATAAAAATATCCACATGGTAGCAAAAACAACCTAGCAAAAATTGTTAACAAGTTAGAAATGATTTAAACACACTTTGCTGTAGGCTACTATTTACTATTTACTAGTTAATTAACAAAAAATAATGTAATATAAAATATGTTCACCCCCCCAGTATCGTAATCAAACCTTACCAGAAAGCACGTAGTCCTTGAATCAGACAGTGTAGCATTGTGGGCTCAATAGCATCTCATTAGTGTGCAAGATCTTGAGAATCAGCTGTACTGTGCATGTAGAGGGTTGCAATTCCATTGAATTGGGGATAGTTTAACCAAAATTT
Source organism: Oncorhynchus kisutch (assembly GCF_002021735.2). Lineage (NCBI taxonomy): Eukaryota > Metazoa > Chordata > Actinopteri > Salmoniformes > Salmonidae > Oncorhynchus > Oncorhynchus kisutch. The sequence continues at coordinate 86,850,383 of NC_034187.2, forward strand.
GCCACAAGACCGAGAATTGCCTTGTGTATACCACAAAAAAAAGTTCACTTTTGAATATGAGCAAAATTCCCAAAATTCCAGGGAAATTTAGCGGAAGGTTTCCGACCCTATGCAACCCTAATCACAATAGATGACTTCTTGCTAAATCATTAGCTTGAAAACGTCTGATAAACTTCAGTTTACAAGTGAACTATCTCTTTGAGAATACAAAGTATACTACAGATCCAAAAGTATGTGGACACCACTTCAAATTAGTGGATTTGGCTATTTCAGCCTCATCCTTCGCTTACAGGTATATAAACTCCAACACACCACCATGCAATCTCCATAGACAAACATTGGCAGTAGAATAGACTTACTAACGAGCTCAGTGACATACAAACTGACACTGTCATAGGATGTCACCTTTCCAACAAGTCAGTTGATCAATGTTCTGCTCTGCTAGAGCTGCTGTGGTCAACAGTAAGTGCTGTTATTGTGAAGTGGAAAAGTCTAGGAGCAAAAACGTCTCAGCCGCGAAGTGGCAGGCCACACAACAGTAAGTGTTTTTATTAAGTGTTTTTAATTGTAAAGTGGAAACGTCTAGGAGCAACAAAAGCTCAGCCACACAAGCTCACAGAACAGGACCGCTGAGTGCTGGAGCGCCTAGCGTGTAGAAATGATCTGTCCTTGGTTGCAACACTCACTATCCAAGAACTGTTCGTCGGGAGCTTCATGAAATAGGTTTCCATGGCCGAGCAGCTGCACACAAGCCTAAGATCACCATGCGCAATGCCAAGCGTTGGCTGGAGTGGTGTAAAGCTCACCGCCATTAGACTCTGGAGCAGTGGAAACGCGTTCTCTGGAGTGATGAATCACGCTTCACCATTTTGCAGTTCATCCACCAAACCAGATGGGTTTGACGGATGCCAGGAGAACGCTACCTGCCCGAATGCATAGTGCCAACTGTAAAGTTTGGTGGAGGAGGAATAATGGTCTGTGGCTGTTTTTCATGGTTCAGGCTCCTTAGTTCCAGTGAAGGGAAATATTACTGGTACAGCATACAACGACATTCAATTCTATGCTTCCGAATTTGTGACAACAATTCAGGGAAGGCCATTTCCTGTTTCAGCATGACAATGCCACCGTGCACACAGCGAGGTCCATACAGAAATGGTTTGTCGAGATAGGTGTGGAAGAACTTGACTGGCCTGCACAGAGCCCTGACCTCAACCCCATTGAACACCTTTGCTCAACACAATCGCTCAAAATCACTCTTCGACCACACTAATGCCCTTGCGGCTGAATTGAAGCAAGTCCCCTCAGTAATATTTCAACATCTAGAGGAAAGCCTTCCCAGAAGAGTGGAGGCTGTCATAGCAGCAAAGGAGAGACCAACTCCATATTAAAGCCTTCCCAGAAGAGTGGAGGCTGTCATAGCAGCAAAGGAGGGACCAACTCCATATTAATGCCTATGATTTTAGAGTTTTGATGTTCGATCAGCAGGTGTCCACATGCTTTTGGTTGAGAACATCTCTCTCTCACTGTCGGACTCATTCAGTTATACCCATTGATATATTTGTATTAATTTATATTTTTACTCCTTCACAATGATGTTGATGTTATTACAGGATAAATGCAAAATGATAAGATTAGGATTTGTTATTTTGATGAAACTTACATAACATTTCACTGTTGACTGATCTTGGATGTAAACCTATAATTTACTCATCTATAATTTATCTCATGAACCAAGTTATATCAAGTTAATAAGCCCCAAAACTCTGTAAAACTGCCCCAGGTATAAACCTGTATTTAAACTATGTTAGGAGTTCTCCCTCCCTCTGTCAGCATCATAAAGGCTGTCTGTATTCATACAATAATCTCTCCCTCCTGTCTATACCTCCCCCCTCCCAACCCCAGAAAACAGAAACCTCCCCCTCCTGTTTATACCTCCCACCTCCCAACCCCAGAAAACAGAAACCTCCCCCTCCTGTTTATACCTCCCACCTCCCAACCCCAGAAAACAGAAACCTCCCCCTCCTGTTTATACCTCCCACCTCCCAACCCCAGAAAACAGAAACCTCCCCCTCCTGTTTATACCTCCCACCTCCCAACCCCAGAAAACAGATACCTCCCCCTCCTGATTATACCTCCCACCTCCCACCTCCCAACCCCAGAAAACAGAAACCTCCCCCTCCTGTCTATACCTCCCACCTCCCAACCCAGGAAAACAGAAACCTCCCCCTCCTGTTTATACCTCCCCCCTCCCAACCCCAGAAAACAGAAACCTCCCCCTCCTGTCTATACCTCCCACCTCCCAACCCCAGAAAACAGAAACCTCCCCCTCCTGTTTATACCTCCCCCCTCCCAACCCCAGAAAACAGAAACCTCCCCCTCCTGTCTATACCTCCCAACTCCCAACCCCAGAAAACAGAAATCTCCCCCTCCTGTCTATACCTCCCACCTCCCAACCCCAGAAAACAGAAACCTCTCCCTCCTGTCTATACCTCCCACCTCCAAACCCCAGAAAACAGAAACCTCCCCCTCCTGTCTATACCTCCCACCTCCCAACCCAGGAAAACAGAAACCTCCCCCTCGTGTTTATACCTCCCACCTCCCAACCCCAGAAAACAGAAACCTCCCCCTCCTGTCTATACCTCCCACCTCCCAACCCCAGAAAACAGAAACCTCTCCCTCCTGTCTATACCTCCCACCTCCAAACCCCAGAAAACAGAAACCTCTTCCTCATGTCTATACCTCCCACCTCCCAACCCAGGAAAACAGAAACCTCCCCCTCCTGTTTATACCTCCCACCTCCCACCTCTCAACCCAGGAAAACAGAAACCTCCCCCTCCTGTTTATACCTCCCACCTCCCAACCCAGGAAAACAGAAACCTCCCCCTCCTGTTTATACCTCCCACCTCCCAACCCAGGAAAACAGAAAGGGAAAAACCCAACCTTAATCTACAAAGTCACGGCACAAAGGTGCTCAACTTTATATTGTGATTCAGTGAACGAGCGGCAAATTGAAATCTACTATCTGGCATTTCCATAATTATGTTACATTACCATATAAACCAAGCATTATATTTGGAAATGCCCCCTTTTGCAACGCTTGCATGACTTATCTCTCACAAAGGAGGCTCTGATCCAGAGAAATCCATTTCTTTAGTCATCTTTATATCCAGGGCCTTCAAGGCTCAATGACTACTCCTCTCTCTCTCTCTCTCTCTCTCTCACATGCTTTCTCTCTCTCTCTCTCCCTCTTTTGTTTCTAACGAGAAATGATCTGGGAATAATTTGCTCATAGCTCTGATAAAACTACAGAATGATGTTTTATATTTTTCTCCCAAAATAAACATCTCAATTGGGTGAAAGACAGGCCTTTCCTCGATTCCAACGTCATCTCTCCTCCTCTGTGAGGTCGATGAGTGTCCTCCTCTCCTCTGTGAGGTCGATGAGTGTCCTCCTCTCCGCTTTAAGTTGGATGAGTGTCCTCCTCTATGAGGTCGATCAGTGTCCTCCTCTGTGAGGTCGATGAGCGTCCTACTGTGTGAGGTCCATCCTCTCCTCTGTGAGGTCGATGAGTTTCCTCCTCTCCTCTGTGAGGTCGATGAGTGTCCTCCTCTCCTCTGTGAGGTCGATGAGTGTCCTCCTCTCCGCTTTAAGTTGGATGAGTGTCCTCCTCTATGAGGTCGATCAGTGTCCTCCTCTGTGAGGTCGATGAGCGTCCTACTGTTTTAGGTCGATGAGTGTCCTACTGTGTGAGGTCCATCAGTGTCCTCCTCTCCTCTGTGAGGTCGATGAGTTTCCTCCTCTCCTCTGTGAGGTCGATGAGTGTCCTCCTCTCCTCTGTGAGGTCGATGAGTGTCCTCCTCTCCTCTGTGAGGTCGATGAGTGTCATCCTCTTCTCTTTGAGGTCGATGAGTGTCCTCCTCTTTGAGGTCGATGAGAGTCCTCCTCTCCTCTGTGAGGACGATGAGAGTCCTCCTCTCCTCTGTGAGGTCGATGAGCGTCCTACTCTTCTCTGTGAGGTCGATGAGCGTCCTCCTCTGTGAGGTCGATGAGCGTCCTCCTCTCCTCTGTGAGGTCGATGAGTGTCTTCCTCTCCTCTTTGAGGTTGATGAGTGTCCTCCTCTTTGAGGTCGATGAGTGTCCTCCTATGCTCTGTGAGGTCGATGAGTGTCCTCCTCTCCTCTGTGAGGTCAATGAGTGTCCTTCTCTCCTCTGTGAGGTCGATGAGTGTCCTCCTCTCTTCTTTGAGGTCGAGGAGTGCCCTCCTCTCCTTTGTGAGGTCGATGAGAGTCCTCCTCTCCTCTGTGAGGTCGATGAGTGTCCTACTCTCCTCTTTGAGGTAGATGAGTGTCCTCCTCTCCTCTGTGAGTTCGATGAACGTCCTCCTGTGTGAGGTCGATGAGTGTCCTCCTGTGTGAGGTCCATCAGTGTCCTCCTCGCCTCTGTGAGGTTGATGAGTGTCCTCCTATCATCTGTGAGGTCGATGAGTGTCATCCTCTGTGAGGTCGATGAGTGTCCTCCTGTCCTCTGTGAGGTCGATGACTGTCTTCCTCTCCTCTGTGAGGTTGTGGAGTGTCCTCCTCTGTGAGGTCGTTGAGTGTCCTCGTCTGTGAGGTCGTTGAGTGTCCTCCTCTGTGAGGTCGATGAGTGTCCTCCTGTCCTCTGTGAGGTCGATGACTGTCCTCCTCTCCTATGTGAGGTCGTGGAGTGTCCTCCTCCGTGAGGTCGTTGAGTGTCCTCCTCTCCTCTGTGAGGTCGTGGAGTGTCCTCCTCTGTGAGGTCGATGAGTGTCCTCCTCTCCTCTGTGAGGTCGATGAGTGACCTTCTCTCCTCTGTGAGGTCGATGAGTGTCCTCCTCTCCTCTGTGAGGTCGATGAGTGTCCTCCTCTCCTCTGTGAGGTCGATGAGTGTCCTCCTCTCTTCTTTGAGGTCGAGGAGTGCCCTCCTCTCCTTTGTGAGGTCGATGAGAGTCCTCCTCTCCTCTATGAGGTCGATGAGTGTCCTCCTCTGTGAGGTTGATGAGCGTCCTCCTGTGTGAGGTCAATGAGTGTCCTCCTCGCCTCTGTGAGGTCGATGAGTTTCCTCCTCTCCTCTGTGAGGTCGATGACTGTCCTCCTCTCCTCTGTGAGGTCGTGGAGTGTCCTCCTCTGTGAGGTCGTTGAGTGTCCTCGTCTGTGAGGTCGTTGAGTGTCCTCCTCTGTGAGGTCGATGAGTGTCCTCCTGTCCTCTGTGAGGTCGATGACTGTCCTCCTCTCCTCTGTGAGGTCGTGGAGTGTCCTCCTCCGTGAGGTTGTTGAGTGTCCTCCTCTCCTCTGTGAGGTCGTGGAGTGTCCTCCTCTGTGAGGTAGATGAGTGTCCTCCTCTCCTCTGTGAGGTCGATGAGTGTCCTTCTCTCCTCTGTGAGGTCGATGAGTGTCCTCCTCTCCTCTGTGAGGTCGATGAGTGTCCTCCTCGCCTCTGTGAGGTCGATGAGTTTCCTCCTCTCCTCTGTGAGGTCGATGACTGTCCTCCTCTCCTCTGTGAGGTCGTGGAGTGTCCTCCTCTGTGAGGTCGTTGAGTGTCCTCGTCTGTGAGGTCGTTGAGTGTCCTCCTCTGTGAGGTCGATGAGTGTCCTCCTGTCCTCTGTGAGGTCGATGACTGTCCTCCTCTCCTCTGTGAGGTCGTGGAGTGTCCTCCTCTGTGAGGTCGATGAGTGTCCTCCTCACCTCTGTGAGGTCGATGAGTATCCTTCTCTCCTCTGTGAGGTCGATGAGTGTCATCCTCTCCTCTGTGAGGTCGATGAGTGTCCTCCTCTCCTCTGTGAGGTCGATGAGTGTCCTACTCTCATCTTTGAGGTAGATGAGTGTCCTCCTCTCCTCTGTGAGGTCGATGAGTGTCCTCCTCTATGAGGTCGATGAGTGTCCTCCTCTGTGAGGTTGATGAGCGTCCTCCTGTGTGAGGTCAATGAGTGTCCTCCTGTGTGAGGTCGATGAGTGTCCTCCTCGCCTCTGTGAGGTCGATGAGTTTCCTCCTCTCCTCTGTGAGGTCGATGAGTGTCCTCCTCTCCTCTGTGAGGTCGATGAGTGTCCTCCTCTCCTCAGTGAGGTCGATGAGTGTCCTCCTCTCCTCTGTGAGGTCGATGAGAGTCCTCCTCTCCTCAGTGAGGTCGATGAGACTCCTCCTCTCCTCTGTGAGGTCGATGAGCGTCCTACTCTGTGAGGTCGATGAGTGTCCTCCACTGTGAGGTCGATGAGTGTCCGCCTCTCCTCTGCGAGGTCGATGAGTGTCCTCCTCTGTGAGGTCGATGAGTGTCCTCCTCTGTGAGGTCGATGAGTGTCCTCCTCTCCTCTTTGAGGTCGATGAGAGTCCTCCTCTCCTCTGGGAGGTCGATGAGTGTCCTCCTCTGTGATGTCGATGAGTGTCCTCCTTTCCTCAGTGAGGTTGATGAGTGTCCTCCTCTGTGAGGTCGATGACTGTCCTCCTCTCCTCTGTGAGGTCGTGGAGTGTCCTCCTATCCTCTGTGAGGTTGATGAGTGTCCTCCTCTGTGAGGTCGATGAGTGTCCTCCTCTCCTCTGTGAGGTCGATGACTGTCCTCCTCTCCTCCGTGAGGTCGTGGAGTTTCCTCCTCTGTGAGGTCGTTGAGTGTCCTCGTCTGTGAGTTCGTTGAGTGTCCTCGTCCTTGAGTTCGTTGAGTGTCCTCCTCTGTGAGGTCGATGAGTGTCCTCCTCTCCTCTGTGAGGTCGATGACTGTCCTCCTCTCCTCTGTGAGGTCGTGGTGTATCCTCCTCCGTGAGGTTGTTGAGTGTCCTCCTCTGTGAGGGCGTGGAGTGTCCTACTCTCCTCTTTGAGGTAGATGAGTGTCCTCCTCTCCTCTGTGAGGTCGATGAGTGTCCTCCTCTGTGAGGTCGATGAGTGTCCTACTCTCCTCTTTGAGGTAGATGAGTGTCCTCCTCTCCTCTGTGAGGTCGATGAGTGTCCTCCTCTGTGAGGTCGATGAGTGTCCTCCTCTATGAGGTCAATGAGTGTCCTCCTCTGTGAGGTCGATGAGCGTCCTCCTGTGTGAGGTCGATGAGTGTCCTCCTGTGTGAGGTCCATCAGTGTCCTCCTCGCCTCTGTGAGGTCGATGAGTTTCCTCCTCTCCTCTGTGAGGTCGATGAGTGTCCTCCTCTCCTCTGTGAGGTCGTGGAGTGTCCTCCTATCCTCTGTGAGGTTGATGAGTGTCCTCCTCTGTGAGGTCGATGAGTGTCCTCCTCTCCTCTGTGAGGTCGATGACTGTCCTCCTCTCCTCTGTGAGGTCGTGGAGTTTCCTCCTCTGTGAGGTCGTTGAGTGTCCTCGTCTGTGAGTTCGTTGAGTGTCCTCGTCCTTGAGTTCGTTGAGTGTCCTCCTCTGTGAGGTCGATGACTGTCCTCCTCTCCTCTGTGAGGTCGTGGAGTATCCTCCTCCGTGAGGTTGTTGAGTGTCCTCCTCTGTGAGGTCGTGGAGTGTCCTACTCTCCTCTTTGAGGTAGATGAGTGTCCTCCTCTCCTCTGTGAGGTCGATGAGTGTCAAATCAAATCAAATCAAATTTATTTATATAGCCCTTCGTACATCAGCTGATATCTCAAAGTGCTGTACAGAAACCCAGCCTAAAACCCCAAACAGCAAGCAATGCAGGTGGAGAAGCACAGTGGCTAGGAAAAACTCCCTAGAAAGGCCAATACCTAGGAAGAAACCTAGAGAGGAACCAGGCTATGTGGGGTGGCCAGTCCTCTTCTGGCTGTGCCGGGTGGAGATTATAACAGAACATGGTCAAGATGTTCAATGTTCATAAATGACCAGCATGGTCGAATAATAATAAGGCAGAACAGTTGAAACTAGAGCAGCAGCACAGTCAGGTGGAAGTTGAAACTGGAGCAGCAGCATGGCCAGGTAGACTGGGGACAGCAAGGAGTCATCATGTCAGGTAGTCCTGGGGCATGGTCCTAGGGCTCAGGTCAGTTGAAACTGGAACAGCAGCATGGCCAGGTGGACTGGGGACAGCAAGGAGTCATCATGTCAGGTAGTCCTGGGGCATGGTCCTAGGGCTCAGGTCCTCCGAGAGAGAGAAAGAAAGAGAGAAGGAGAGAATTAGAGAACGCACACTTAGATTCACACAGGACACCGAATAGGACAGGAGAAGTACTCCAGATATAACAAACTGACCCCAGCCCCCCGACACATAAACTACTGCAGCATAAATACTGGAGGCTGAGACAGGAGGGGTCAGGAGTGTCCTCCTCTGTGAGGTCGATGAGTGTCCTACTCTCCTCTTTGAGGTAGATGAGTGTCCTCCTCTCCTCTGTGAGGTCGATGAGTGTCCTCCTCTGTGAGGTCGATGAGTGTCCTCCTCTGTGAGGTCGATGAGTGTCCTCCTCTATGAGGTCAATGAGTGTCCTCCTCTGTGAGGTCGATGAGCGTCCTCCTGTGTGAGGTCGATGAGTGTCCTCCTGTGTGAGGTCCATCAGTGTCCTCCTCGCCTCTGTGAGGTCGATGAGTTTCCTCCTCTCCTCTGTGAGGTCGATGAGTGTCCTCCTCTCCTCTGTGAGGTCGATGAGTTTCCTCCTCTCCTCTGTGAAGTCGATGAGTGTCCTCCTCTCCTCTTTGAGGTCGATGGGAGTCCTCCTCTCCTCAGTGAGGTCGATGAGACTCCTCCTCTCCTCTGTGAGGTCGATGAGAGTGTCCTCCTCTCCTCAATAGTCTCATCCCACAGAGGAACCACAACTATCCTCTCAGGTTCACTATCGCTGAAGCGTTTAGAAATCTGCCATTTTGAATCACCAGGGAGGAATAAGAGAGTAAGATTAAAAAAGGATGTCAGATGTAAAGTAGTCAGTTTTCAGATGCATCATTTACATCGATGTGTTACTGAATGTGGGCCAGGGGTTACAGGAAAACCGACCAGAGAGGAGGAAGTTGTCCACAGCAGGCGGCCATTGCTGTCTACCTCAATGTCCACAAATGGACCAATGTTAATTTTGTCAACAAGAAGAGTGACTAAAATATTCGTCAAAAAAAATAAAAAATCATTGGCAATTTTGACGAGGCTAAATATACCCACAAAAAAAACTATAACCAAACGAAAATAATTTTTAATTTCAGTTGACAAAAACGAGACAAGAAAAAATTATCTCTGTGACTAAAATCTGACTACTATGTTGACTGGACAAGAGTTTTTTAGAGAGATTGAAAGCTTTTCAGTGAAAACCCAGTGCAGTTCTGTTCAGCAGTGGGTAGGATGCATCCGGCTCCGCCTCCGTTTAGAGCCAAAAACACTGTGGCTCTGCCTCCGTTTAGAGCCAAACACACTGTGGCTCCACCTCCATTTATAGCCAAACACACTGTGGCTCCGCCTCCGTTTATAGCCAAACACACTGTGGCTCCACCTCCGTTTATAGACAAACACACTGTGGCTCCGCCTCCGCCTCCGTTTAGAGCCAAACACACTGTGGCTCCGCCTCCATTTATAGCCAAACAGACTCTAGCTCCGCCTCCGTTAGCTCCGCCTCCGTTTATAGCCAAACACACTGTGGCTCCGCCTCCGTTTAGAGCCGAACACACTGTGGCTCCGCCTCCATTTATAGCCAAACACACTGTGGCTCCGCCTCCGTTTATAGCCAAACACACTTTGGCTCCGCCTCCGTTTATAGCCAAACACACTGTGGCTCCGCCTCCGTTTATAGCCAAACACACTGTGGCTCCGCCTCCGTTTAGAGCCAAACACCCTGTGGCTCCGCCTCCGTTTATAGCCAAACACACTGTGGCTCCGCCTCCGTTTATAGCCAAACACACTATGGCTCCACCTCCGTTTAGAGCCAAACACACTGTGGCTCCGCCTCCGTTTATAGCCAAACACATTGTGCAGGTGAATTTTACATTTAGAAAGCATATATGGGGCTGTTCTTAAAGGCAACTTGTGGACCAGAATGTTTAACTATTTAGGCTATACCTCATCATGTTACCTCATTAGCTAGCTATCGTGCTTTCCGGAAAGTATTCAGACCCCCTGAATTTTTCCACATTTTGTTACATTAAAGCCTTATTCTCAAATGGATGAATTCACAGTACCCCATAATGACATCACAATACCCCATAATGACAAAGCAAAAACAGGCTTTTAGAAAATGTTGCATCAGACTGGGACAAAGCTTCACCTTCCAACAGGACAACGACCATTAGCAGACAGCCAAGAGAACGCAGGAGTGGCTTAGGAAGAAGTCTCATAATGCCCTTGAGGACAAGTCTCTGAATGCCCTTGAGTGGCCTCGCCAGAGCCCGGACTTGAACTCGATTGTACATCTCTGGAGAGTCCTGAAAATAGCTATGCAGCGACACTCCCCATCGACCTCCCCAAATACACCTGTGTAGCTTCATACCTGTTAGAAATCTATGTCATTCTTCAACAACACAAACTCCAAAGCAAATCAGGGGCAGAAAAGTAGGTTTATTTGAGAAGGACAAATCAAGATGTTATGCTGGGGGTTAGATGTTCAGATGTTCAGATGTTCAACCTCCCCTGTCCCCAATCAGAAGTCCCCGGTCCTCAGCTTTACTCCACTGAACAATGGAACAGGATGCCATGTATAACCACCCTAACCTGGGATTGACCAATCAGAAGTCCCCTGTCCTCAGTTAACCTGGGGTTGACCAATCAGAATTCCCCGGTCCTCATCTTTTCCCCACTGAACCAAGGAGCAGGATGCCAGGTATAACCCCCCACCCTAGCCTGGGGTTGACCAATCAGAAGTCCTTGCAGTACAGCTTGGCCAATGGCCAAATAACAAGTATCCTGCTCCAGACTCGATGTAAAGAACGTAGCACACGTAGCTCTGAGTTCAGGAGTGACATTCCACAGAGTGTAAACAGCTGTTGACCTGAAACCCAACTCCTATTTACAATTCCCTATTGACCATTAGTACTCTAGTTTTTAGTCCTCTCATTCTCTCATCCTCACAAACTCTCAAACTCTCAACCTCTCAAACTCTCAAACTCTGCGTTGTGTATTTATCTTCAATATACTCCTATATACCCAAGAAGACTCGAGGCTGTAAATGCTGCCAAAGTTGCTTCAACAAAGTACTGAGTAAAGGGTCTGAGTACTTCCGTAAATGTGATATTTCTGTTTCTATTTTTAATAAATTAGCAACATTTCCTCCCCAAATTTTTTTTGCTTTGTCATTATGGGGTATTGTGATGTCATTATGGGGTATTGTGATGTCATTATGGGGTATTGTGGTGTCATTATGGGGTATTGTGGTGTCATTATGGGGTATTGTGGTGTCATTATGGGGTATTGTGGTGTCATTATGGGGTATTGTGGTGTCATTATGGGGTATTGTGATGTCATTATGGGGTATTGTGGTGTCATTATGGGGTATTGTGGTGTCATTATGGGGTATTGTGGTGTCATTATGGGGTATTGTGGTGTCATTATGGGGTATTGTGGTGTCATTATGGGGTATTGTGGTGTCATTATGGGGTATTGTGGTGTCATTATGGCACAGTGTTGGCTGGGGTAGGCAGTCATTGTAAATAAGAATTTGTTCTTAACTGACTTGCCGAGTTAAATACTGTCCTCTAATGGAGGAGGCCATTCCGTGTCTACTACACTGTCCTCTAATGGAGGAGGCCATTCTGTGTCTACCACACTGTCCTCTAATGGAGAAGGCCATTCTGTCTCTACCACACTGTTGCAATTGAGATAGCATCTAACATAAAACTCCTGTGCTTCAATGCAGAATGACAATGAAGAGTGACTAATCGAAAACACACACTGTAAACCTTGTCCTCCCTCATACCGTTCTCCCTGCCTCTGTCCACCTCTCCCTCATACCGTTCTCCCTTCCTCTATCCACATCTCCCTCATACCGTTCTCCCTTCCTCTGTCCACCTCTCCCTCATACCGTTCTCCCTGCCTCTGTCCACATCTCCCTCATACCGTTCTCCCTTCCTCTGTCCACATCTCCCTCATACCGTTCTCCATTCCTCTGTCCACATCTCCCTCATACCGTTCTCCCTTCCTCTGTCCACCTCTCCCTCATACCGTTCTCCATTCCTCTGTCCACATCTCCCTCATACCGTTCTCCCTTCCTCTGTCCACCTCTCCCTCATACCGTTCTCCATTCCTCTGTCCACATCTCCCTCATACCGTTCTCCCTTCCTCTGTCCACCTCTCCCTCATACCGTTCTCCCTGCCTCTGTCCACATCTCCCTCATACCGTTCTCCCTTCCTCTGTCCACATCTCCCTCATACCGTTCTCCCTTCCTCTGTCCACCTCTCCCTCATACCGTTCTCCCTGCCTCTGTCCACATCTCCCTCATACCGTTCTCCCTTCCTGTGTCCACATCTCCCTCATACCGTTCTCCCTTCCTCTGTCCACCTCTCCCTCATACCGTTCTCCATTCCTCTCTCCACATCTCCCTCATACCGTTCTCCCTTCCTCTGTCCACCTCTCCCTCATACCGTTCTCCATTCCTCTGTCCACATCTCCCTCATACCGTTCTCCCTTCCTCTGTCCACCTCTCCCTCATACCGTTCTCCCTGCCTCTGTCCACCTCTCCCTCATACCGTTCTCCCTGCCTCTGTCCACATCTCCCTCATACCGTTCTCCCTTCCTCTGTCCACATCTCCCTCATACCGTTCTCCATTCCTCTGTCCACATCTCCCTCATACCGTTCTCCCTTCCTCTGTCCACCTCTCCCTCATACCGTTCTCCATTCCTCTGTCCACATCTCCCTCATACCGTTCTCCCTTCCTCTGTCCACCTCTCCCTCATACCGTTCTCCATTCCTCTGTCCACATCTCCCTCATACCGTTCTCCCTTCCTCTGTCCACCTCTCCCTCATACCGTTCTCCCTTCCTCTGTCCACATCTCCCTCATACCGTTCTCCCTGCCTCTGTCCACCTCTCCCTCATACCGTTCTCCCTGCCTCTGTCCACATCTCTGTCCACATCTCCCTCATACCGTTCTCCCTGCCTCTGTCCACCTCTCCCTCATACCGTCCTCCCTCATACTGTTCTCCCTGCCCCTGTCCACATCTCCCTCATACCGTTCTCCCTTCCTCTGTCCACATCTCCCTCATACCGTTCTCCCTGCCTCTGTCCACCTCTCCCTCATACCGTTCTCCCTGCCTCTGTCCACCTCTCCCTCATACCGTTCTCCCTTCCTCTGTCCACATCTCCCTCATACCGTTCTCCCTTCCTCTGTCCACATCTCCCTCATACCGTTCTCCCTTCCTCTGTCCACCTCTCCCTCACACCGTTCTCCCTGCCTCTGTCCACATCTCCCTCATACCGTCTCCCTTCCTCTGTCCACCTCTCCCTCATACCGTTCTCCCTTCCTCTGTCCACATCTCCCTCATACCGTTCTCCAGTCCTCTGTCCACCTCTCCCTCACACCGTTCTCCCTGCCTCTGTCCACATCTCCCTCATACCGTTCTCCCTGCCTCTGTCCACCTCTCCCTCATACCGTTCTCCCTGCCTCTATCCACCTCTCCCTCATACCGTTCTCCCCTTCCTCTGTCCACATCTCCCTCATACCGTTCTCCCTTCCTCTGTCCACATCTCCCTCATACCGTTCTCCCTCATACCGTTCTCCCTGCCTCTGTCCACCTCTCCCTCATACCGTTCTCCCTGCCTCTGTCCACCTTTCCCTCATACCGTTCTCCCTGCCTCTATCCACCTCTCCCTCATACCGTTCTCCCTTCCTCTGTCCACATCTCCCTCATACCGTTCTCCCTCATACCGTTCTCCCTTCCTCTGTCCACCTCTCCCTCATACCGTTCTCCCTGCCTCTGTCCACCTCTCCCTCATACCGTTCTCCCTTCCTCTGTCCACCTCTCCCTCATGCCGTTCTCCCTGCCTCTGTCCACCTCTCCCTCATACCGTTCTCCCTTCCTCTGTCCACCTCTCCCTCATACCGTTCTCCCTGCCTCTGTCCACCTCTCCCTCATACCGTTCTCCCTTCCTCTGTCCACCTCTCCCTCATACCGTTCTCCCTTCCTCTGTCCACATCTCCCTCATACCGTTCTCCCTCATACCGTTCTCCCTTCCTCTGTCCACCTCTCCCTCATACCGTTCTCCCTTCCTCTGTCCACATCTCCCTCATTCCATTCTCCCTTCCTCTGTCCACTTCTCCCTCATACCGAGATTGAACAAGCAGGTTTTTGATAGAAACGACATCTACTTAGTTGTGTTCCTCAATACAAAATCTATGACTCATGAAGAACATTCTTCTGTGTTTCTCTCTCCGAACAGAATGCATATTTCTCAGCTATTTCCTAGTTTTGTATCGATTGGATTCACATTCACAAGAGTAAAACATGAATCATAAGAACACTGCACACAGACTAGTATAAAAAGACTGCTTGAACAGATTGTTAGGCAGCTTTCATTCTCCTGTTTGACTGTTCCTTCCTTCCTTCCTTCCTTCCTTCCTTCCTTCCTTCCTTCCTTCCTTCCTTCCTTCCTTCCTTCCTTCCTTCCTTCCTTCCTTCCTTCCTTCCTTCCTTCCTTCCTTCCTTCCTTCCTTTCTTCCTTTCTTCCTTTCTTCCTTTCTTCCTTCCTCCCCAGCCTATGAGCTTAATGAGTGTCTGGACCCAGAGCCGTTCCGTTACGGCGTGGTGGTGGGGGCAGGCTACAACGTGGGCCAGTCCATTTCCTTTGAGTGTCTCCCCGGCTACCAGTTAATGGGACATTCCATCCTGACCTGCGAACACGGGACCACACGCAACTGGGACCGCCCCTTCCCTCGCTGTGAAGGTAACACACTACAGACCCTAACTCTGATTCGCTAGTCCCACCCATACTAACACCTCGTTGGTCCGTAATTTGCTAGCACCACCCATACTAACACCCCGTTGGTCCAACTACTTCCTGTTCAACTTAGAAAACGGACCTAAGAAACAACTTAAAGCACCAACATACCCCTCTTCCTAGAAGCATCCATAACACACATTTCCTGTGTCTACTGAGCGGTAGTGTCATCATTCCCGGAGGCCTCTGTGCGTAGGTTCCGGATGAACTCTTATGAATAATTCAAATTAACCCGCATTAACCACCTCCCATTACCGGACTCGAGGTCTTCAGAGGAATCAATACAAACTCCAAGGAGAAAAGGGAACGAAATGGAGAGAAAGGGAACGTATTGCGTCATATAGGGAATAGGTTTCCATTTTGGGACACGACCAAAGTCAGGGGAGATAGAGACAAAGTAATGGGTACTCTCTTCTCCGTCTCGCCCTTCACCCACATTCTCTCACTCTCTGTCAATTATTAAAGAAGGCTGGTAAAATTACAGGCAGGCAGGAGAGGTGACACCCGTGACAGGGGTCCTTGAATGGACGCGTTGGAAGATAGATGGGGTGGAATAACTGAGGAGAGAGAGCTAGAGCTAGAGCTAGAGAGAGAGAGAGAGAGAGAGAGAGAGAGAGAGAGAGAGTGAGAGAGAGAGAGAGAGAGAGAGAGAGAGAGAGGGGGATGGAGAGGGAGAGGGAGAGGGAGAGAGAGAGGGAGAGAGAGAGAGAGAGAGAGAGGGGGGGGGGGGGGGGAGAGGGAGAGGGAGAGAGAGGGAGAGAGAGAGAGAGAGAGAGAGAGAGAGAGAGAGACAGAGAGAGACAGAGAGAAAGAGAGGGGGGGAGGGAGAGGGAGAGAGAGAGAGACAGAGAGAGAGAGAGGGGGGGAGGGAGAGGGAGAGAGAGAGAGAGAGAGAGAGAGAGAGACAGAGAGAGAGAGAGAGAGAGAGGGAGAGGGGCATGGAGAGGGAGAGGGAGAGACTCCTTACAGAGTGTGTGGGTGAGTGCGTGCCTTTGTATGCCTGTGAGCATATGTGTGTAACGCCTACGTGTGTGATACACCAACCCATCTCCAGCCCTCCTGCGAGGGTCTCTGACTGTGAATGTAATTGATTTGGCTTTAATACATGATGAGAGGGCATGAGATACAGAAGGAAGAGACAGAGAGAGAGACCATCTCACTACTGACCATATATACACCTTACCCACACTAATGAATAAACACCATCTCACTACTGACCATATATACACCTTACCCACACTAATGAATAAACACCATCTCACTACTGACCATATATACACCTTACCCACACTAATGAATAAACACCATCTCACTACTGACCATATATACACCTTACCCACACTAATGAATAAACACCATCTCACTACTGACCATATATACACCTTACCCACACTAATGAATAAACACCATCGCACTACTGACCATATATACACCTTACCCACACTAATGAATAAACACCATCGCACTACTGACCATATATACACCTTACCCACACTAATGAATAAACACCATCGCACTACTGACCATATATACACCTTACCCACACTAATGAATAAACACCATCTCACTACTGACCATATATACACCTTACCCACACTAATGAATAAACACCATCTCACTACTGACCATATATACACCTTACCCACACTAATGAATAAACACCATTGCACTACTGACCATATATACACCTTACCCACACTAATGAATAAACACCATCACACTACTGACCATATATACACCTTACCCACACTAATGAATAAACACCATCTCACTACTGACCATATATACACCTTACCCACACTAATGAATAAACACCATCTCACTACTGACCATATATACACCTTACCCACACTAATGAATAAACACCATCACA
Source organism: Oncorhynchus kisutch (assembly GCF_002021735.2). Taxonomy (NCBI): domain Eukaryota; kingdom Metazoa; phylum Chordata; class Actinopteri; order Salmoniformes; family Salmonidae; genus Oncorhynchus; species Oncorhynchus kisutch. The sequence goes on from NC_034187.2 coordinate 86,867,064, forward strand.
CTACTGACCATATATACACCTTACCCACACTAATGAATAAACACCATCGCACTACTGACCATATATACACCTCACACACACGAATTAATAAACACCATCTCACTACTGACCATATATACACCTTACCCACACTAATGAATAAACACCATCTCACTACTGACCATATATACACCTTACCCACACTAATGAATAAACACCATCTCACTACTGACCATATATACACCTTACCCACACTAATGAATAAACACCATCTCACTACTGACCATATATACACCTTACCCACACTAATGAATAAACACCATCTCACTACTGACCATATATACACCTTACCCACACTAATGAATAAACACCATCTCACTACTGACCATATATACACCTTACCCACACTAATGAATAAACACCATCTCACTACTGACCATATATACACCTTACCCACACTAATGAATAAACACCATCGCACTACTGACCATATATACACCTTACCCACACTAATGAATAAACACCATCGCACTACTGCCCATATATACACCTTACCCACACTAATGAATAAACACCATCGCACTACTGACCATATATACACCTTACCCACACTAATGAATAAACACCATCTCACTACTGACCATATATACACCTTACCCACACTAATGAATAAACACCATCTCACTACTGACCATATATACACCTTACCCACACTAATGAATAAACACCATCTCACTACTGACCATATATACACCTTACCCACACTAATGAATAAACACCATCTCACTACTGACCATATATACACCTTACCCACACTAATGAATAAACACCATCTCACTACTGACCATATATACACCTTACCCACACTAATGAATAAACACCATCGCACTACTGACCATATATACACCTTACCCACACTAATGAATAAACACCATCGCACTACTGCCCATATATACACCTTACCCACACTAATGAATAAACACCATCGCACTACTGACCATATATACACCTTACCCACACTAATGAATAAACACCATCGCACTACTGACCATATATACACCTTACCCACACTAATGAATAAACACCATCGCACTACTGACCATATATACACCTTACCCACACTAATGAATAAACACCATCGCACTACTGACCATATATACACCTTACCCACACTAATGAATAAACACCATCGCACTACTGACCATATATACACCTTACCCACACTAATGAATAAACACCATCACACTACTGACCATATATACACCTTACCCACACTAATGAATAAACACCATCTCACTACTGACCATATATACACCTCACACACACTAATGAATAAACACCATCTCACTACTGACCATATATACACCTCACACACACTAATGAATAAACACCATCGCACTACTGACCATATATACACCTTACCCACACTAATGAATAAACACCATCGCACTACTGACCATATATACACCTTACCCACACTAATGAATAAACACCATCGCACTACTGACCATATATACACCTTACCCACACTAATGAATAAACACCATCACACTACTGACCATATATACACCTCACACACACTAATTAATACACACCATTACCCACACTAATGAATAAACACCAAAAACAAAGGACATCAAAATCTTTTGTTTCTTTTTTGACTTTAAAAAAGCATTTGATCGGTCTATTCTTCAGAGTTCTCCAGAGTGGGCTTGGTGGTCAGGTGTATGACTTAATAAAATATATGTACACAGAAAACAAGTGAGCAATAAATATCAAAAACCAAAGAACATATTTATTGTCGCAATGTCGAGGTGTGAGACAAGGCTGCAGTTTGAGTCCAAACCTTTTCAATATTTATATCAATGAATTAGCAGACATGTTGGACCATTCTGCAGCCCCAGAACTCACACTATTTAACACAGAGGTGAAATACCTGCAATATGCTGATGACTTGGTACGTCTATCACCAACTAAAGAAGGTCTTCAAAGGAACGTTAAGGCGAGGCACCCTTAATAAGGATTTTCTTTACTCTCATCAGACTGAAACTGTAATTCTGTTAGTTAAAGGGAAGGATGTACTAATGTAATTCTGTTAGTTAAAGGGAAGGATGTACTACTGTATTACTGTTAGCTAAGGGGATGGATGTACTACTGTAGTTATGTTAGTTAAAGGGAAGGATGTACTACTGTAATTATGTTAGTTAAAGGGAAGGATGTACTACTGTAATTATGTTAGTTAAAGGGACGGATGTACTACTGTAATTATGTTAGTTAAAGGGAAAGATGTACTACTGTAATTATGTTAGTTAAAGGGAAGGATGTACTACTGTAATTATGTTAGTTAAAGGGAAGGATGTACTACTGTAATTATGTTAGTTAAAGGGAAGGATGTACTACTGTAATTATGTTAGTTAAAGGGAAGGATGTACTACTGTAATTATGTTAGTTAAAGGGAAGGATGTACTACTGTAATTATGTTAGTTAAAGGGAAGGATGTACTACTGTAATTATGTTAGTTAAAGGGAAGGATGTACTAATGTAATTCTGTTAGTTAAAGGGAAGGATGCACTACTGTAATTCTGTTAGTTAAAGGGAAGGATGTACTACTGTAATTATGTTAGCTAAGGGGAAGCATGTACTACTGTAATTCTGTTAGCTAAGGGGATGGATGTACTACTGTAATTCTGTTAGCTAAGGGGATGGATGTACTACTGTAATTATGTTAGCTAAGGGGATGGATGTACTACTGTAATTATGTTAGCTAAGGGGATGATGTACTAATGTAATACTGTTAGCTAAGTGGATGGATGTACTACTGTAATTCTGTTAGCTAAGGGGATGAATGTACTACTGTAATTATGTTAGCTAAGGGGGAGGATGTACTACTGTAATTATGTTAGCTAAGGGGGAGGATGTACTACTGTAATTATGTTAGCTAAGGGGGAGGATGTACTATTGTAATTCTGTTAGCTAAGGGGGAGGATATACTACTGTAATTCTGTTAGCTAAGGGGTGGATGTACTACTCTGATTCTATTCATCAATTTCGCTCAGGGGAGTGAGTGAGTGTGTGTGTTGTTTGTTTTGTGTGTGTGTATCTGTGTTCTGTGTGTGTGTGTTGGTTGTTGTATGTTTGTCAGTACCAAGGGGAGACTAAGAATCTCAGGAGATATGTCCTGTGGCTCTGAGAGTCAGAGATAAGGGGTAGGAGGAGGGGGGGTTGGAGGAACCAGTGGGGTCAGAGTTGAGAGGTAGGAGGAGGGGGGGTAGTCGGGCCCAGTGGGGTCAGAGTTGAGAGGTAGGAGGAGGGAGGGTTGTAGGATCCAGTGGGGTCAGAGTTGAGGTGTAGGAGGAGGAGTATGTTCTTACATGGTTGTCTCATTGTCACACCACTAGTGTCCTCTACTGCCCAGCAACACTATTACCCCTAACACACACACACACACACACACACACACACACACACACACACACACACACACACACACACACACACACACACACACACACACACACACACACACACACGCACACCTCTCCAGTGCTTCCCTCCCTCCCACCCTCCATCCATCTGTCCCCAGAACCTTGTAAAATCCTCCTCACCCCTCCATCCCTCCCTCCCTAGACCCTTGTAAAATCCTCCCCACCCCTCCATCCATCCCTCCCTCCCTAGACCCTTGTTTCCTCCACCACTCCATCCCTCCTTCCCTCCCCAGCCCCACGTGGCGTCCACTGGGACGGGGTTATGGCCTTATCTTCCTGGAACACTCCAAACCAGGCCTTGCTCTCTAACAGGCTTTCTGGGTAATCTTCTGCTATGACAACCGTTTCAGCATCTCAGAGAAAGAGAGAGGGAGATTCCTCTGGTTTTATTCTTGGGTCTGTTGTGTTTAATATCTGTTCTCTATCCTCCTCTCTCTCTCTCTCTCTCTCTCTCTCTCTCTCTCTCTCGCTCTCTCTCTCTCTCTCTCTCTCCCTCTCTCTCTCTCTCTCTCTCTCTCTCTCTCTTCTCTCTGTCTCCCTCTCTCTCTCTCTCTCTCTCTCTCTCTCTCTCTCTCTCTCTCTCTCTCTCTCTCTCCCTCTCTCCCTCTCTCTCTCCACCCCTATCATTCCACCTCTCTCTCCCCCATCTCCCCAGTGCCTTGTGGGGGTAACATCAAGTCAGACAACGGAACTATCTTCTCTCCTGGTTATCCGGAGGAGTACCCCAGCTCTGCTGACTGTACCTGGTTGATCACCGTAGCAACAGGCCTGGGTGTCAGACTCAACTTTACCCTACTGCAGGTCCATGGGCCACATGACTTCATCACTGTCTGGTGAGTATTTATATATATATATTAACCTTTATTTAACCAAGAAAAGTCAGAAGTCATTAGGAAACAGTCAGACATACAACAGAAGCACACTGATAATCTGTAGGCATAACTGTGATTCATAAAGATAATATAATATAAAGACATGTCCTGTACATCTATGGCTATCTCTCAATTAGCACCCTATTCCCTATATAGTACACTACTTTAGACCAAAGCCCTATGTAACCCTATTCCCTATATAGTACACTACTTTAGACCAGAGCCCTATGGCACCCTATTCCCTATATAGTGCACTACTTTAGACCAGAGCCCTATGGCACCCCATTCCCTATATATATATATATCCCTATATAGTGCACTACTTTTGACCAGGGTCCATACATAATTGCGCCGACAGAGATGGTCATTTCAGGTCCTTAAGAAACTATTCAGTAATTTTTTTGTTCATGTATTCTTACATTGTTAGCCAGGAAAATCTCACGTGTTATTATTATTATCCGAGAAGAACTACCGGACATTTACCAACATTACCAACATTTACCAACATTGACCAACATTACCAACATTTACCAACATTACCAACATTTACCAACATTTACCAACATTACCAACATTTACCAACATTACCAACGTTGCCAACATTTACCAACATTACCAACATTACCAACATTACCAACATTTACCAACATTACCAACATTTACCAACATTACCAACATTTACCAACATTTGCCAACATTGCCAACATTTGCCAACATTACCAACATTTACCAACATTTACCAACATTAACAACATTTACCAACATTAACTACATTTACCAACATTACCAACATTTATCAACATTACCAACATTTACAAACATTTACCAACATTTACCAACATTACCAACATTACCAACAATTACCAACAATTACCAACATTTACCAACATTTACCAACATTACCAATATTACCAACATTACGACCATGAATACAGAATACGGCTTTCCAGAAGCGGATCCTTTGTTCGGAACTCCACTCTGGACACTGACTCACGGATCTCATCCCAGTGGTCGACCCAAAACAACGGAGAGGCTGCAGGAGAGGCAGACGGAGCGGCCTACGGGTCAGACTCAGAAGGCGAGCACACCATCCACCACTCCAGAGCATATTACTCGCCAATGTCCAATCTCTAGACAACAAGGTGGATGAAATTAGGGCACGAGTTGATTTCCAGAGAGACATCAGAGATTGTAACATTTTATGTTTCACGGAAACATGGATCACTCCGTATATGAGTCGGTACAACCACCCTGTTTCTTCACACGTCGACAGACGTCGACAGAAACAAACATCTCTCTGGTACGAAGAAGGGTGGGGGAGTATGGTGTAACATCATTTTGTTCACCTGACCTAGAATTCCTTACAATCAAATGCAGACCACATTATCTACCAAGATAATTATTTTAGGCTATAGTCACAGCCGTGTATATCACCCCCCAAGCAGATACCTCGACGGCCCTGAAAGAACTGGACTTCACTGGAAACCATATATCCTGAGGCTGAATTTATTGTAGCTGGGGATTTTTAACAAAGCTAATCTGAGAACAAGGCTCCCTAAAATCTAGTATCATATCAAACGTCTCGAACGCGCGACACAAGCTCGTATCATTCTGGACCATTGATACTCTAACTTTCGTGATGCATACAAAGCCCTCCCCCTCCCTCCATTTGGCAAATCTGACCATGACTCCATTCTGTAGATCCCAGCCTATAGACAAAAACCGAAACAGGAGACGCCCATGCTCAGGTCTATCCAACGCTGGCCTGACCAATCTTCTGGGCAACCTCAGAAAACAACATTGAGATATACGCTGACTCGGTGAGCGAGTTTATTAGCAAGTACATTGGTGACTGTGACTAGACAGAAACCATGGATTGATGGCAGCATTCGCGCAAAACTGAGAGTGCGAACCACCGCTATTAATCACGGGAATACATAAAGAAAACCAGCCCCGTCGCGGACATCGACGTCTTGCTCCCAGACAAATTAAACCACTTCTTTGCTCGCTTTGAGGACAAAGAGGCCTCCTACCAAAGCCTGTGGGCTCTCCTTCTCCATGGCCAACGTGAGTAAAACATTTAAGCGTGTTAACCCTCGCAAGGCTGCCGGCCCAGACGGCATCCCCAGCCGCGTCCTCAGAGCATGTGCAGACCAGCTGCCTGGTGTGTTTACAGACATATTCAATCAATCCCTATCCCAATCTGCAGTGCCCACATGCTTCAGATGGCCACCATTGTTCCTGTTCCCAAGAAAGCTGAGATAACTGAACTTAATAAAGACTTCCGCCCCGTAGCACTCACTTCTGTCATCATTAAGTGCTTTGAGAGACTAGTCAAGGATCATATCACCTCCACCTTAGGTGATACCCTAGACCCACTCCAATTTGCTTACTGCCCCAATAGATCCACAGAGATGCAATCGCCATCACACTGCACACTGCCCTATCCCATCTGGACAAGAGGAATACCTATGTAAGAATGCTGTTCATTGACTACAGCTCACCATTTAACACCAGAGTACCCTCCAAACTCGTCATTAAGCTCGACCCCGCCCTGTGCAACTGGGTCCTGGACTTTCTGACGGGCCACCCCCAGGTGGTGAGGGTAGGTAACAACATCTCCACCGCGCTGATCCTCAACACAGGGGCCCCACAAGGGTGCGCCCTCTCCTGTACTCCCTGTTCAACCACGACTGTGTGGCCATGCACGCCTCCAACTCAATCATCAAGTTTGCAGATGACACTACAGTGGTAGGCTTGATTACCAACAACAACGAGGTGGCTTACAGGGAGGAGGTGAGGGCTCTGGGAGTGTGGTGTCAGGAAAATAACCTCACACTCAACGTCCAAAAAACTACGGAGATGATTGTGGACTTCAAGAAACAGCAGAGGGAGCACCCCCCCACATCAACAGGACAGTAGTGGAGAAGGTGGAAAGTTTTAAGTTCCTCGGCGTACACATCATGGACAAACTGAAATGGTCCACCCACACACGCAGCGTGGTGAAGAAGGTGCAACAGCGCCTCTTCAACCTCAGGAAGCTGATGAAATGTGGCTTTTCACCTAAATCCCTCATAAACTTTTACAGATGCACAATTGAGAGCATTCTGTCGGGCTGTATCACCGCCTGGTACGGCAACTGCTCTGCCCACAACTGCAAGGCTCTCCAAAGGGTAGTGCGATCTGCACAACGCATCATTGGGGGCAAACACCTACAGCACCCGATGTCAGAGGAAGGCCAAAAAGATCATCAAGGACAACAAACACCCGAGCCACTGCCTGTTCACCCCTCTATCATCCAGAAGGAGAGGGTGGACTTTGGGATGCTGTCTATCACTATATAGGGAATAGGGTGGACTTTGGGCTATATAGGGAATAGGGTGGACGTTGGGATGCTGCCTACTGAGACTGAATGCTCCTGGTTTAACCTTGGAGGGCAGCTTGAGTTTGTTGTCTTTGAGGTAGAAACAAGTTACATAACATACAGTTCATTTTTTATTGTTGAAGTTGTTGTTGCCCTTGTGCTAAATTGTGTTTTTGTGAAAATGTGCAACTTGTGAGTTTGTCTCTTGAATTGGATCAAGGCCTACACAATATATCCTGCCATTCTCAAAGGATATGTAAGGAAAGTGGATCATGTCTTTGTCCATAGAACCCTGCATCTGTCAGACACAACTGAACAAGATACTAGATGTCCTTTTCTCTCTCTCTCACGCTCTCTCTCTCGTGCTATCTCTCTCACGCTCTCTCTCTCGTGCTCTCTCTCTCACGCTCTCTCTCGTGCTATCTCTCTCACGCTCTCTCTCGCGCTCTCTCTCTCGCGCTCTCTCTCTCTCGCTCTATCTCTCTCTCGCTCTATCCTCTCTCTCGCTCTCTCTCTCTCTCACGATCTCTCTCTCACGCGCTCTCTCGTGCTCTCTCTCACGCTCTCTCTCTCTCTCTCACGCTCTCTCTCTCACGCTCTCTCCCTCGGCGCTCCCTCTCTCACGCTCTCTCTCTCGCGCTCTATCTCTCTCTCGCTCTCTCTCTTGCTCTCTTTCTCTCTCTCTCTCTCTCACATATTCAGAATGTAGGGTAGGGATAGGATTTAACCTGCGTGATGTTGCAAGTGTCCCTTCATGTCCCCTCTGTGACTTCCCTCCGTGTCCCCTCTGTGACTTCCCTCCGTGTCCCCTCTGTGACTTCCCTCCGTGTCCCCTCTGTGACTCCCCTCCGTGTCCCCTCTGTGACTTCCCTCCATGTCCCCTCTGTGACTTCCCTCCATGTCTCCTCTGTGACTTCCCTTCATGTCCCCTCTGTGACTTTCCTCTGTGACTTCCCTTCATGTCTCCTCTGTGACTTCCCTCCATGTCTCCTCTGTGACTTCCCTTCATGTCTCCTCTGTGACTTCCCTCCATGTCTCCTCTGTGACTTCCCTTCATGTCTCCTCTGTGACTTCCCTCCATGTCTCCTCTGTGACTTCCCTCCATGTCTCCTCTGTAACTTCCCTTCATGTCCCCTCTGTGACTTCCCTCCGTGTCTCCTCTGTGACTTCCCTCCATGTCCCCTCTGTGACTTCCCTCCGTGTCCCCTCTGTGACTTCCCTCCATGTCTCCTCTGTGACTTCCCTTCATGTCTCCTCTGTGACTTCCCTCCATGTCTCCTCTGTGACTTCCCTTCATGTCTCCTCTGTGACTTCCCTCCATGTCTCCTCTGTGACTTCCCTTCATGTCTCCTCTGTGACTTCCCTCCATGTCCCCTCTGTGACTTCCCTCCATGTCTCCTCTGTGACCTCCCTTCATGTCCCCTCTGTGACTTCCCTCCGTGTCTCCTCTGTGACTTCCCTACATGTCTCCTCTGTGACTTCCCTCCATGTCTCCTCTGTGACTTCCCTTCATGTCTCCTCTGTGACTTCCCTCCATGTCTCCTCTGTGACTTCCCTTCATGTCTCCTCTGTGACTTCCCTCCATGTCTCCTCTGTGACTTCCCTCCATGTCTCCTCTGTAACTTCCCTTCATGTCCCCTCTGTGACTTCCCTCCGTGTCTCCTCTGTGACTTCCCTCCATGTCCCCTCTGTGACTTCCCTCCATGTCCCCTCTGTGACTTCCCTCCATGTCTCCTCTGTGACTTCCCTTCATGCCTCCTCTGTGACTTCCCTCCGGGTCTCCTCTGTGACTTCCCTCCAAGTCCCCTCTGTGACTTCCCTCCATGTCCCCTCTGTGACTTCCCTCCATGTCCCCTCTGTGACTTCCCTTCATGTCTCCTCTGTGACGTCTAGAAATATTTCATCCCACTTAACCCTCCCGCTGTACTCAGGTCATTTTCACCTCCATGATATTATGCAACTTGAAATTTGATGACTTGTCCTAGACTGACCCTAATATTACAAAAGTGAAATGTTGCCTTTATTCACGTATCGAAACACATACGAAAAAACAACAGATACTAATATTGTCATGGGTACGTATCCGGGCATGTCCAGACATGTGGTCTTGTCCAAGGTGCTGAAGCCATGATTGTGCGTTTCACTGCTGAACAGGTTCTAGAACAGATTTTTTCACATGTCCAGCAAGACTACTCTGATTCCGAAGAGGAAGTGGAGGATGTGGAGGATGTGTCAGATGATAAAGATGTGAAGGAATACAGCCCAGAGCATGATGTATCATCTTCAGAAGAAGAAGAAGAAGATGTGAAGGAATACAGCCCAGAGCATGATGTATCATCTTCAGAAGAAGAAGAAGAAGATGTGAAGGAATACAGCCCAGAGCATGATGTATCATCTTCAGAAGAAGAAGAAGAAGATGTGAAGGAATACAGCCCAGAGCATGATGTATCATCTTCAGAAGAAGAAGAAGAAGATGTGAAGGAATACAGCCCAGAGCATGATGTATCATCTTCAGAAGAAGAAGAAGAAATCCCTCAAGCTGAAAGCGAGACTTGGCAAAAATGGCAAAATCAAATGGTCCTCAGTGGCATATCACAAACAGGGAAGGATGTCAGAACATAAGGTCATGGAGATGACATCAGGACCCACAACGTATGCCGTTTCCCATGCCCATGACATGGCCTCAACATTCTACCTGTTCATCACTTACTCAAGACTGCTACGATTTGATGACCATGAGTCAAGACCTGCAAGACGTGCGACAGACAAACTGACAGCCATAAGAGATGTCTGGGACAAGTGGTGGTATAGCGGCTGCTATACTTCTACAACCCAGGGCCTGACGTGACAGTGGATGAGCCACTGGTTATATATATATATAATAAAAGTGATTTTCACCACTGACTTCTGTGACTGTTTCTGTGTGACAACCGATACTAATAATTACCGATGATGCTAATCTCTTCTTGCCAAAAGGTCGTTGTCCTTTCTGGCAGTATATGCCCAGCAAGCCAGCAAAATATGGCATCAAGTCATGGGGTGGTCTGTGACGCCAAATCCAGCTACGCTTGGAAGATGCAAATCTACACCGGGAAGCTAACTAATGGAGGCCCGGAGAAGAACCAGGGGATGCGGGTTGTGCTTGAGGTGACAGAGGGACTTGAGGTCACGTGACTTCACTTCTTATGAACTCGGACGGCAGCTCCTGAAGAGGAACGTCACCATGGTGGGCACAGTTCGAAAGAACAAGTCTGAGCTCCCACCTGCACTGCTTGCGTCAAAGGAAAGAGAGGTCTTCTCATCAAAGTTTGCCTTCACCACCACTCTAGTTGCCTACCTCCAAAGAAAGACAAGAATGTGTTACTTCTGAGCACACTGCACCCAGAGGCTGAAATTAGCCATCGCCAGGACAGGAAGCCAGCCATGATCCTAGACTACAACTGCAACAAAGGATGTGTGGACAACCTAGATAAGGTGATTGGAACGTACAGCTGCAGAATGATGACTGCCCGCTGGCCCCTGGTCATCTTCCACAACATCATTGATGTTTCCTTCTACAATGCCTTTGTGATATGGAGAGAGACCAGCCCTAGCTGGATGCCTCGTAAGCGCAACAAGAGGAGGGTGTTCCTGGAGCTGCTGGGAAAGGCACTTGTAACTCCATTCATCGAAAGAAGAGAGCGTCTCCCCCGCACAGACGCATCTGCAGCAGTTGTGAAAGCTGTTCAGAGGGCTAGATCTCATCATCAACCTGAGGAGCCACTATCCACTGCCCCAGCCACTGCCCTAGCCACTGCCCCAGCCACTGCCCCAGCCACTGCCCCAGCCACTGCCCTAGCCACTGCCCCAGCCACTGCCCCAGCCACTACCCTATCCACTTCCCTAGCCACTGCCCCAGCCACTGCCCCAGCCACTGCCCCAGCCACTGCCCCAGCCACTACCCTATCCACTGCCCCAGCCACTGCCCCAGCCACTACCCTATCCACTGCCCTATCCACTGCCCCAGCCACTGCCCCAGCCACTACCCCAGCCACTGCCCCAGCCACTGCCCTATCCACTACCCCCAGCCACTGCCCCAGCCACTGCCCTAGCCACTGCCCCAGCCACTGCCCTAGCCACTGCCCCAGCCACTGCCCTAGCCACTGCCCCAGCCACTGCCCCAGCCACTGCCCTAGTCACTGCCCCAGCCACTGCCCCAGCCACTGCCCTAGCCACTGCCCCAGCCACTGCCCCAGCCACTGCCCTAGCCACTACCCCAGCCACTGCCCTAGCCACTACCCCAGCCACTGCCCTAGCCACTGCCCCAGCCACTGCCCTAGCCACTACCCCAGCCACTGCCCTAGCCACTACCCCAGCCACTGCCCTAGCCACTACCCCAGCCACTGCCCCAGCCACTGCCCCAGCCACTGCCCTAGCCACTGCCCCAGCCACTGCCCTAGCCACTACCCCAGCCACTGCCCCAGCCACTGCCCTAGCACTGCCCTAGCCACTTGCCCCTAGCCACTGCCCCAGCCACTGCCCCAGCCACTGCCCTAGCCACTGCCCTAGCCACTGCCCTAGCCACTGCCCAGCCACTGCCCCAGCCACTGCCCCTAGCCACTGCCCTAGCCACTACCCTAGCCACTGCCCCAGCCACTGCCCCCAGCCACTGCCCCTAGCCACTGCCCCAGCCACTGCCCTAGCCACTGCCCCACCTGCCCCCAGCCACTGCCCTAGCCACTGCCCCAGCCACTAGCCCTAGCCACTGCCCCAGCCACTGCCCCAGCCACTACCCTATCCCACTGCCCCAGCCACTGCCCCAGCGCCTACCCCTATCCACTGCCCTATCCACTGCCCCAGCCACTTGCCCCAGCCACTGCCCCAGCCACTGACCCCAGCCACTGCCCCAGCCACTGCCCTAGCCACTGCCCCAGCCACTGCCCTAGCCACTGCCCCAGCCACTGCCCTAGCCACTGCCCCAGCCACTGCCCCAGCCACATGCCCTAGCCACTGCCCCCAGCACTGCCCCAAGCCACTGCCCTAGACATGCCCCCAGCCACTGCCCCAGCCACTGCCCTAGCCACTACCCCAGCCACTGCCCTAGCCACTACCCCCAGCCACTGCCCTAGCCACTGCCCCAGCCACTTGCCCTAGCCACTACCCCAGCCACTGCCCTAGCCACTACCCCAGCCCACTGCCCTAGCCACTAACCCCAGCCACCTGCCCCAGCCACTGCCCAGCCACTGCCCTAGCCACTGCCCCAGCCACTGCCCTAGCCACTACCCCAGCCACTGCCCCAGCCACTGCCCTAGCCACTGCCCCAGCCATGCCCTAGCCACTGCCCTAGCCACTGCCCCAGCCACTGCCCCAGCCACTGCCCCAGCCACTGCCCTAGCCACTGCCCTAGCCACTGCCCCAAGCCACTGCCCCAGCCACTGCCCCAGCCACTGCCCTAGCCCACTGCCCTAGCCACTGCCCCAGCCACTGCCCTGCCACTACCAAGCCCACCCCAGCCACTGCCCCAGCCACTGCCCTAGCCACTGCCCCAGCCACTGCCCCAGCCACTGCCCCAGCCACTGCCCCAGCCACTGCCCTAGCCACTACCCCAGCCACTGCCCCAGCCACTGCCCTAGCCACTGCCCCAGCCACTGCCCTAGCCACTGCCCTAGCCACTGCCCCAGCCACTGCCCCAGCCACTGCCCCAGCCACTGCCCTAGCCACTGCCCTAGCCACTGCCCTAGCCACTGCCCTAGCCACTGCCCCAGCAAGTAAGAGGAAGAGGTGTCAGATCTGCCCACCAAAGAAGGACTCTACAACACATACTGTGTGCTGCAGGTGTAAGAAATATATCTGCAAAGGCTGTGCACATGCATACTGTCACACGTGTGCTCATTGGGGGTTTAGTCAAGGCCAGTTTGACCCGGAGCACACAGGTGTATTATGAGGACAATTTAACCCAAACATCATTGTTGCTTTGACAAAGTCTGAAGCTGATGCTGTATTATCATATGTATTATGAAATATTAATTTACGTTTGTCCCTCATTTGAAGGACAACCCTTTTCAGTGGACTCTTGTTTCAACATGGTGAAACTGTTATATTTAAATAAATAAAAACTCAATTCAAAACAAATCTAGTGTTTTGTGGTGGAAAAACTGAGCGGGTCGAGCATCACATCCCTGTTACCCTGCTACCATGTTACCCTGTTACCCTGCTACCATGTTACCATGTTACCATGTTACCATGTTACCCTGCTACCATGTTACCATGTTACCCTGTTACCATGTTACCCTGCTACCATGTTACCATGTTACCCTGTTACCCTGCTACCATGTTACCATGTTACCCTGTTACCCTGCTACCATGTTACCCTGCTACCATGTTACCCTGTTACCCTGTTACCCTGCTACCATGTTACAATGTTACCCTGTTACCCTGTTACCCTGCTACCATGTTACAATGTTACCCTGTTACCCTGCTACCATGTTACCCCTGCTACCATGTTACCATGTTACCATGTTACCATGTTACCCTGCTACCATGTTACCATGTTACCCTGTTACCCTGCTACCATGTTACCCTGCTACCATGTTACCCTGTTACCCTGTTACCCTGCTACCATGTTACAATGTTACCCTGTTACCCTGTTACCCTGCTACCATGTTACCCTGCTACCACGTTACCATGATACCCTGCTACCATGTTACCCTGTTACCATGTTACCCTGTTACCTTGTTACCATGTTACCCTGTTACCATGTTACCATGTTACCCTGTTACCATGTACCCTGCTACCATGTTACCCTGCTACCATGTTATCCTGTTACCATGTTACCCTGTTACCCTGCTACCCTGCTACCCTGTTACCATGTTACCATGTTACCCTGCTACCATGTTACCATGTTACCCTGCTACCATGTTACCATGTTACCCTGCTAACATGTTACCCTGCTACCACGTTACCCTGCTACCATGTCACCCTGTTACCATGTTACCCTGCTACCTTGTTACCCTGCTACCATGTTACCATGTTACCCTGTTACCATGTTACCCTGTTACCCTGTTACCATGTTACCCTGTTACCATGTTACCATGTTACCCTGCTATCCTGTTACCCTGTTACCATGCTACCATGTTACCATGTTACCATGTTACCCTGTTACCATGTTACCATGTTACCCTGTTACCATGTTACCCTGCTACCATGTTACCCTGTTACCATGTTACCCTGTTACCATGTTACCCTGCTATCCTGTTACCCTGTTACCCTGCTACCATGTTACCCTGCTACCATGTTACCATGTTACCCTGCTACCATGTTACCATGTTACCCTGCTAACATGTAACCCTGCTACCACGTTAACCTGCTACCATGTCACCCTGTTACCATGTTACCCTGCTACCTTGTTACCCTGCTACCATGTTACCATGTTACCATGTTACCCTGTTACCATGTTACCCTGTTACCCTGCTATCCTGTACCCTGTTACCCTGTTACCATGTTACCATGTTACCATGTTACCCTGTTACCATGTTACCCTGCTACCATGTTACCCTGTTACCATGTTACCATGTTACCCTGCTATCCTGTTACCCTGTTACCCTGTTACCCTGTTACCCTGTTACCCTGTTACCATATTACCCTGTTACCATGTTACCATGTTACCCTGTTACCATGTTACCCTGTTACCATGTTACCATGTTACCCTGTTACCATGTTACCATGTTACCCTGTTACCCTGTTACCCTGTTACCATGTTACCATGTTACCCTGTTACCCTGTTACCCTGTTACCCTGCTATCCTGTTACCATGTTACCATGTTACCCTGTTACCCTGCTATCCTGTTACCATGTTACCATGTTACCCTGTTACCATGTTACCCTGTTACCCCTGCTACCATGTTACCCTGTTACCCTGCTACCATGTTACCCTGTTACCCTGTTACCATGTTACTGACTTAAGATGTGATTGTCAACTCTGTTATGGCCTCCCCTACTTCACTGATAATAGTATTTTTTATTTGACTTTGATTGTAAAACATGTTTTTTAATGCAGTTGAACATGTGCTCTTTATAGCAGAGTGTTACAATTAGGTGAAAAATCAACCATTTTTCTTGACCAAGTTCTCAATAGAAACCAAATGGACCAACCATCACATCTCAACCAGTTACTGTGTCTGCCGCTGAGCGACCGATTGGGTTTGTGACTTGCTTGGCTATAGCACTGTGATGGGTTCCAAAATGGCACCCTCTTCCCTATATGGTGCACTACTTTAGACCAGGGCCCATAGGGTAGTAGTGCACTATGTAGGGGATAGGGTGCTATTTGGGACTAAGACTGTGAAATAGCTATCTTTCGCCTGGTGTAATCTTGGATGGACACACACACACACACTGACAGCTAAAGACCGTTGGTTCTAGAGCTGAATGGCTGACGAGGAATCTGGTCGTCTGATATGCCACGCCACCAAGGACCCCTTTTAAAATCTGACCCCTCACCTGTCACCCCTCAGGGACGGCCCCCAGGAGACAGCCAGGAAGCTAGGTGTGTTTACGGATGGTGAGCCCAATGAACCAGCAAGCAGCACGTCCAATCAGATCCTAGTTCGTTTCCGTAGCAACACTGAGAAAGGTGGATTGTTCCGAATCAACTATCAAGGTATGTAGAGTATCATCTCTCTCTGACTCTCTGTCACTCATTTCAATTTTAATTGAAGGGCTTTATTGGCATGTGAAACATTTGTTAAAAGCAAGTGAAGTAGATTATTTTTTTATTTTTTATTTCACCTTTATTTAACCAGGTAGGCTAGTTGAGAACACCTTTATTTAACCAGGTAGGCTAGTTGAGAACACCTTTATTTAACCAGGTAGGCTAGTTGAGAACACCTTTATTTAACCAGGTAGGCTAGTTGAGAACACCTTTATTTAACCAGGTAGGCTAGTTGAGAACACCTTTATTTAACCAGGTAGGCTAGTTGAGAACACCTTTATTTAACCAGGTAGGCTAGTTGAGAACACCTTTATTTAACCAGGTAGGCCAGTTGAGAACAAGTTCTCATTTGCAACTGCGACCTGGCCAAGATAAAGCAAAGCAGTTCGACACATGAAACAACAACACAGAGTTACACATGGAGTAAACAAACATACAGTCAACAACACAGAGTTACACATGTCAATAACACAATAGAAAAAAGAAAGTCTATATACAGTGTGAGGAGGTAAGGCAATAAATAGGCCATAGTAGCGAAGTAAGTAATTACAATTTAGCAGATTAACACTGGTGTGATAGATGAGCAGATGATGATGTGCAGGTAGAAATACTGGTGTGATACCTATCCTCAGTGCAGTTGGCAGCTTGGAGGAGGTGCTCTTGTTCTCCATGGATTTATCGGTGGTGACAGTGTTACCTATCCTCAGTGCAGTTGGCAGCGTGGAGGAGGTGCTCTTATTCTCCATGGATTTATCGGTGGTGACAGTGTTACCTATCCTCAGTGCAGTTGGCAGCTTGGAGGAGGTGCTCTTATTCTCCATGGATTTATCGGTGGTGACAGTGTTACCTATCCTCAGTGCAGTTGGCAGCTTGGAGGAGGTGCTCTTATTCTCCATGGATTTATCGGTGGTGACAGTGTTACCTATCCTCAGTGCAGTTGGCAGCTTGGAGGAGGTGCTCTTATTCTCCATGGATTTATCGGTGGTGACAGTGTTACCTATCCTCAGTGCAGTTGGCAGCTTGGAGGAGGTGCTCTTATTCTCCATGGATTTATCGGTGGTGACAGTGTTACCTATCCTCAGTGCAGTTGGCAGCTTGGAGGAGGTGCTCTTATTCTCCATGGATTTATCGGTGGTGACAGTGTTACCTATCCTCAGTGCAGTTGGCAGCTTGGAGGAGGTGCTCTTATTCTCCATGGACTTTACAAAAAAGTTTGAAAAAGGCCTTTGCTTTCCTGACTGACTGCGTGTATTGGTTCCTGACTTCCCTGAACAGTTGCATATCACGGGGACTATTCGATGCTGATGCAGAACGCCACAGGATGTTTTTGTGCTGGTCGAGGGTAGTCAGGTCTGGAGTGAACCAAGGCCTATATCTGTTCATAGTTCTACATTTTTTGAATGGGGCATGCTTATTTAGGATGGTGAGGAAAGCACGTTTAAAGAACAACCAGGCGTCCTCTACTGATGGGATGAGGTCAGTATCCTTTCAGGATACCCCGGCCAGGTCAATTAGAAAGGCCTGCTCACTGAAGTGTTTTAGGGAGCGTTTGACAGTGATGAGGGGTAGTCGTTTGACCGCGTCCCATAACGGACGTAGGCAGAGGCAGTGATTGCTGAGATCCTGATTGAAAACAGCAGAGGTTTATTTTGAGGGCAAGTTGGTCAGGTTAAAATACATAAAAAATGGACAGTAAACATTTCACTCACAAAACTTCCCAAAAAATTAAGACATTTCAAATGTCATAGTAAGTGTTATAATTAAGTCCCAAAGGGAATTTCAATTATCATAAATATGGGTTATATTTACAATAGTGTTTGTTCTTTCTCTCTCTCTCTCTAGCATACACGCTCCAGTTCTGCCTGCCTCCCTCCATTATACCCAATGCTGACATCTTAATGGCCAGCAAGGAATTTAAAATTGGTAAGTCAACATGCATACACACACACACACACACACACACACACACACACACACACACACACACACACACACACACACACACACACACACACACACACACACACACACACACACAGCGTTGAGGAGAAACGGCTCCTCCATAGCAAGGACTACACATTCAATTGAGCCATGGCTGATTCACTGCCAAACTACAGTACCCAGAGGGCCATGGGTGAACAGGAAATTAATAATGATGACCCAAACAGAGCAAGAGGAGATTGTTGCATTTGAAATGATAGATCACATTTGGATTGCATCCCAAATGAAACTTTAATCGCTATATAGTACACTACTTTAGACCAGAGACCTATGGCACCCTAATCCCTATATAGTACACTACTTTAGACCAGAGACCTATGGCACCCTAATCCCTATATAGTACACTACTTTAGACCAGAGACCTATGGCACCCTAATCCCTATATAGTACACTACTTTAGACCAGAGACCTATGGCACCCTAATCCCTATATAGTACACTACTTTAGACCAGAGACCTATGGCACCCTAATCCCTATATAGTACACTACTTTAGACCAGAGACCTATGGCACCCTAATCCCTATATAGTACACTACTTTAGACCAGAGTCCTATAGAACCCTATTCCCTATATAGTGCACTACTTTAGACCAGAGACCTATGGCACCCTATTCCCTATATAGTACACTACTTTAGACCAGAGCCCTATGGAACCCTATTCCCTATATAGTACACTACTTTAGACCAGAGCCCTATGGAACCCTATTCCCTATATAGTACGCTACTTTAGACCAGAGCCCTATGTAGATATTGAGAGAGACAGATGCAAGATGGTCTCACATTATGGATTTGGGATGTTTCTCCTGTTTGTGTGGATGAAATAATGAAGAAAAATGCACAGTACTTACTCTCTCTGTCGCCCCCCCCTATCCCTCCTCCCTCCCCCCTCCCTCCCTCCCTCCCTCCCTCCCTCCCTCCCTCCCTCCCTCCCTCCCTCCCTCCCTCCCTCCCTCCCTCCCTCCCTCCCTCCCTCCCTCCCTTCTCCAGGTGATATAGTGCGTTACAGGTGTCTGCCAGGGTACCAGTTGAGTGGGAACAACATTCTGACCTGTCGTCTGGGGACTCACCTGGAGTTTCAGGGACCTCCACCCTCCTGTGAAGGTAAGAGGACTTTTCCTGATCTGCCTTTAACAAGCGCAATTAACAAGATTACCTGGACAGAAGTGACCTGATTCTAGATCAATTAACAAGATTACCTGGACAGGGGTGACCTGATTCTAGATCAATTAACAAGATTACCTGGACAGGGGTGACCTGATTCTAGATCAATTAACAAGATTACCTGGACAGGGGTGACCTGATTCTAGATCAATTAACAAGATTACCTGGACAGGGGTGACCTGATTCTATATCAATTAACAAGATTACCTGGATAGGGGTGACCTGATTCTATATCAATTAACAAGATTACCTGGACAGGGGTGACCTGATTCTAGATCAATTAACAAGATTACCTGGACAGGGGTGACCTGATTCTAGATCAATTAACAAGATTACCTGGACAGGGGTGACCTGATTCTATATCAATTAACAAGATTACCTGGACAGGGGTGACCTGATTCTAGATCAATTAACAAGATTACCTGGACAGGGGTGACCTGATTCTATATCAATTAACACGATTACCTGGACAGAGGTGACCTGATCCTAGATCAGCAGATCAGCCCCTTCACTCCAAGGCGTTTTTACATCGCTACATATATTTTTCTCCAGATGACACATATTGTTAGAGTTCATCAACATGGGTAATAATTCCTGACATAATATATATTTGTTTCCCATTGGTACCCATGTGCCCTGCATTTTAACTGCAAATAAATAGTTCATTGATGTACATGGAACATTTGGATGGAAGATCTCACTGTGCAGGTGGATCAAAGAGCACCAATCCATCACATCTCACCCCGTCTTAAGCTGTCTCATAAAAACCTTACAACGCTCTCTCTCTCTCTCTCTCTCTCTCTCTCTCTCTCTCTCTCTCTCTCTCTCTCTCTCTCTCTCTCTCACACACACACACATGTGCTCTCTCTCTCTCTCTCTCTCTCTCTCTCTCTCTCTCTCTCTCTCTCTCTCTCTCTCTCTCTCATAACACTTGCTGTCTCTATCTTTCTTTTAAAGGGGCTTTATTGGCATGGGAAACAAATGTTAACAAGCAAGTGGAGTAGCTAATATACACAAGTGAAATACACAATAAAAATGAACAGTAAACATTTCTCTCTCTCTCTCTCTCTCTGTGTGCTGTGCTGTTGTGTCCCACGAGAGTGGAGGAGACTTTTGAGTTGTCATACACACCGTAAAGTCAACCTCCCCAAGGACCCGATGATAGCCTTGTTCCTACAATACTAAGGTGTGATAATGGGGAGAATGCTTCCTCAGGGACCCACTCGGTGGCTCAATGACAGACACTATTCTCTCTCTCCGTCTCTCGGCAGACACTGATCTCTCTCACACATACAGTGCATTCGGAAAGTACTCAGACCTCTTGACTTTTTCCATGTTGGCACATTTGAAAAGTTGGCACATTTATAAAAAGTTGAAAATATAACTACCTAATTTACATAAGTATTCAGATCCTTTGCTATGAAACTGTAAATTGAGCTCAGGTGCGTCCTGTTTCCATTTATCATCCTTGAGATGTTTCTACAATTTGATTGGATTGGACTCCACCTGTGGTAAATTCTATTGATTGGACATGATTTGGAAAGGCTCACACCTGTCTATATAAGGTCACACAGTTGACAGTGCATGGTAGAGCATAAACCAAACCATGAGGTCGAAGGAATTGTCCGTAGAGCTCCGAGACAGGATTGTGTCGAGGCACAGATCTGGGGAAGGGTACCAAAACATTTTTTCAGCATCGAAGGTCCCCAAGACCATATCGGCCTCCATCATTCTTAAATGGAAGAAGTTTGGAACCACCAATACTCTTCCTAGAGCTTGACAGCACCTACAGGGTTCTCAAGCCATGAGAAACAAGATTCTCTGGTCTGATTAAACCAAGATTGAACTCTTTGGCCTGAATGCCAAGCGTCACGTCTGGAGGACACCTGGCACCAACCCTACGGTGAAACATTGGGGTGGCAGCATCATGCAGTGGGGATGTTTTTCAGCGTTAGGGACTGGGAGACTAGTCAGGATCGAGCGAAACATGAACGGAGCAAAGTACAGAGAGATTATTGATGAAAACCTGCTCAGGATCTGACTGGGGCGAAGGTTCACCTTCCAACAGGACAATGACCCTAAGCACACAGCCAAGACAATGCAAGAGTGGCTTCAGGACAAGTCTCTGAATATTCTTGAGTGGTCCAACCAGATCCTGGACTTGAACCGGACCGAACATCTCTGGAGACCTGAAATAGCTGTGCAGCGACGCTCCCATTCCAATATGACAGAGCTTGAGAGGATCTGCAGATTAGAATGGGAGAAACTCCCCAAATACAGGTTGTACCAAGCTTGTAGCTTCATACCCAGGGGAGGCCGTAATCTCTGCCAAAGGTGCTTCAACAAAGTACTGAGTAAAGGGTCTGAATACTTATGGAAAAGTCATGTTTCCTTTTATAAATACTTTCCGGACTGTATCTCTTCTTTTCTCCCTCCCCTCACATCACCAGATTTCAGCTGTTATAAAAATCTCATGAAACACACCGTATCATTCATTAAATTCATGTTAATCTGGAGAAAATGCAAATGCACTCAGCATGTGGGAAATAGGCATAAGAGAACGGATGGTGATATAACGAGAGAGGGAGAGAGAGTGGGACAGAAACTAAAAGAGTGGGACAGAAACAGAGAGAGGGAGAGAGAGAGGGACAGAAAATGAAAGAGTGGGATAGAAACTAAAAGAGTGGGACAGAAACTGAAAGAGTGGGACAGAAACTGAAAGAGTGGGAACGAAACTGAAAGAGTGGGACAGAAACTGAGAGAGTGGGACAGAAACTGAGAGAGTGGGACAGAAACAGAGAGAGTGGGACAGAAACAGAGAGAGTGGGACAGAAACATAGAGAGTGGGACAGAAACAGAGAGAGTGGGACAGAAACAGAGAGAGTGGGACGGAAACAGAGAGAGTGGGACAGAAACTGAGAGAGTTGGACAGACACTGAGAGAGTGGGACAGAAACTGGGAGAGTGGGACAGAAACTGAGAGAGTGGGACATAAACTGAGAGAGTGGGACGGAAACTGAGAGAGTGGGACGGAAACTGAGAGAGTGGGATAGTAACAGAGAGAGTGGGACAGTAACAGAGAGAGTGGGACAGTAACAGAGAGAGTGGGACAGAAACAGAGAGAGTGGGACAGAAACAGTGAGAGTGGGACAGAAACAGAGACAGTGGGACAGAGAGAGTGGGACAGAAACAGAGAGAGTGGGACAGACACAGAGAGAGTGGGACGGAAACAGAGAGAGTGGGACAGAAACTGAGAGAGTTGGACAGAAACTGAGAGAGTGGGACAGAAACTGGGAGAGTGGGACAGAAACTGAGAGAGTGGGACAGAAACTGAGAGAGTGGGACATAAACTGAGAGAGTGGGACGGAAACTGAGAGAGTGGGACGGAAACTGAGAGAGTGGGACAGTAACAGAGAGAGTGGGACAGTAACAGAGAGAGTGGGACAGTAACAGAGAGAGTGGGACAGAAACAGAGAGAGTGGGACAGAAACAGTGAGAGTGGGACAGAAACAGAGAGAGTGGGACAGAGAGACTGGGACAGAAACAGAGAGAGTGGGACAGACACAGAGAGAGTGGGACAGACACAGAGAGAGTGGGACAGAAACAGAGAGAGTGGGACAGAAACAGAGAGAGTGGGACAGAGAGAGTGGGACAGAAACATAGAGAGTGGGACAGAAACAGAGAGAGTGGGACAGAAACTGAGAGTGGGACAGAAACTGAGAGAGTGGGACAGAAACTGGGAGAGTGGGACAGAAACTGAGAGAGTGGGACAGAAACTGGGAGAGTGGGTCAGAAACTGAGAGAGTGGGACAGAAACTGAGAGAGTGGGACATAAACTGAGAGAGTGGGACGGAAACTGAGAGAGTGGGACGGAAACTGAGAGAGTGGGACAGTAACAGAGAGAGTGGGACAGTAACAGAGAGAGTGGGACAGTAACAGAGAGAGTGGGACAGAAACAGAGAGAGTGGGACAGAAACAGTGAGAGTGGGACAGAAACAGAGAGAGTGGGACAGTGAGAGTGGGACAGAAACAGAGAGAGTGGGACAGACACAGAGAGAGTGGGACAGAAACTGAGAGAGTGGGACAGAAACAGAGAGAGTGGGACAGAGAGAGTGGGACAGAAACAGAGAGAGTGGGACAGAAACAGAGAGAGTGGGACAGAAACTGAGAGTGGGACAGAAACTGAGAGAGTGGGACATAAACTGGGAGAGTGGGACAGAAACTGAGAGAGTGGGACAGAAACTGAGAGAGTGGGACAGAAACTGAGAGAGTGGGACAGACACAGAGAGAGTGGGACAGTAACAGAGAGAGTGGGACAGTAACAGAGAGAGTGGGACAGAAACAGAGAGAGTGGGACAGAAACAGTGAGAGTGGGACAGAAACAGAGAGAGTGGGACAGAGAGAGTGGGACAGACACAGAGAGAGTGGGACAGACACAGAGAGAGTGGGACAGAAACTGAGAGAGTGGGACAGAAACAGAGAGAGTGGGACAGAGAGAGTGGGACAGAAACAGAGAGAGTGGGACAGAAACAAAGAGAGTGGGACAGAAACTGAGAGTGGGACAGAAACTGAGAGAGTGGGACATAAACTGGGAGAGTGGGACAGAAACTGAGAGAGTGGGACAGAAACTGAGAGAGTGGGACGGAAACAGAGAGAGTGGGACAGAAACTGAGAGAGTGGGACAGAAACTGAGAGAGTGGGACAGAAACAGAGAGAGTGGGACAGAAACAGAGAGAGTGGGACGGAAACAGAGAGAGTGGGACAGAAACTGAGAGAGTTGGACAGACACTGAGAGAGTGGGACAGAAACTGGGAGAGTGGGACAGAAACTGAGAGAGTGGGACATAAACTGAGAGAGTGGGACGGAAACTGAGAGAGTGGGACGGAAACTGAGAGAGTGGGATAGTAACAGAGAGAGTGGGACAGTAACAGAGAGAGTGGGACAGTAACAGAGAGAGTGGGACAGAAACAGAGAGAGTGGGACAGAAACAGTGAGAGTGGGACAGAAACAGAGACAGTGGACAGAGAGAGTGGGACAGAAACAGAGAGAGTGGGACAGACACAGAGAGAGTGGGACGGAAACAGAGAGAGTGGGACAGAAACTGAGAGAGTTGGACAGAAACTGAGAGAGTGGGACAGAAACTGGGAGAGTGGGACAGAAACTGAGAGAGTGGGACAGAAACTGAGAGAGTGGGACATAAACTGAGAGAGTGGGACGGAAACTGAGAGAGTGGGACGGAAACTGAGAGAGTGGGACAGTAACAGAGAGAGTGGGACAGTAACAGAGAGAGTGGGACAGTAACAGAGAGAGTGGGACAGAAACAGAGAGAGTGGGACAGAAACAGTGAGAGTGGGACAGAAACAGAGAGAGTGGGACAGAGAGACTGGGACAGAAACAGAGAGAGTGGGACAGACACAGAGAGAGTGGGACAGACACAGAGAGAGTGGGATAGAAACAGAGAGAGTGGGACAGAAACAGAGAGAAGGGGACAGAGAGAGTGGGACAGAAACATAGAGAGTGGGACAGAAACAGAGAGAGTGGGACAGAAACTGAGAGTGGGACAGAAACTGAGAGAGTGGGACAGAAACTGGGAGAGTGGGACAGAAACTGAGAGAGTGGGACAGAAACTGGGAGAGTGGGTCAGAAACTGAGAGAGTGGGACAGAAACTGAGAGAGTGGGACATAAACTGAGAGAGTGGGACGGAAACTGAGAGAGTGGGACGGAAACTGAGAGAGTGGGACAGTAACAGAGAGAGTGGGACAGTAACAGAGAGAGTGGGACAGTAACAGAGAGAGTGGGACAGAAACAGAGAGAGTGGGACAGAAACAGTGAGAGTGGGACAGAAACAGAGAGAGTGGGACAGTGAGAGTGGGACAGAAACAGAGAGAGTGGGACAGACACAGAGAGAGTGGGACAGAAACTGAGAGAGTGGGACAGAAACAGAGAGAGTGGGACAGAGAGAGTGGGACAGAAACAGAGAGAGTGGGACAGAAACAGAGAGAGTGGGACAGAAACTGAGAGTGGGACAGAAACTGAGAGAGTGGGACATAAACTGGGAGAGTGGGACAGAAACTGAGAGAGTGGGACAGAAACTGAGAGAGTGGGACAGAAACTGAGAGAGTGGGACAGACACAGAGAGAGTGGGACAGTAACAGAGAGAGTGGGACAGTAACAGAGAGAGTGGGACAGAAACAGAGAGAGTGGGACAGAAACAGTGAGAGTGGGACAGAAACAGAGAGAGTGGGACAGACACAGAGAGAGTGGGACAGACACAGAGAGAGTGGGACAGAAACTGAGAGAGTGGGACAGAAACAGAGAGTGGGACAGAAACAGAGAGAGTGGGACAGAGAGAGTGGGACAGAAACAGAGAGAGTGGGACAGAAACAAAGAGAGTGGGACAGAAACTGAGAGTGGGACAGAAACTGAGAGAGTGGGACATAAACTGGGAGAGTGGGACAGAAACTGAGAGAGTGGGACAGAAACTGAGAGAGTGGGACGGAAACAGAGAGAGTGGGACAGAAACTGAGAGAGTGGGACAGAAACTGAGAGAGTGGGACAGAAACTGGGAGAGTGGGACAGAAACTGAGAGAGTGGGACGGAAACTGAGAGAGTGGGATGGAAACTGAGAGAGTGGGACAGAAACTGAGAGAGTGGGACAGAAACTGAGAGAGTGGGACAGAAACTGGGAGAGTGGGACAGAAACTGAGAGAGTGGGACAGTAACAGAGAGAGTGGGACAGTAACAGAGAGAGTGGGACATTAACAGAGAGAGTGGGACAGAAACAGAGAGAGTGGGACAGAAACAGTGAGAGTGGGACAGAAACAGAGAGAGTGGGAAAGAGAGAGTGGGACAGAAACAGAGAGAGTGGGACAGACACAGAGAGAGTGGGACGGAAACAGAGAGAGTGGGACAGAAACTGAGAGAGTTGGACAGAAACTGAGAGAGTGGGACAGAAACTGGGAGAGTGGGACAGAAATTGAGAGAGTGGGACATAAACTGAGAGAGTGGGACGGAAACTGAGAGAGTGGGACGGAAACTGAGAGAGTGGAACAGTAACAGAGAGAGTGGGACAGTAACAGAGAGAGTGGGACAGTAACAGAGAGAGTGGGACAGAAACAGAGAGAGTGGGACAGAGAGAGTGGGACAGAAACAGAGAGAGTGGGACAGACACAGAGAGAGTGGGACAGAAACTGAGAGAGTGGGACAGAAACTGAGAGAGTGGGACAGAAACTGTGAGAGTGGGACAGAAACTGAGAGAGTGGGACGGAAACAGAGAGAGCGGGACAGAAACAGAGAGAGTGGGACGGAAACAGAGAGAGTGGGACAGAAACTGAGAGAGTGGGACAGAAACTGAGAGAGTGGGACAGAAACTGGGAGAGTGGGACAGAAACAGAGAGAGTGGGACAGACACAGAGAGAGTGGGACAGACACAGAGAGAGTGGGACAGAAACTGAGAGAGTGGGACAGAAACAGAGAGAGTGGGACAGAGAGAGTGGGACAGAAACATAGAGAGTGGGACAGAAACAGAGAGAGTGGGACAGAAACTGAGAGTGGGACAGAAACTGGGAGAGTGGGACAGAAACTGGGAGAGTGGGACAGTAACAGAGAGAGTGGGACAGTAACAGAGAGAGTGGGACAGATAACAGAGAGAGTGGGACAGAAACAGCGAGAGTGGGACAGAAACAGAGAGAGTGGGACAGAGAGAGTGGGACAGAAACAGAGAGAGTGGGACAGACACAGAGAGAGTGGGACAGAAAATGAGAGAGTGGGACAGAAACAGAGAGAGTGGGACAGAGAGAGTGGGACAGAAACAGAGAGAGTGGGACAGAAACAGAGAGAGTGGGACAGAAACTGAGAGTGGGACAGAAACTGAGAGAGTGGGACATAAACTGGGAGAGTGGGACAGAAACTGAGAGAGTGGGACAGAAACTGAGAGAGTGGGACGGAAACAGAGAGAGTGGGACAGAAACTGAGAAGAGTGGGACAGAAACTGAGAGAGTGGGACAGAAACTGGGAGAGTGGGACAGAAACTGAGAGAGTGGGACAGAAACTGAGAGAGTGGGACAGAAACTGAGAGAGTGGGATGGAAACTGAGAGAGTGGGACAGAAACTGAGAGAGTGGGACAGAAACTGAGAGAGTGGGACAGAAACTGGGAGAGTGGGACAGAAACTGAGAGAGTGGGACGGAAACAGAGAGAGTGGGACAGAAACAGAGAGAGTGGGACGGAAACAGAGAGAGTGGGACAGAAACTGAGAGAGTGGGACAGAAACTGAGAGAGTGGGACAGAAACTGGGAGAGTGGGACAGAAACAGAGAGAGTGGGACAGACACAGAGAGAGTGGGACAGACACAGAGAGAGTGGGACAGAAACTGAGAGAGTGGGACAGAAACAGAGAGAGTGGGACAGAGAGAGTGGGACAGAAACATAGAGAGTGGGACAGAAACAGAGAGAGTGGGACAGAAACTGAGAGTGGGACAGAAACTGACAGAGTGGGACAGAAACTGGGAGAGTGGGACAGAAACTGAGAGAGTGGGACAGAAACTGGGAGAGTGGGACAGAAACTGAGAGAGTGGGACAGAAACTGAGAGAGTGGGACATAAACTGAGAGAGTGGGACGGAAACTGAGAGAGTGGGACGGAAACTGAGAGAGTGGGACAGTAACAGAGAGAGTGGGACAGTAACAGAGAGAGTGGGACAGTAACAGAGAGAGTGGGACAGAAACAGAGAGAGTGGGACAGAAACAGTGAGAGTGGGACAGAAACAGAGAGAGTGGGACAGAGAGAGTGGGACAGAAACAGAGAGAGTGGGACAGACACAGAGAGAGTGGGACAGAAACTGAGAGAGTGGGACAGAAACAGAGAGAGTGGGACAGAGAGAGTGGGACAGAAACAGAGAGAGTGGGACAGAAACAGAGAGAGTGGGACAGAAACTGAGAGTGAGACAGAAACTGAGAGAGTGGGACATAAACTGGGAGAGTGGGACAGAAACTGAGAGAGTGGGACAGAAACTGAGAGATTGGGACGGAAACAGAGAGAGTGGGACAGAAACTGGGAGAGTGGGACAGAAACTGAGAGAGTGGGACAGAAACTGAGAGAGTGGGACAGAAACTGAGAGAGTGGGACAGACACAGAGAGAGTGGGCCAAGTAACAGAGAGAGTGGGCCAGTAACAGAGAGAGTGGGACAGAAACAGAGAGAGTGGGACAGAAACAGTGAGAGTGGGACAGAAACAGAGAGAGTGGGACAGAAACAGAGAGAGTGGGACAGACACAGAGAGAGTGGGACAGAAACTGAGAGAGTGGGACAGAAACAGAGAGAGTGGGACAGAGAGAGTGGGACAGAACAGAGAGAGTGGGACAGAAACTGAGAATGAGACAGAAACTGAGAGAGTGGGACATAAACTGGGAGAGTGGGACAGAAACTGAGAGAGTGGGACAGAAACTGAGAGATTGGGACGGAAACAGAGAGAGTGGGACAGAAACTGAGAGAGTGGGACAGAAACTGAGAGAGTGGGACAGAAACTGGGAGAGTGGGACAGAAACTGAGAGAGTGGGACGGAAACTGAGAGAGTGGGACGGAAACTGAGAGAGTGGGATGGAAACTGAGAGAGTGGGACAGAGAGAGTGGGACAGAAACAGAGAGAGTGGGACAGTAACAGAGAGAGTGGGACAGTAACAGAGAGAGTGGGACAGAAACAGAGAGAGTGGGACAGAAACAGTGAGAGTGGGACAGAAACAGAGAGAGTGGGACAGAGAGAGTGGGACAGAAACAGAGAGAGTGGGACAGACACAGAGAGAGTGGGACAGAAACTGAGAGAGTGGGACAGAAACAGAGAGAGTGGGACAGAGAGAGTGGGACAGAAACAGAGAGAGTGGGACAGAAACAGAGAGAGTGGGGACAGAAACTGAGAGTGGGGACAGAAACTGAGAGAGTGGGACATAAACTGGGAGAGTGGGACAGAAACTGAGAGAGTGGGACAGAAACTGAGAGAGTGGGACAGAAACTGAGAGAGTGGGACAGACACAGAGAGAGTGGGACAGTAACAGAAAGAGTGGGCCAAGTAACAGAGAGAGTGGGACAGAAACAGTGAGGAGTGGGACAGAAACAGTGAGAGTGGGACAGAAACAGAGAGAGTGGGACAGAAACTGAGAGAGTGGGACAGAAACTGGGAGAGTGGGACAGAAACTGAGGAGAGTGGGACGGAAACAGAGAGAGCGGGACAGAAACAGAGAGAGTGGGATGGAAACAGAGAGAGTGGGACAGAAACTGAGAGAGTGGGACAGAAACTGAGAGAGTGGGACAGAAACTGGGAGAGTGGGACAGAAACAGAGAGAGTGGGACAGACACAGAGAGAGTGGGACAGACACAGAGAGAGTGGGACAGAAACTGAGAGAGTGGGACAGAAACAGAGAGAGTGGGACAGAGAGAGTGGGACAGAAACATAGAGAGTGGGACAGAAACAGAGAGAGTGGGACAGAAACTGAGAGTGGGACAGAAACTGGGAGAGTGGGACAGAAACTGGGAGTGTGGGACAGTAACAGAGAGAGTGGGACAGTAACAGAGAGAGTGGGACAGAAACAGAGAGAGTGGGACAGAACAGCGAGAGTGGGACAGAAACAGAGAGAGTGGGACAGAGAGAGTGGGACAGAAACAGAGAGAGTGGGACAGACACAGAGAGAGTGGGACAGAAACTGAGAGAGTGGGACAGAAACAGAGAGAGTGGGACAGAGAGAGTGGGACAGAAACAGAGAGAGTGGGACAGAAACAGAGAGAGTGGGACAGAAACTGAGAGTGGGACAGAAACTGAGAGAGTGGGACATAAACTGGGAGAGTGGGACAGAAACTGAGAGAGTGGGACAGAAACTGAGAGAGTGGGACGGAAACAGAGAGAGTGGGACAGAAACTGAGAGAGTGGGACAGAAACTGGGAGAGTGGGACAGAACTGAGAGAGTGGGACAGAAACTGAGAGAGTGGGACAGAAACTGAGAGAGTGGGATGGAAACTGAGAGAGTGGGACAGAAACTGAGAGAGTGGGACAGAAACTGAGAGAGTGGGACAGAAACTGGGAGAGTGGGACAGAAACTGAGAGAGTGGGACGGAAACAGAGAGAGTGGGACAGAAACTGAGAGAGTGGGACAGAAACTGAGAGAGTGGGACAGAAACTGGGAGAGTGGGACAGAAACTGAGAGAGTGGGACAGTAACAGAGAGAGTGGGACAGTAACAGAGAGAGTGGGACATTAACAGAGAGAGTGGGACAGAAACAGAGAGAGTGGGACAGAAACAGTGAGAGTGGGACAGAAACAGAGAGAGTGGGAAAGAGAGAGTGGGACAGAAACAGAGAGAGTGGGACAGACACAGAGAGAGTGGGACGGAAACAGAGAGAGTGGGACAGAAACTGAGAGAGTTGGACAGAAACTGAGAGAGTGGGACAGAAACTGGGAGAGTGGGACAGAAACTGAGAGAGTGGGACATAAACTGAGAGAGTGGGACGGAAACTGAGAG
Source organism: Oncorhynchus kisutch (assembly GCF_002021735.2). NCBI lineage: Eukaryota > Metazoa > Chordata > Actinopteri > Salmoniformes > Salmonidae > Oncorhynchus > Oncorhynchus kisutch. Next base: position 86,898,116 of record NC_034187.2, read on the forward strand.
AGTGGGACGGAAACTGAGAGAGTGGGACAGTAACAGAGAGAGTGGGACAGTAACAGAGAGAGTGGGACAGTAACAGAGAGAGTGGGACAGAAACAGAGAGAGTGGGACAGAGAGAGTGGGACAGAAACAGAGAGAGTGGGACAGACACAGAGAGAGTGGGACAGAAACTGAGAGAGTGGGACAGAAACTGAGAGAGTGGGACAGAAACTGGGAGAGTGGGACAGAAACTGAGAGAATGGGACGGAAACAGAGAGAGCGGGACAGAAACAGAGAGAGTGGGACGGAAACAGAGAGAGTGGGACAGAAACTGAGAGAGTGGGACAGAAACTGAGAGAGTGGGACAGAAACTGGAGAGAGTGGGACAGAAACAGAGAGAGTGGGACAGACACAGAGAGAGTGGGACAGACACAGAGAGAGTGGGACAGAAACTGAGAGAGTGGGACAGAAACAGAGAGAGTGGGATAGAGAGAGTGGGACAGAAACATAGAGAGTGGGACAGAAACAGAGAGAGTGGGACAGAAAACTGAGAGTGGGACAGAAACTGGGAGAGTGGGACAGAAACTGGGAGAGTGGGACAGTAACAGAGAGAGTGGGACAGTAACAGAGAGAGTGGGACAGAAACAGAGAGAGTGGGACAGAAACAGCGAGAGTGGACAGAAACAGAGAGAGTGGGACAGAGAGAGTGGGACAGAAACAGAGAGAGTGGGACAGACACAGAGAGAGTGGGACAGAAACTGAGAGAGTGGGACAGAAACAGAGAGAGTGGGACAGAGAGAGTGGGACAGAAACAGAGAGAGTGGGACAGAAACAGAGAGAGTGGGACAGAAACTGAGAGTGGGACAGAAACTGAGAGAGTGGGACATAAACTGGGAGAGTGGGACAGAAACTGAGAGAGTGGGACAGAAACTGAGAGAGTGGGACGGAAACAGAGAGAGTGGGACAGAAACTGAGAGAGTGGGACAGAAACTGAGAGAGTGGGACAGAAACTGGGAGAGTGGGACAGAAACTGAGAGAGTGGGACAGAAACTGAGAGAGTGGGACAGAAACTGAGAGAGTGGGATGGAAACTGAGAGAGTGGACAGAAACTGAGAGAGTGGGACAGAAACTGAGAGAGTGGGACAGAAACTGGGAGAGTGGGACAGAAACTGAGAGAGTGGGACGGAAACAGAGAGAGTGGGACAGAAACAGAGAGAGTTGGGACGGAAACAGAGAGAGTGGGCCCAGAAACTGAGAGAGTGGGACAGAAACTGAGAGAGTGGGACAGAAACAGAGAGAGTGGGACAGACACAGAGAGAGTGGGACAGACACAGAGAGAGTGGGACAGGAAACTGAGAGAGTGGGACAGAAACAGAGAGAGTGGGACAGAGAGAGTGGGACAGAAAACATAGAGAGTGGGACAGAAACAGAGAGAGTGGGACAGAAACTGAGAGTGGGACAGAAACTGACAGAGTGGGACAGAAACTGGAGAGTGGGACAGAAACTGAGAGAGTGGGACAGAAACTGGGAGAGTGGGACAGAAACTGAGAGAGTGGGACAGAAACTGAGAGAGTGGGACATAAACTGAGAGAGTGGGACGGAAACTGAGAGAGTGGGACGGAAACTGAGAGAGTGGGACAGTAACAGAGAGTGGGACAGTAACAGAGAGAGTGGGACAGTAACAGAGAGAGTGGGACAGAAACAGAGAGAGTGGGACAGAAACAGTGAGAGTGGGACAGAACAGAGAGAGTGGGGACAGAGAGAGTGGGACAGAAACAGAGAGAGTGGGACAGACACAGAGAGAGTGGGACAGAAACTGAGAGAGTGGGACAGAAACAGAGAGAGTGGGACAGAGAGAGTGGGACAGAAACAGAGAGAGTGGGACAGAAACAGAGAGAGTGGGACAGAAACTGAGAGTGAGACAGAAACTGAGAGAGTGGGACATAAACTGGGAGAGTGGGACAGAAACTGAGAGAGTGGGACAGAAACTGAGAGATTGGGACGGAAACAGAGAGAGTGGGACAGAAACTGGGAGAGTGGGACAGAAACTGAGAGAGTGGGACAGAAACTGAGAGAGTGGGACAGAAACTGAGAGAGTGGGACAGACACAGAGAGAGTGGGCCAGTAACAGAGAGAGTGGGCCAGTAACAGAGAGAGTGGGACCAGAAACAGAGAGAGTGGGACAGAAACAGTGAGAGTGGGACAGAAACAGAGAGAGTGGGACAGAAACAGAGAGAGTGGGACAGACACAGAGAGAGTGGGACAGAAACTGAGAGAGTGGGACAGAAACAGAGAGAGTGGGACAGAGAGAGTGGGACAGAAACAGAGAGAGTGGGACAGAAACTGAGAATGAGACAGAAACTGAGAGAGTGGGACATAAACTGGGAGAGTGGGACAGAAACTGAGAGAGTGGGACAGAAACTGAGAGATTGGGACGGAAACAGAGAGAGTGGGACAGAAACTGAGAGAGTGGGACAGAGAGAGTGGGACAGAAACAGAGAGAGTGGGACAGTAACAGAGAGAGTGGGACAGTAACAGAGAGAGTGGGACAGAAACAGAGAGAGTGGGACAGAAACAGTGAGAGTGGGACAGAAACAGAGAGAGTGGGACAGAGAGAGTGGGACAGAAACAGAGAGAGTGGGACAGACACAGAGAGAGTGGGACAGAAACTGAGAGAGTGGGACAGAAACAGAGAGAGTGGGACAGAGAGAGTGGGACAGAAACAGAGAGAGTGGGACAGAAACAGAGAGAGTGGGACAGAAACTGAGAGTGGGACAGAAACTGAGAGAGTGGGACATAAACTGGGAGAGTGGGACAGAAACTGAGAGAGTGGGACAGAAACTGAGAGAGTGGGACAGAAACTGAGAGAGTGGGACAGACACAGAGAGAGTGGGACAGTAACAGAAAGAGTGGGCCAGTAACAGAGAGAGTGGGACAGAAACAGTGAGAGTGGGACAGAAACAGTGAGACTGGGACAGAAACAGAGAGAGTGGGACAGAAACTGAGAGAGTGGGACAGAAACTGGGAGAGTGGGACAGAAACTGAGAGAGTGGGACGGAAACAGAGAGAGCGGGACAGAAACAGAGAGAGTGGGACGGAAACAGAGAGAGTGGGACAGAAACTGAGAGAGTGGGACAGAAACTGAGAGAGTGGGACAGAAACTGGGAGAGTGGGACAGAAACAGAGAGAGTGGGACAGACACAGAGAGAGTGGGACAGACACAGAGAGAGTGGGACAGAAACTGAGAGAGTGGGACAGAAACAGAGAGAGTGGGACAGAGAGAGTGGGACAGAAACATAGAGAGTGGGACAGAAACAGAGAGAGTGGGACAGAAACTGAGAGTGGGACAGAAACTGGGAGAGTGGGACAGAAACTGGGAGAGTGGGACAGTAACAGAGAGAGTGGGACAGTAACAGAGAGAGTGGGACAGAAACAGAGAGAGTGGGACAGAAACAGCGAGAGTGGGACAGAAACAGAGAGAGTGGGACAGAGAGAGTGGGACAGAAACAGAGAGAGTGGGACAGACACAGAGAGAGTGGGACAGAAACTGAGAGAGTGGGACAGAAACAGAGAGAGTGGGACAGAGAGAGTGGGACAGAAACAGAGAGAGTGGGACAGAAACAGAGAGAGTGGGACAGAAACTGAGAGTGGGACAGAAACTGAGAGAGTGGGACATAAACTGGGAGAGTGGGACAGAAACTGAGAGAGTGGGACATAAACTGAGAGAGTGGGACGGAAACAGAGAGAGTGGGACAGAAACTGAGAGAGTGGGACAGAAACTGAGAGAGTGGGACAGAAACTGGGAGAGTGGGACAGAAACTGAGAGAGTGGGACAGAAACTGAGAGAGTGGGACAGAAACAGAGAGTGGGACAGAAACTGAGAGAGTGGGACAGAAACTGAGAGAGTGGGACAGAAACTGGGAGAGTGGGACAGAAACTGAGAGAGTGGGACGGAAACAGAGAGAGTGGGACAGAAACAGAGAGAGTGGGACGGAAACAGAGAGAGTGGGACAGAAACTGAGAGAGTGGGACAGAAACTGAGAGAGTGGGACAGAAACTGGGAGAGTGGGACAGAAACAGAGAGAGTGGGACAGACACAGAGAGAGTGGGACAGACACAGAGAGAGTGGGACAGAAACTGAGAGAGTGGGACAGAAACAGAGAGAGTGGGACAGAGAGAGTGGGACAGAAACATAGAGAGTGGGACAGAAACAGAGAGAGTGGGACAGAAACTGAGAGTGGGACAGAAACTGACAGAGTGGGACAGAAACTGGGGAGAGTGGGACAAGAAACTGAGAGAGTGGGACAGAAACTGGGAGAGTGGGACAGAAACTGAGAGAGTGGGACAGAAACTGAGAGAGTGGGACATAAACTGAGAGAGTGGAGGACGGAAACTGAGAGAGTGGGACGGAAACTGAGAGAGTGGGACAGTAACAGAGAGAGTGGGACAGTAACAGAGAGAGTGGGACAGTAAACAGAGAGAGTGGGACAGAAACAGAGAGAGTGGGACAGAAACAGTGAGAGTGGGACAGAAACAGAGAGAGTGGGACAGAGAGAGTGGGACAGAAACAGAGAGAGTGGGACAGACACAGAGAGAGTGGGACAGAAACTGAGAGAGTGGGACAGAAACAGAGAGAGTGGGACAGAGAGAGTGGGACAGAAACAGAGAGAGTGGGACAGAAACAGAGAGAGTGGGACAGAAACTGAGAGTGAGACAGAAACTGAGAGAGTGGGACATAAACTGGGAGAGTGGGACAGAAACTGAGAGAGTGGGACAGAAACTGAGAGATTGGGATTGAAACAGAGAGAGTGGGACAGAAACTGGGAGAGTGGGACAGAAACTGAGAGAGTGGGACAGAAACTGAGAGAGTGGGACAGAAACTGAGAGAGTGGGACAGACACAGAGAGAGTGGGCCAGTAACAGAGAGAGTGGGCCAGTAACAGAGAGAGTGGGACAGAAACAGAGAGAGTGGGACAGAAACAGTGAGAGTGGGACGGAAACAGAGAGAGTGGGACAGAAACTGAGAGAGTGGGACAGAAACTGAGAGAGTGGGACAGAAACTGGGAGAGTGGGACGGAAATTGAGAGAGTGGGATGGAAACTGAGAGAGTGGGACAGAGAGAGTGGGACAGAAACAGAGAGAGTGGGACAGTAACAGAGAGAGTGGGACAGTAAACAGAGAGAGTGGGACAGAAACAGAGAGAGTGGGACAGAAACAGTGAGAGTGGGACAGAAACAGAGAGTGGGACAGAGAGAGTGGGACAGAAACAGAGAGAGTGGGACAGACACAGAGAGAGTGGGACAGAAACTGAGAGACTGGGACAGAAACAGAGAGAGTGGGACAGAGAGAGTGGGACAGAAACAGAGAGAGTGGGACAGAAACAGAGAAGAGTGGGACAGAAACTGAGAGTGGGACAGAAACTGAGAGAGTGGGACATAAACTGGGAGAGTGGACAGAAACTGAGATAGTGGGAACAGAAACTGAGAGAAGTGGACAGAAACTGAGAGAGTGGGACAGAAACTGAGAGAGTGGGACAGACACAGAGAGAGTGGGACAGTAACAGAAAGAGTGGGCCAGTAACAGAGAGAGTGGGACAGAAACAGTGAGAGTGGGACAGAAACAGAGAGAGTGGGACAGAAACAGAGAGAGTGGGACAGAGAGAGTGGGACAGAAACAGAGAGAGTGGGACAGAAACAGAGAGAGTGGGACAGAAACTGAGAGTGAGACAGAAACTGAGAGAGTGGGACATAACTGGGAGAGTGGGACAGAAACTGAGAGAGTGGACAGAAACTGAGAGATTGGGACGGAAAACAGAGAGAGTGGGACAGAAACTGGGAGAGTGGAACAGAAACTGAGAGAGTGGGACAGAAACTGAGAGAGTGGGACAGAAACTGAGAGATGTGGGACAGACACAGGGAGAGTGGGCCAGTAACAGAGAGAGTGGGCCAGTAACAGAGAGAGTGGGACAGAAACAGAGAGAGTGGGACAGAAACAGTGAGAGTGGGACAGAAAACAGAGAGAGTGGGACAGAAACAGAGAGAGTGGGACAGAAACAGAGAGAGTGGGACAGACACAGAGAGAGTGGGACAGAAACAGAGAGAGTGGGACAGAGAGAGTGGGACAGAAACAGAGAGAGTGGGACAGAAACTGAGAATGAGACAGAAACTGAGAGAGTGGGACATAAACTGGGGAGAGTGGGACAGAAACTGAGAGAGTGGGACAGAAACTGAGAGATTGGGACGGAAACAGAGAGAGTGGGACAGAAACTGAGAGAGTGGGACAGAAACTGAGAGAGTGGGACAGAAACTGGGAGAGTGGGACAGAAACTGAGAGAGTGGGACGGAAACTGAGAGAGTGGGACGGAAACTGAGAGAGTGGGATGGAAACTGAGAGAGTGGGACGGAAACTGAGAGAGTGGGACGGAAACTGAGAGAGTGGGACGGAAACTGAGAGAGTGGGACAGAAACTGAGAGAGTGGGACAGAAACTGAGAGAGTGGGACAGAAACTGGGAGAGTGGGACAGAAACTGAGAGAGTGGGATGGAAACTGAGAGAGTGGGACAGAAACTGAGAGAGTGGGACAGAAACTGAGAGAGTGGGACAGAAACTGGGAGAGTGGGACAGAAACTGAGAGAGTGGGACGGAAACAGAGAGAGTGGGACAGAAACAGAGAGAGTGGGACGGAAACAGAGAGAGTGGGACAGAAACTGAGAGAGTGGGACAGAAACTGAGAGAGTGGGACAGAAACTGAGAGAGTGGGATGGAAACTGAGAGAGTGGGACAGAAACTGAGAGAGTGGGACAGAAACTGAGAGAGTGGGACAGAAACTGGGAGAGTGGGACAGAAACTGAGAGAGTGGGATGGAAACTGAGAGAGTGGGACAGAAACTGAGAGAGTGGGACAGAAACTGAGAGAGTGGGACAGAAACTGGGAGAGTGGGACAGAAACTTAGAGAGTGGGACGGAAACAGAGAGAGTGGGACAGAAACAGAGAGAGTGGGACGGAAACAGAGAGAGTGGGACAGAAACTGAGAGAGTGGGACAGAAACTGAGAGAGTGGGACAGAAACTGGGAGAGTGGGACAGAAACTGAGAGAGTGGGACAGAAACTGAGAGAGTGGGACAGAAACTGAGAGAGAGGGACAGAAACTGAGAGAGTGGGACAGAAACTGAGAGAGGTAGCAGAAAGAGTGGGACAGAAACTGAGAGAGAGGGACAGAAACTGAGAGAGGTAGCAGAAAGAGTGGGACAGAAACTGAGAGATTGGGACAGAAACTGAAAGAGTGGGACAGAAACGGAGAGAGTGGGACAGAAACTGAGAGAGTGGGACAGAAACTGAGAGAGAGGGACAGAAACTGAGAGAGGGACAAAAACTGAGAGAGTGGGACAGAAACTGAGAGAGTGGGACAGAAACTGAGAGAGTGGGACGGAAACTGAGAGAGTGGGATGGAAACTGAGAGAGTGGGACAGAAACTGAGAGAGTGATACTGAAACTGAGAGAGTGGGACAGAAACAGAGAGAGTGAGACAGAGAGAGTGGGACAGAGAGAGTGGGACAGAAACAGAGAGAGTGGGACAGAGAGAGTGGGACAGAAACAGAGAGAGTGGAACAGAAACAGAGAGAGTGGGAACAGAGAGAGTGGGACAGAAACAGAGAGAGTGGGACAGAGAGAGTGGGACAGAAACAGAGAGAGTGGGACAGAGAGAGTGGGACAGAGAGAGTGGGGCAGAGAGAGTGGGACAGAGAGTGGGACAGAAACAGAGAGAGTGGGACAGAGAGAGTGGGACAGAAAGAGTGGGACAGAAACTGAGAGACGGAGCAGAAAGACTGGGACAGAAACTGAGAGATGGAGCAGAAAGACTGTGCTGCAAAAGGCCTCCTCACCCTTCATGTTGTCATTCATCTGGCCTGCTAATAGTTTCCCCTGTGGTGAAGGGAACCTTTATACCCAGGGCCAACAGTTCCAGTTGACACAGTCCACAACCTGTCACTCAGAGAGAGGTTTGGGAGAAGGAAGGAGAGAGAGAGAGGTGGGAGAGAGGTGGGGGAGAGGGAAGGAGAGAGGGAGGGAAGGAAGGAAAGAGAGAGAGGTGGGGGAGAGGGAAGGAGAGAGAGAGAGGTGGGGGAGAGGGAAGGAAAGAGAGAGGTGGGGGGAGAGGGAAGGAGAGAGGGAGGGAAGGAAGGCGAGAGGGAGAGAGAGGTGGGGGGAGAGGGAAGGAGAGAGAGAGTTACGGAGAGGGAAAGAGAGAGAGGTGGGGGAGAGGGAAGGAGAGAGAGAGAGAGTTAGGGAGAGGGAAAGAGAGAGAGAGAGAGAGAGAGGTGGGGGGAGAGGGAAGGAGAGATAGAGAGAGGTGGGGGAGAGGGAAGGAGAGATAGAGAGAGAGAGGTGGGGGAGAGGGAAGGAGAGAGAGAGAGGTGGGGGGAGAGGGAAGGGGAGAGAGAGAGAGAGAGAGAGAGAGAGAGAGGTGGGGGAGAGGGAAGGAGAGATAGAGAGAGAGAGAGGTGGGGGAGAGGGAAGGAGAGATAGAGAGAGAGAGAGAGGTGGGGAGAGGGAAGGAGAGAGAGAGTTACGGAGAGGGAAAGAGAGAGAGGTGGGGGAGAGGGAAGGGAGAGAGAGAGGGTGGGGGGAGAGAGAAGCAGAGAGAGAGAGGTGGGGGAGAGGGAAGGAGAGATAGAGAGAGCGAGAGAGAGAGGTGGGGGAGAGGGAAGGGGGGAGAGAGAGGTGGGGGAGAGGGAAGGGAGGAGAGATAGAGAGAGAGAGAGAGAGAGAGAGAGAGAGAGGGGTGGGGAGAGGGAAGGAGCGAGAGAGAGAGAGAGAGAGAGGTGGGGAGGCAGGTTAGAGGCGGGCTGGAGAGATAGAAAGCTTTGACTATGTACAGACTCAGTGAGCATAGCCTTGCTATTGAGAAAGGCCGCCGTAAGCAGACCTGGCTCTCAAGAGAAGACAGGCTATGTGCACACTTCCCACAAAATGAGGAGGAAGCTGAGCTGCACTTCCTAACCTCCTGCCCAATGTATGACCATATTAGAGACACATATTTCCCTCAGGTTACACAAATCCACAAACAATTAGAAAACCCAATTTTGATAAACTCCCACTGGGTGAAATACCACAGTATCACAGCAGCAAGATTTGTGACCTGTTGCCACAAGAAAATGTCAACCAGTGAAGAACAAACACCATTGTAAATACAACCCATATTTATGCTTATTTATTTTCCCTTTTGTATTTGAACTATTTGCACATAATAATAATAATATACATTTTAAATGTTTCTGTGACGTTTACTGTTTTATTGTTTAATTTCACTTTTGTGAACTTTTTCTATTTCATTTTTTGGGGCAATGTTAACATATGTTTCCCATGCCAATAAAGCCCCTTAAATATAAATTGAAATGAAATTGAGAGGAGTGGGGGATAGAGAGGATAGGAGAGAGAGAAGAGAGAGAAGTATGAGAGAATGTGACCTAGCAGAAAGAGATTTTTCAATAAGAATCAGAGGAGCAAAGAGGATGAGGAAACAGTGAGCGAGGGAAAGTGAAGAGAGGAACTAGAGGAAAGCTGAGAGAGAGAGAGAGAGAGAGAGAGAGAGAGAGAGAGACAGAGACAGAGACAGAGAGAGAGAGAGAGAGAGAGAGAGAGAGAGACAGAGAGACAGAGAGACAGAGAGACAGAGAGAGAGAGAGAGAGAGAGAGAGAGAGAGACAGAGACAGAGACAGAGAGAGAGACAGAGAGAGAGAGAGAGAGAGAGAGAGAGAGAGAGAGTTTAGAAAGCTGGAGAAGAAAGAAAGAAACTGCCAACTGAGCACAAGGATCAAGACTAGGGGGAGGAGGGGAATCTGTCTAAGAAAGAGAAAGAGAGATTCTTTTTTTTCAAACCCCATTGGACGAGGTCAGAGGGGAGGGACCTCTGGCTTTCTCATCCATTGGGTTTTGATAAGGAGGTGAGGAGAGAGGAGGCGAGGATTCGCAATTGAGATTCTCCCAGGGAGTTGGAGGGCAGTGAGGAGCTCATTGAAATGTAGGGGATATCCAAGCTGCAGCTGCAACTATCAAATCACTGCTTTTAGTCTTGACAACTGCACCACACACACACATGGACACACGCACGTACATGCACACGGACACACTGAGGAGGCACGCGCACACACTCACCCCATCCCACGTGTCTGGTTCCTAGATGTGCGTGGGCAGTGGTGGAATCACTGTTCTAATTCTGTAGTGAAGTTTCAGTTAGCCAACTGGTTCCGGTCCTTAACTGGTTCTTAAGGATCTTTCCCTTTTTTCCCCCCAATTTTCACCTAAAATGACGTACCTAAATCTAACTGCCTTTAGCTCAGGCCCTGAAGCAAGAATATGCATATTCTTACCATTTGAAAGGAAACACTGAAGTTTATGGAAATGTGAAAGGAGTGTAGGAAAATATAACACAATAGATCTGGTAGAAGATAATACAAAGAAAAAAATCAATTGTTCTTTTGCATCTATGAACTGCAAAAGAAAAACCATAATGTATTATTCCAGCCCAGGTGCAATTTAGATATTGGCCACTTGGTGGCAGCAGTGACCGTGCAAAGTTTTAGACTGATCCAATGAACCACTGCATTTCTGTTTCAAAATGATGTATCAAGACTGCCCAAATGTGTCTAATTTGTTTATTAATAACATTATGTTCAAATTTGTGCACTCTCCTCAAACAATAGCAATGGTAGTATTTCACAGTGCAGTTTAAAAAGAATTGAAGCTTTCTGCCAATATCAGATATGTCTATGTCCTGGGAATTTTTTGTTGTTGCTTTCAACCGCATGCTAAAGCCACATTAGCCTAGTTAGCTCAACCGTACTGTGGATGGGACACCGATCCCGAAGAAGATTTATTAAAGCGACCAGTGTTCCATGCCTATGTATATAGGCCAGCAGCCTCTAAGGTTCAGTGCAGGATACTAGACGGAGGCTGGCTAGATACCCCCCCCCCCCCCCCCCCCCAAAAAAAAGACTTATATAGTACTTTCAAGTATTTTTTACTTAAGTACTTTCCACCACTGCTGTTGAACAGTCTGATGGCCTGGGGATGAACGCTGTTTTTCCAGTCTCTCGGTCCCAGCTTTGATACACCTGTACTGTCTCCGCCTTCTAGATGGTAGTTGGGTGAACAGGTGACCTTCTAGATGGTAGTTGGGTGAACAGGTGACCTTCTAGATGGTAGTTGGGTGAACAGGTGACCTTCTAGATGGTAGTTGGGTGAACAGGTGACCTTCTAGATGGTAGTTGGGTGAACAGGTGACCTTCTAGATGGTAGTTGGGTGAACAGGTGACCTTCTAGATGGTAGTTGGGTGAACAGGTGACCTTCTAGATGGTAGTTGGGTGAACAGGTGACCTTCTAGATGGTAGTTGGGTGAACAGGTGACCTTCTAGATGGTAGTTGGGTGAACAGGTGACCTTCTAGATGGTAGTTGGGTGAACAGGTGACCTTCTAGATGGTAGTTGGGTGAACAGGTGACCTTCTAGATGGTAGTTGGGTGAACAGGTGACCTTCAAGATGGTAGTTGGGTGAACAGGTGTCCGTACCACCCACTGGAGAGCCCTGCGGTACCAGGAGGTAATACAGCCTCACAGGAAGCTGTCAATGGTGCATCTGTAGAAGTTGGTGAGGGTCTTAGGGGTCAAAGCCAAATTTCTTCAGCCTCACCACACTGTCTGTGTGAATGGCCCATTTCAGGTTGTCAGTGGCCCATCAAGAAACTTGAAGCTATTCACCTTCTCCACTGCGTTCCTGTCGCTGTGATTGGGGGCGGGCTCTCTTCCGTCTCCTTGAAGTCCACGATCAGCTCCTTTGTTTTGTTTATGTTGAAGTTATTTTCTTGGCACAACGCCGCCAGGACACCTCACTCAATTTCTCTTTCTCTCTGTAGGCCGTCTCGTCATTGTTGGTAATCACTGTTGTGTCATCAGCAAACTTGATGATTGAGTTGGAGATGTGTGGGACCACGCGGTCATGGGTGAACAGGGAGTACAGGAGAGGGCTGGGCACGCACTCTTGTGGAGCCCCCGTGTTGAGGATCAGCGTAGCAGAGGTGTTATTGCCCACCGTCACCACCTGGGGGCGGCCCGTCAGGAAGTGCAGAACTCACACCCAGGGCCCTGAGCTTAGTGATGAGCATTCTTAGAAAGGTATTTCTCTTGTCCAGGTGTGATAAGGCAGTGTTCAGTGTGATGGCGGTATGCAAACTGAAGTGGGTCTAGGGTGACAGGTAAGGTAGAGGTGATATGATCCTTAACTAGCCTCTCGAAGTTGATGACAAAAATAAAAACAAACCGACCAATACAAAACTGGACCTAAAAAACAAAAGTACTATAATTTGATAGTTTCCTAACAGCAAGTGTTTTACTGAAAATGATTTAGTTCAGTTACCTTAGCTTTCTTTGGGAACAGGAACAATGATGTATATCTTCAAATAATTGGGGACAACAGACAGGCATAGGGAGAGATTGAAGGACACTGGTCTGGACCGGCTGCCTTGCTAGGGTTAACCCGTAAGAGTCTAAACCCCGAACCTTCATATGAGTTTTGTGAGGTCTGTGGATGTTCTATATCAGTGTGTAGCCAAAACGGTTTGAACATACAGACAAAAGTTGCCAGATCGGCTTCAGACAAGTTCCAAGACTCTTGTGGGTGTCGTAGAGCACAACGGATAGAGCATTAGAGCACAATCTCTGTCTCTCTCTGTCTCTCTCTCTCTGTCTCTCTCTATCTCTGTCTCTCTCTCTGTCTCTCTCTCTCTCTCTGTCTCTATCTCTGTCTCTCTTTCTGTCTTTTTCTCTGTCTCTCTCTCTCTCCTCTCTCTCTGTCTCTCTCTCTGTCTCTCTCTCTCTCTCTGGCTCACTGGGTCTCTCTCTCTGTCTCCCTGTCTCTCTCTGTCTCTCTCTCTGTCTCTCTCTCTGCCTCTCTCTCTGTCTCTCTCTCTCTGTCTCTCTCTCTCTCTCTCTTTGTCTCTCTCTCTCTGTCTTTTTTTTTCTCTGTCTCACTGGGTCTCTCTCTCTTTCACTTTCTCTTTACATTGCTAAAGCAAGTGAAATAAGCACCCATGAAAGTATCTCTCTCTCTGTTTATCTCTCTTTCTCTGTTTATCTTTTTTTCTCTCCCTACAGTCTCTCAACAGTAATATATCCATAATGTAGACAGTCTCCTCCCACTTCACCTTGGTCTATTGTGTTGTAAACACGGGGGAGTTCATCTCGCTCACAAAGCTTAGTTAACACCACTGAGGCACTGAGCTGCATCAACAGACGAATGACAGTTGGTAAAGCCATTAAGGCAACACAACAGGCTATGTTTATTCGATTTATCCAACCCTCCTCCTCTTTATCCCACAGCACAAGAGGACAGCTTTTGGTTAAACCTACATAATCACATTCAACAAGAATGTATTCCACAACGACCAACTCCTTATCCACCTCCCCTGTCTCTCTGACTTCCAGAGTTGATCCTCCCTGTCTCTCTGACTTCCAGAGTTGATCCTCCCTGTCTCTCGGACTTCCAGAGTTGACTGGTCTGTATTTATCATCGCTGTTCAATACTAAGCTTCTACTTCTTGTTATTAAAGACATTCTGACTTATAGGTGCCTTCTCAGAAACAGCTATCCTTAACCGCGTTATGGCCCCTAACCTAAACTAAAGTCCTGGGGTGGGTGGTACATTTGGGTCGTTACACTAATTTCGGTTCCTTTTTGAATAGTAACTTTGTTGGAATAATTGGAATTTTAAAAAAGTAAGAAGAACCTGTTCAACTTAATAAAAAACACATTTCCCATCTCAAAATAAAACAATTTTTTAACCTTAAAAAAACTAACAAATCACATTAAATAAATGTTTAGACAGCAACAAATAGCTAGAGCTTTACAATGATGGTGATGTTTAAGTTAAAATATTCCTAGAGGTACATGACAAAATTACATTTTAGTCTTTATTGATCAGTGACCGACTGGCTCGATTCAGTCTGACATTTGAAATTAGATTTATTTTTTAATTATTTTTTATGTTGGATAAAAGTAGAGACTCGGAGCAACAACATGATACACTACAGTTGAGAAATGTGAAAGTGGGAATGTAATTCTGCTTTGAAAAGTTGCTAAACTTGTTACCCCACTTTTGAGAAAATGGCCATTGAATGTTTTGGTACACCTACTGGAGAGGTCTTCTTTGTCTACACCCATTCAGCATCGTTCACACCCTCTTAAGCCTTAGCCCCACCCATCTCTTTAAGGATTCACATGTGAGACCATGTGCTAAACAGAGTGAGTAACAACAAAAAATGTCAAGACTAAAGGCTGTACGTCTATCGACATGTTTGTAGACAGTTGCCACAGTTACATCATAAACATTCTATTGTTGTCCGACATCAAACTTGTCGTTATGAAAAAGTATAAATGCAAAAACTACAGGCTGCATGACATCAACAGCCTGGTGGTCCAAAATAGCATTAAAAATGAATTTAGTATATGTCAAAATACTAGCTAGCTTGTTAACTAGTTAGCTAACATTAAGTTAGCTGGCTAACCGATTCAAATAATGACTATATCATAGCTGATAATGTCTTAACTTTAGCTCATTTTTATTAAATATTTACAGGAAAATAAAAACAAGATCATTATTTACAAGTTAATGGTAAGCTAATTACAGAAAATAACGGAGGGTTGTCACGAAATAAAAGGCATTTTACCGGAGAACTTTAGTACTTGGACACGGTCTCTTTTACGTTATAACCAAATTATAATCATAATTTAACTTTGGTGCAAGTCATGTTGTTCTTCACATTACCATCTCTGGTAAACACACACCATATGAAATCAAACTGTACTTGTCACATGCACAGGATACAGGAAGTTGTAAACAGTACAGTGAAGTGGTTGGTTGCATTGTGGAGTATTCTGTTGAGATAGCTAGCTAGCTAGCTAAACAATTAACCATAATCCCATCTCATAGCATTACTAAGATGCATGAATCTACAGGTAGCTAAAGATAACCAACTAGGTTCAATGTTAGCTAGCTAGATAACTAGCAATGCAAATGGGTTTATGACATACGAATAATAGTACCACATAGATCGTACACGTAATATTAGCCAGCAAGCCTGCCAGATAACGTTAGCTAGCTAGCTAACAATACGCTTTAACTTGCACTGAAAACAACTTTCTGACAAAATTAGAAATGTGTAATATCTGAAAATGTAGCTAGGTAGACTTTCTTACCTGTATACATGGATATGGATGGACGCTTCTCCCTCGCTGTCACGGATGCCATGGTTGCCCTTCGTTTGAAGATGTAATCCGGAGACAGGTGTTTTATACAACAGCCTTCTGTGTTCTCTTTTTTGACTTCATCCGCAGTTTTGTAATCAAACACCAGAATTTTCTCAATCTCTTTTGCCTTCACACTCTTCACAAGTCAGCATGGCACGATCATCCTCCAGAAGTGGAGAGAGCATTAGCAACACTTTTGTAGTTGTTCACGATATCTTAAAAAAAAACTATTACCTATTACCTATATACTATTACTATTATTATTAACTATTACAAACTGAGCAGCTCAGCAGCTCATGCTCATGTTATAGACAGAAGTGTTGCTACATGGCAGACCAATCCGAACTCATCTCTCGGCATGTCCAGCCCATCCATTATCTCAGCCAATCTAGGGAAGGTTCCTGACTTTTTTCCGTGACTAAATCAACTAGGCTCGTAATTTAACAGTTGTATTCATATTTGTAGATGACATACACATTTGTTATTGTGGCACATGAATGTTCAAATGTTCCAGAAGACATTTCTGCCATTTTGATAAAAAAAACAGAAGGCTGTTAGAGCGTTGGACTTGTAACCGAAAGGTAGCAAGATTGAATCCCTGAGCTGACAGGGTAAAAAACCTGAACAAGGCAGTTAACCCACTGTTCTATGTGAAACGGCACTTAATTTCATATAACAGGCTTTTAAAATTATACACAGTATTTGTGCACAATTTCTACTTAAAATATCAAAAGGACGCAGAAGGCGCTCATTTTGTGGAACAAACCCAATCGTACTCAACAAGAATTGGTCGCACAAACACCTTAACCTTATCCTTATCCCTCTCTCTCTACCTCCTCATCCAAAATATGACCAAAATTTGAAACTTTTATCAAACGGAAACCGAATGTCCGAGAGAGTTCGTTTGATGACTTCCTGGAAGATCCGTCCCTGCAGCACGGGCCGACGCCATCCGTGAATTTTAGAAACGTTGGTGGACGTCTAGTAAGGGACCGTACATTTGAAATGTGGACTTTCTCACCATATGGCGAATGCCAAAATGTTCCCTTAAGGTATGTTAGTGTTGAGGGGGTATCAGTCATTAGTTATTGTTGGGGGGGGCAGTCATAAGTTAGTGTTGAGGGGGTATCAGTCATTAGTTAGTGTTGGGGGGGCAGTCATTAGTTAGTGTTGAGGGGGTATCAGTCATTAGTTAGTGTTGGGGGGGCAGTCATTAGTGTTGGGGGGGGGCAGTCATTAGTTAGTGTTGCGGGGGTATCAGTCATTAGTTAGTGTTGGGGGGGACCAGTCATTAGTTTAGTGTTGAGGGGGTATCAGTCATTAGTTATTGTTGGGGGGCAGTCATTAGTTAGTGTTGAGGGGGTATCAGTCATTAGTTAGTGTTGAGGGGGGGGCAGTCATTAGTGTTGGGGGGGGGCAGTCATTAGTTAGTGTTGAAGGGGGTATCAGTCATTAGTTAGTGTTGAGGGGGTATCAGTCATTGTTAGTGTTGGGGGGGGGGTATCAGTCATTAGTTAGTGTTGAGGGGGTATCAGTCATTAGTTAGTGTTGGGGGGCAGTCATTAGTGTTGGGGGGGGGCAGTCATTAGTTAGTGTTGAGGGGGTATCAGTCATTAGTTAGTGTTGGGGGGGGACCAGTCATTAGTTAGTGTTGAGGGGGGGCAGTCATTAGTGTTGGGGGGGGCAGTCATTATTTAAGTGTTGAGGGGGGGTATCATTCATTAGTTAGTGTTGAGAGGGTATCAGTCATTAGTTTAGTGTTGGGGGGGGGTATCAGTCATTAGTTAGTGTTGAGGGGGTATCAGTCATTAGTTAGTGTTGGGGGGGGGCAGTCATTAGTGTTGGGGGGGGCAGTCATTATTTAGTGTTGAGGGGGTATCAGTCATTAGTTAGTGTTGAGGGGGTATCAGTCATTAGTTAGTGTTGAGGGGGGGCAGTCATTAGTGTTGGGGGGGCAGTCATTAGTTAGTGTTGAGGGGGTATCAGTCATTAGTTAGTGTTGAGGGGGTATCAGTCATTAGTTAGTGTTGAGGGGGTATCAGTCATTAGTGTTGGGGGGGCAGTCATTAGTGTTGGGGGGGCAGTCATTAGTTAGTGTTGGGGGGGCAGTCATTAGCTAGTTGGGGGGGTGGACCAGTCATTAGCTAGTTGGGGGGGGGACCAGTCATTAGCTAGGTTGGGGGGGGGCCAGTCATTAGTTGTTGGGGGGGACCAATCATTAGCTATTTGGGGGGGACAGTCATTAGCTAGTTGGGGGGGGACCAGTCATTAGCTAGTGGGGGGGGACCAGTTCATTAGGTAGTGTGGGGGGAACCAGTCATTAGTTAGTTTGGGGAGGGAACAGTCATTAGCGTTGGGGGGGGGGGCAGCAGTCATTTAGTTAGTTGTTGGGGGGGACCAGTCAGTAGTTAATGTGGGGGGACCAGTCATTAGATAGTGTTGGGGGGGGGGACAAGTCATTAGTTAGTGTGGGGGGGCCAGTCATTAGTTATTGTGGGGGGGGAAACCAGTCAGTAGTGTTGGGGGTGCGGGGGGGGGGGACCAGTCATTAGTGTTGGGGGCGGGGGGGGGGGGGGAAGTCATTAGTATGTTGGGGGGATGGACCAGTCATTAGTTAGTGTGGGGGGATAGCTAGTTGGGGCGGGGGGGGGCCAGTCATTAGTTAGTGTGGGGGGGGACCAGTCTTAGCTAGTTGGGGGGGGGCAGTCATTAGCTAGTTGGGGGGGCAGTCATTAGCTAGTTGGGGGGGGGCAGTCATTAGCTAGTTGGGGGGGACCAGTCATTAGCTAGTTGGGGGGGGGGGCAGTCATTAGCTAGTTGGGGGGGGGGGGGGACCAGTCATTAGCTAGTTGGGGGGGGGGGACCAGTCATTAGCTAGTGGGGGGGGGGACCAGTCATTAGTTAGTTGGGGGGGGAACCAGTCATTAGCGAGTTGGGGGGGGGACCAGTCATTAGCTAGTTGGGGGGGGGGGCAGTCATTCAGCTAGTTGGGGGGGGGGGACCAGTCATTAGCTAGTGGGGGGGGGGGACCAGTCATTAGATAGTTTGGGGGGGGGGAACAGTCATTAGTTAGTTGGGGGGGGACCAATCATTAGTTAGTTGGGGGGACCAGTCATTAGCTAGTTGGGGGGGGGACCAGTCATTAGCAGTTTGGGGGGGGACCAGTCATTAGTTAGTGTTGGGGGGGACCAGTCATTAGTTATTGTGGGGGCGAACCAGTCATTAGTGTTGGGGGCGGGGGGGGACCAGTCATTAGTGTTGGGGCGGGGGGGGAAGTCATTAGTAAGTTGGGGATGGACCAGTCATTAGTTAGTGTGGGGGGATTAGCTAGTTGGGGGCGGGGGGGGCCAGTCATTAGTTAGTGTGGGGGGGACCAGTCATTAGCTAGTTGGGGGGGGGGCGGGCAGTCATTAGCTAGTTGGGGGGGCAGTCATTAGCTAGTTGGGGGGGGCAGTCATTAGCTAGTTGGGGGGGACCAGTCATTAGCTAGTTGGGGGGGGGGGCAGTCATTAGCTAGTTGGGGGGGGTGGACCAGTCATTAGCTAGTTGGGGGGGACCAGTCATTAGCTAGTTGGGGGGGGACCAGTCATTAGTTAGTTGGGGGGGGACCAGTCATTAGCTAGTTGGGGGGGGGCAGTCATTAGCTAGTTGGGGGGGTGGACCAGTCATTAGCTAGTTGGGGGGGGGGGACCAGTCATTAGCTAGTTGGGGGGGGGGACCAGTCATTAGTTAGTTGGGGGGGGGACCAATCATTAGCTAGTTGGGGGGACCAGTCATTAGCTAGTTGGGGGGGGGACCAGTCATTAGCTAGTTGGGGGGGGGACCAGTCATTAGCTAGTTGGGGGGGGGGGCAGTCATTAGCTAGTTGGGGGGCAGTCATTAGTGTTGGGCCGTGGGGCAGTCATTATTTAGTGTTGACGGGGGCAGTCATTATGTTGGGGGGCAGTCATTAGTTAGTGTTGGGGGGCAGTCATTAGTTAGTGTTGAGGGGGTATCCGTCATTAGTTAGTGTTGGGGGGGCAGTCATTAGTTAGTGTTGGGGGGGGAACCAGTCATTAGTTAGTGTTGGGGGGGCTGTCATTAGTGTTGGGGGGGCAGTCATTAGTTAGTGTTGAGGGGGTATCAGTCATTAGTTAGTGTTGGGGGGGACCAGTCATTAGCTAGTGTTGGGGGGGGCAGTCATTAGTTAGTGTTGGGGGGGGCAGTCATTAGTTGTTGGAGGGGGGCAGTCATTAGTGTTGGGGGGGCAGTCATTAGTGTTGGGGGGGGGGGGCAGTCATTAGTGTTGGGGGGGCAGTCATTAGGTTAGTGTGTTGGGGGGGGCAGTCATTAGTCGTTGGGGGGGGGCAGTCATTAGTTGGTGTTGGGGGGGCCGTCATTAGTTAGTGTTGAGGGGGTATCAGTCATTAGTTAGTGTTGGGGGCAGTCATTAGTGTTGGGGGGGGGGCAGTCATTAGTGTTGGGGGGGCAGTCATTAGTGTTGGGGGGGGGCAGTCATTAGTGTTGGGGGGGCAGTCATTAGTTAGTGTTGGGGGGCAGTCATTAGTGTTGGGGGGCGGGCAGTCATTAGTTGGTGTTGGGGGGGCAGTCATTAGTTAGTGTTGAGGGGGTATCAGTCATTAGTTAGTGTTGGGGGGGCAGTCATTAGTGTTGGGGGGGCAGTCATTAGTTAGTGTTGGGGCGGGGGCGGCAGTCATTAGTTAGTGTTGAGGGGGTATCAGTCATTAGTTAGTGTTGGGGGGGCAGTCATTAGTGTTTGGGGGGGCAGTCATTAGTTAGTGTTGGGGGGGGCCAGTCATTAGTTAGTTGTTGAGGGGGTATCAGTCATTGGTTAGTGTTGGGGGCGGCAGTCATTAGTTAGTGTTTGGGGGGGCAGTCATTAGTGTTGGGGGGGGCAGTCATTAGTTAGTGTTGAGGGGGTATCAGTCATTAGTTAGTGTTGGGGGGGCAGTCATTAGTTAGTGTTGGGGGGGCAGTCATTAGTTAGTGTTTGAGGGGGTATCAGTCATTAGTTAGTGTTGGGGGGGGCAGTCATTAGTTAGTGTTGAGGGGGTATCAGTCATTAGTTAGTGTTGGGGGGGCAGTCATTAGTTAGTGTTGGGGGGACCAGTCATTAGTTAGTTGTTGGGGGGGAACCAGTTCATTAGTGTTGGGGGGGAACCAGTCATTAGTTAGTGTTGGGGGGGAACCAGTCATTAGTTAGTGTTGGGGGGGACGAGTGATTGGTTATTGTTGGGGGGGGACCAGTCATAAGTGTTGGGGTGGACCAGTCATTAGTGTTGGGGGGGCAGTCCATTAGTTAGTGTTGGGGGGGCAGTCATTAGTTAGTGTTGGGGGGGACCAGTCATTAGTTAGTGTTGGGGGGACCCAGTCATTAGTTAGTGTTGCGGGGGAACCAGTCATTAGTTAGTGTTGGGAGTGGACCAGTCATTAGTGTTGGGGGCAGTCATTAGTTAGTGTTGGGGGGGGGACCAGTCATTAGTTAGTGTTGGGGAGGACCAGTCATTAGTGTTGGGGGGGAACCAGTCATTAGTTAGTGTTGGGAGTGGAACAGTCATTAGTGTTGGGGGGGGGGGCAGCAGTCATTAGTTAGTTTTTGGGGGGGGACCAGTCAGTAGTTAATGTTGGGGGGGACCAGTCATTAGCTAGTGTTGGGGGGGGGGACAAGTCATTAGTTAGTGTTGGGGGGGACCAGTCATTAGTTATTGTGGGGGGGGAACCAGTCATTAGTGTTGGGGTGCGGGGGGGGGACCAGTCATTAGTGTTGGGGGCGGGGGGGGAAGTCATTAGTAAGTTGGGGATGGACCAGTCATTAGTTAGTGTGGGGGATTAGCTAGTTGGGGGGCGGGGGGGGCCAGTCATTAGTTAGTTTGGGGGGGACCAGTCATTAGCTAGTTGGGGGGGGGCAGTCATTAGCTAGTGGGGGGGGCAGTCATTAGCTAGTTGGGGGGGGGCAGTCATTAGCTAGTTGGGGGGGACCAGTCATTAGCTAGTTGGGGGGGGCAGTCATTAGCTAGTTGGGGGGGTGGACAGTCATTAGCTAGTTGGGGGGGGGGACCAGTCATTAGCTAGTTGGGGGGGGGGACCAGTCATTAGTTAGTTGGGGGGGGACCAGTCATTAGCGAGTTGGGGGGGGACCAGTCATTAGCTAGTTGGGGGGGGGCAGTCATTTAGCTAGTTGGGGGGGGTGGACCAGTCATTAGCCAGTTGGGGGGGGGGGGACCAGTCAATTAGCTAGTTGGGGGGGGGGGACCAGTCATTAGTTAGTTGGGGGGGACCAATCATTAGCTAGTTGGGGGGGACCAGTCCATTAGCTAGTTGGGGGGGGACCAGTCATTAGCTAGTTGGGGGGGGACCAGTCATTAGCTAGTGGGGGGGGCAGTCATTAGCTAGTTGGGGGGGCAGTCATTAGTGTTGGGGGGGGGGCAGTCATTAGTTAGTGTTGAGGGGGCAGTCATTAGTGTTGGGGGGGCAGTCATTAGTTAGTGTTGGGGGGGGCAGTCATTAGTTAGTGTTGAGGGGGTATCAGTCATTAGTTAGTGTTGGGGGGGCAGTCATTAGTTAGTGTTGGGGGGGGACCAGTCATTAGCTAGTTGGGGGGGGGACCAGTCATTAGCTAGTTGGGGGGGGGCAGTCATTAGCTAGTTGGGGGGGCAGTCATTAGTGTTGGGGGGGGGCAGTCATTAGTTAGTGTTGAGGGGCAGTCATTAGTGTTGGGGGGGCAGTCATTAGTTTAGTGTTGGGGGGCAGTCATTAGTTAGTGTTGAGGGGGTATCAGTCATTAGTTAGTGTTGGGGGGGCAGTCATTAGTTAGTGTTGGGGGGGGACCCAGTCATTAGTTAGTGTTGGGGGGGGGCAGTCATTAGTGTTGGGGGGGGCAGTCATTAGTTAGTGTGAGGGGGTATCAGTCATTAGTAGTGTTGGGGGGGACCAGTCATTAGCTAGTGTTGGGGGGGGGGCAGTCATTAGTTAGTGTTGGGGGGGCAGTCATTAGTGTTGGGGGGGGGCAGTCATTAGTGTTGGGGGGGCAGTCATTAGTGTTGGGGGGGGGCAGTCATTAGTGTTGGGGGGGCAGTCATTAGTTAGTGTTGGGGGGCAGTCATTAGTGTTGGGGGGGCAGTCATTAGTTAGTGTTGGGGGGGGCAGTCATTAGTTAGTGTTGAGGGGGTATCAGTCATTAGTTAGTGTTGGGGGGGCAGTCATTAGTTAGTGTTGGGGGGGCAGTCATTAGTTAGTGTTGAGGGGGTATCAGTCATTGGTTAGTGTTGGGGGGGGCAGTCATTAGTTAGTGTTGGGGGGGCAGTCATTAGTGTTGGGGGGGGGCAGTCATTAGTTAGTGTTGGGGGGGGACCAGTCATTAGTTAGTGTTGGGGGGCAGTTCATTAGTTAGTGTTGAGGGGGTATCAGTCATTAGTTAGTGTTGGGGGGGCAGTCATTAGTTAGTGTTGAGGGGGTATCAGTCATTAGTTAGTGTTGGGGGGGCAGTCATTAGTTAGTGTTGGGGGGGGACCAGTCATTAGTTAGTGTTGGGGGGGACCAGTCATTAGTGTTGGGGGGGAACCAGTCATTAGTTAGTGTTGGGGGGAACCAGTCATTAGTTAGTGTTGGGGGGGACGAGTGATTGGTTATTGTTGGGGGGGACCAGTCATAAGTGTTGGGGTGGACCAGTCATTAGTGTTGGGGGGCAGTCATTAGTTAGTGTTGTTGGGGGCAGTCATTAGTTAGTGTTGGGGGGGACCAGTCATTAGTTTGTGTTGGGGGGGACCAGTCATTAGTTAGTGTTGGGGGGGAACCAGTCATTAGTTAGTGTTGGGAGTGGACCAGTCATTAGTGTTGGGGGGGCAGTCATTAGTTAGTGTTGGGGGGGGGACCAGTCATTAGTTAGTGTTGGGGAGGACCAGTCATTAGTGTTGGGGGGGAACCAGTCATTAGTTAGTGTTGGGAGTGGAACAGTCATTAGTGTTGGGGGGGGGGGCAGCAGTCATTAGTTAGTTTTTGGGGGGGACCAGTCAGTAGTTAATGTTGGGGGGGACCAGTCATTAGCTAGTGTTGGGGGGGGGACAAGTCATTAGTTAGTGTTGGGGGGGACCAGTCATTAGTTATTGTGGGGGGGAACCAGTCATTAGTGTTGGGGTGCGGGGGGGGGGACCAGTCATTAGTGTTGGGGGCGGGGGGGGGAAGTCATTAGTAAGTTGGGGATGGACCAGTCATTAGTTAGTGTGGGGGGATTAGCTAGTTGGGGGCGTGGGGGGCCAGTCATTAGTTAGTGTGGGGGGGACCAGTCATTAGCTAGTTGGGGGGGGACCAGTCATTAGCTAGTTGGGGGGGGCAGTCATTAGCTAGTTGGGGGGGGGCAGTCATTAGCTAGTTGGGGGGGACCAGTCATTAGCTAGTTGGGGGGGGGCAGTCATTAGCTAGTTGGGGGGGGGTGGACCAGTCATTAGCTAGTTGGGGGGGGGGACCAGTCATTAGCTAGTTGGGGGGGGGGACCAGTCATTAGTTAGTTGGGGGGGGACCAGTCATTAGCTAGTTGGGGGGGACCAGTCATTAGTTAGTGGGGGGGACCAATCATTAGCTAGTTGGGGGGGACCAGTCATTAGCTAGTTGGGGGGGGGACCAGTCATTAGCTAGTTGGGGGGGGACCAGTCATTAGCTAGTTGGGGGGGACCAGTCATTAGCTATTTGGGAGGGGGACCAGTCATTAGCTAGTTGGGGGGGGACCAGTCATTAGCTAGTTGGGGGGGGGACCAGTCATTAGCTAGTTGGGGGGCACCAGTCATTAGCTAGTGTTGGGGGGGCAGTCATTAGTTAGTGTTGGGGGGGGACCAGTCATTAGTTAGTGTTGGGGGGCAGTCATTAGTGTTGGGGGGGCAGTCATTAGTTAGTGTTGAGGGGGTATCAGTCATTAGTTAGTGTTGGGGGGGGACCAGTCATTAGTTAGTGTTGGGGGGGCAGTCATTAGTTAGTGTTGAGGGGTATCAGTCATTAGTTAGTGTTGGGGGGGCAGTCATTAGTTAGTGTTGAGGGGGGTATCAGTCATTAGTTAGTGTTGGGGGGGGCAGTCATTAGTTAGTGTTGGGGGGGACCAGTCATTAGTTAGTGTTGGGGGGGACCAGTCATTAGTGTTGGGGGGGAACCAGTCATTAGTTAGTGTTGGGGGGGAACCAGTCATTAGTTAGTGTTGGGGGGGAACCAGTCATTAGTTAGTGTTGGGAGTGGACCAGTCATTAGTGTTGGGGGGCCAGTCATTAGTTAGTGTTGGGGGGGGGACCAGTCATTAGTTAGTGTTGGGGAGGACCAGTCATTAGTGTTGGGGGGGGAACCAGTCATTAGTTAGTGTTGGGAGTGGAACAGTCATTAGTGTTGGGGGGGGGGGCAGCAGTCATTAGTTAGTTTTGGGGGGGGAGCAGTCAGTAGTTAATTTTGGGGGGGACCAGTCATTAGTTAGTGTTGGGGGGGGGACCAGTCATTAGTTAGTGTTGGGGGGGGGACCAGTCATTAGTTATTGTGGGGGGAACCAGTCATTAGTGTTGGGGTGCGGGGGGGGGGACCAGTCATTAGTGTTGGGGGGGAACCAGTCATTAGTTAGTGTTGGGAGTGGAACAGTCATTAGTGTTGGGGGGGGCAGCAGTCATTAGTTAGTTTTGGGGGGGGACCAGTCAGTAGTTAATGTGGGGGGACCAGTCATTAGTTAGTGTTGGGTGGGGGGACCAGTCATTAGTTAGTGTTTGGGGGGGGACCAGTCATTAGTTATTGTGGGGGGGAACCAGTCATTAGTGTTGGGGTGCGGGGGGGACCAGTCATTAGTGTTGGGGGCGGGGGGGGAAGTCATTAGTAAGTTGGGGATGGACCAGTCATTAGTTAGTGTGGGGGGATTAGCTAGTTGGGGGGGGGGGGGCCAGTCATTAGTTAGTGTGGGGGGGACCAGTCATTAGTGTTGGGGGGGAACCAGTCATTAGTTAGTGTTGGGGGGAACCAGTCATTAGTTAGTGTTGGGGGGGACGAGTGATTGGTTATTGTTGGGGGGGACCAGTCATAAGTGTTGGGGGGGGCAGCAGTCATTAGTTAGTTTTGGGGGGGGACCAGTCAGTAGTTAATGTTGGGGGG
The DNA here is from genome assembly GCF_002021735.2 of Oncorhynchus kisutch. Classification (NCBI taxonomy): domain Eukaryota; kingdom Metazoa; phylum Chordata; class Actinopteri; order Salmoniformes; family Salmonidae; genus Oncorhynchus; species Oncorhynchus kisutch. Next base: position 86,923,498 of record NC_034187.2, read on the forward strand.
GACCAGTCATTAGTTAGTGTTGGGTGGGGGACCAGTCATTAGTTAGTGTTTGGGGGGGGGACCAGTCATTAGTTATTGTGGGGGGGGAACCAGTCATTAGTGTTGGGGTGCGGGGGGGGACCAGTCATTAGTGTTGGGGGCGGGGGGGGAAGTCATTAGTAAGTTGGGGATGGACCAGTCATTAGTTAGTGTGGGGGGATTAGCTAGTTGGGGGGGGGGGGGCAGTCATTAGTTAGTGTGGGGGGGACCAGTCATTAGTGTTGGGGGGGGAACCAGTCATTAGTTAGTGTTGGGGGGAACCAGTCATTAGTTAGTGTTGGGGAGGACCAGTCATTAGTGTTGGGGGGGGAACCAGTCATTAGTTAGTGTTGGGAGTGGAACAGTCATTAGTGTTGGGGGGGGGGCAGCAGTCATTAGTTAGTTTTTGGGGGGGACCAGTCAGTAGTTAATGTTGGGGGGGACCAGTCATTAGCTAGTGTTGGGGGGGGGACAAGTCATTAGTTAGTGTTGGGGGGACCAGTCATTAGTTATTGTGGGGGGGGAACCAGTCATTAGTGTTGGGGTGCGGGGGGGGGACCAGTCATTAGTGTGGGGGCGGGGGGGGGAAGTCATTAGTAAGTTGGGGATGGACCAGTCATTAGTTAGTGTGGGGGGATTAGCTAGTTGGGGCGTGGGGGGCCAGTCATTAGTTAGTGTGGGGGGGGACCAGTCATTAGCTAGTTGGGGGGGACCAGTCATTAGCTAGTTGGGGGGGGCAGTCATTAGCTAGTTGGGGGGGGCAGTCATTAGCTAGTTGGGGGGACCAGTCATTAGCTAGTTGGGGGGGGCAGTCATTAGCTAGTTGGGGGGGGTGGACCAGTCATTAGCTAGTTGGGGGGGGGGACCAGTCATTAGCTAGTTGGGGGGGGGGACCAGTCATTAGTTAGTTGGGGGGGGACCAGTCATTAGCTAGTTGGGGGGGGACCAGTCATTAGTTAGTTGGGGGGGACCAATCATTAGCTAGTTGGGGGGGACCAGTCATTAGCTAGTTGGGGGGGGACCAGTCATTAGCTAGTTGGGGGGGGACCAGTCATTAGCTAGTTGGGGGGACCAGTCATTAGCTATTTGGGAGGGGGACCAGTCATTAGCTAGTTGGGGGGGGACCAGTCATTAGCTAGTTGGGGGGGGACCAGTCATTAGCTAGTTGGGGGGGCACCAGTCATTAGCTAGTGTTGGGGGGGCAGTCATTAGTTAGTGTTGGGGGGGGACCAGTCATTAGTTAGTGTTGGGGGGGCAGTCATTAGTGTTGGGGGGGCAGTCATTAGTTAGTGTTGAGGGGGTATCAGTCATTAGTTAGTGTTGGGGGGGGACCAGTCATTAGTTAGTGTTGGGGGGGCAGTCATTAGTTAGTGTTGAGGGGGTATCAGTCATTAGTTAGTGTTGGGGGGGCAGTCATTAGTTAGTGTTGAGGGGGTATCAGTCATTAGTTAGTGTTGGGGGGGGCAGTCATTAGTTAGTGTTGGGGGGGACCAGTCATTAGTTAGTGTTGGGGGGGACCAGTCATTAGTGTTGGGGGGGGAACCAGTCATTAGTTAGTGTTGGGGGGGAACCAGTCATTAGTTAGTGTTGGGGGGGAACCAGTCATTAGTTAGTGTTGGGAGTGGACCAGTCATTAGTGTTGGGGGGCCAGTCATTAGTTAGTGTTGGGGGGGGGACCAGTCATTAGTTAGTGTTGGGGAGGACCAGTCATTAGTGTTGGGGGGGAACCAGTCATTAGTTAGTGTTGGGAGTGGAACAGTCATTAGTGTTGGGGGGGGGGGGGCAGCAGTCATTAGTTAGTTTTGGGGGGGGGAGCAGTCAGTAGTTAATTTTGGGGGGGACCAGTCATTAGTTAGTGTTGGGGGGGGGACCAGTCATTAGTTAGTGTTGGGGGGGGGACCAGTCATTAGTTATTGTGGGGGGGAACCAGTCATTAGTGTTGGGGTGCGGGGGGGGGACCAGTCATTAGTGTTGGGGGGGAACCAGTCATTAGTTAGTGTTGGGAGTGGAACAGTCATTAGTGTTGGGGGGGGCAGCAGTCATTAGTTAGTTTTGGGGGGGGACCAGTCAGTAGTTAATGTTGGGGGGGACCAGTCATTAGTTAGTGTTGGGTGGGGGACCAGTCATTAGTTAGTGTTTGGGGGGGGACCAGTCATTAGTTATTGTGGGGGGGGAACCAGTCATTAGTGTTGGGGTGCGGGGGGGGACCAGTCATTAGTGTTGGGGGCGGGGGGGGGAAGTCATTAGTAAGTTGGGGATGGACCCAGTCATTAGTTAGTGTGGGGGGATTAGCTAGTTGGGGGGGGGGGGGGCAGTCATTAGTTAGTGTGGGGGGGACCAGTCATTAGCTAGTTGGGGGGGGCAGTCATTAGCTAGTTGGGGGGGGGTGCAGTCATTAGCTAGTTGGGGGGGGGGCAGTCATTAGCTGGTTGGGGGGGGGGGGCAGTCATTAGCTGGTTGGGGGGGGGGACCAGTCATTAGCTAGTTGGGGGGGGCAGTCATTAGCTAGTTGGGGGGGGGACCAGTCATTAGCTAGTTGGGGGGGGCAGTCATTAGCTAGTTGGGGGGACCAGTCATTAGCTAGTTGGGGGGGGGCAGTCATTAGCTAGTTGGGGGGGGGGGCAGTCATTAGCTAGTTGGGGGGGGGGGCAGTCATTAGCTAGTTGGGGGGGGCAGTCATTAGCTAGTTGGGGGGGGGGCAGTCATTAGCTAGTTGGGGGGGACCAGTCATTAGCTAGTTGGGGGGGGGACCAGTCATTAGCTAGTTGGGGGGGGGACCAGTCATTAGTTAGTTGGGGGGGGGGGACCAGTCATTAGCTAGTTGGGGGGGGACCAGTCATTAGTTAGTTGGGGGGGACCTATCATTAGCTAGTTGGGGGGGACCAGTCATTAGCTAGTTGGGGGGGGACCAGTCATTAGCTAGTTGGGGGGGGGGACCAGTCATTAGCTAGTTGGGGGGGGGAACAGTCATTAGCTAGTTGGGGGGGGGACCAGTCATTAGCTAGTTGGGGGGGGACCAGTCATTAGCTAGTTGGGGGGGGGGACCAGTCATTAGCTAGTTGGGGGGGCGGGGGGCAGTCATTAGCTAGTTGGGGGGGGGACCAGTCATTAGTTAGTGTGGGGGGGATTAGCTAGTTGTGGGGGGGACCAGTCATTAGCTAGTTGGGTGGGGGGGACCAGTCATTAGCTAGTTGGGTGGGGGGGGGACCAGTCATTAGCTAGTTGGGGGGGGACCAGTCATTAGCTAGTTGGGTGGAGGGGGACCAGTCATTAGCTAGTTGGGGGGGGACCAGTCATTAGCTAGTTGGGGGGGGGGGCAGTCATTAGCTAGTTGGGGGGGACCATTCATTAGCTAGTTGGGGGGGATTAGCTAGTTTGGGGGGATTAGCTTGTTGGGGGGGGACCAGTCATTAGTAAGTTGGGGGGGGGACCAGTCATTAGCTAGTTGGGGGGGGGGGGGATTTAGTCAAATCGGTGTATTATTGTTTCTATATTTCCTGAACATTTAAAAAAAACACAATCCTCCTCTGTAGTTACCAGGAGATAATCTAGACCTGTCTCTGAGCCCCTCTATTCTCCTTCCTGTCAGTGTAGAGTTCTAAGACCGTTGTTTACAGTATCGCCGTGACAACACATCTCAAACCGGATTACTGGGATACCTCCAAATGGCACCGTATTGGGCTCTGGTCTAAAGCAGTGCACTATATAGGGTGCCATAGGGTCCTTTTTTAAAGTAGTCTACTATATAGGGAATAGGGTGCCATAGGGTCCTGTTTTAAAGTAGTGTATTATATAGGGAATAGGGTGCCATAGGGTCCTGTTCTAAAGTAGTGCAATAATCTGGATCCCCGAAAATCAGCTGGGCTAGACAATCTGGACCCTCTCTTTCTAAAAATTATCCGCCCGAAATTGTTGCAACCCCTATTACCAACCTATTCAACCTCTCTTTCTTAATGTCTGAGATCTCCAAAGATTGGAAAAGTACCGCGGTCATCCCCCTCTTCAAAGGGGAGACATTCTAGACCCAAACTGCTACAGACCTACATCCATCCTGCTCTGCCTTTCTAAAATCTTCGAAAGCCAAGTTAACAAACAGATCAACGACCATTTCGAATCCCACCGTACCTTCTCCATTCTGGTTTCCCGAGCTGGTCATGGGTGCACCTCAGCCACGCTCAAGTTCCTAAGCGATATCATAACCGCCATCGATAAAAGACAGTACTGTGCAGCCGTCTTCATCGACCTGGCCAAGACTTCTGTCAATCACGGCATTCTTATCGGCAGACTCAAAAAATCTTGGCTTCTCAAATAACTGCATCGCCTGGTTCACCAACTTGTTCTCAGACAGAGTTCAGTGTGTCAAATCGGAGGGCCTGTTGTCCGGACCTCTGGCAGTCTCAATGGGGGTGCCACACGGTTAAATTCTTGGGGCAACTCTTTTCTCTGTACACATCAGTGATGTCGCTCTTGCTGCTGGTGATTCTCTGATCCACCTCTACGCAGACGACACCATTCTGTATACTTATGGCTCTTCTTTGGACACTGTGCTAACAACCCTCCAAACGAGCTTCAACGCCATACAACACTCCGTCCATGGCCTTCAAACTCCTCTTAAATGCTTGTAAAACTACGTGCATGCTCTTCAACCGATTGCTGCCCGCATCTGCCCACCCGCATAGCATCACTACTCTGGACGGTTCTGGTTACTGACTGTAAACTCTCCTTCCAGACTCACATTAAGCATCTCCAATCCAAAATTAAATCTAGAATTGGCTTCCTATTTCGCAAACAAAGCCTCCTTCACTCATGCTGTCAAACATACCCTCGTAAAACTGACCATCCTTCCTCTCCTCGACTCTGGCGACGTAATTTACAAAATAGTCTCCAACACTCCACTGTTCAAACTGGATGCAGTCTATCACAGTGCCATCCATTTTGTTACCAAAGCGCCTTATCCCACCAGTGTGTCCTGTATGCTCTAGTCGGCTGGCCCTCGCTTCATATTCATCGCCAAATCCACTGACTCCAGGTCATCTATAAGTCTCTGCTAGGTAAAGCCCTGCCTTATCTCAGCTCACTGGTCACCACAGAAACACCCACTTGTAGCACGCCCTCCAGCAGGTATATTTCACTGGTCACCATAGCAACACCCACCCGTAGCACACACTCCAGCAGGTATATTTCACTGGTCATCCCCAACACTTCCTTTGGCCGCCTTTCCTTCCAGTTCTCTGCTGCCAATGACTGGAACGAATTGCAATAATCACTGAAACTGGAGACTTATATCTCTCTCTCTAACTTTAAGCACCAGCTGTCAGAGCAGCTTACCGATCATTGTACCTGCACACAGCCAATCCGTAAATAGCCCACCCAACTACCTCATCCCCATATTATTACTTACCCTGTTGCTCTTTTGCACCCCAGTATCTCTACTTGCATATCATCATCTGCACATCTATCACTCCAGTATTAATGTTAAATTGTAAATATTTCGCCTCTATGGCCTATTTATTGCCTTACCTCCCTTTCTCTTCTACATTTTCACACACTGTACACAGATTTTTCTATTGTATTATTGACTGTACGTTTGTTTGTCCCATGTGTAACTCTGTGTTGTTGTTTTTGTCGCACTGCTTTGCTTTATCTTGGCCAGGTCGCAGTTGCAAACGAGAACTGGTCTATCTGGTTAAATAAAGGGTTAGGGTTATATATATAAATACCTGGTTAAATAAAGGGTTATATATATAAATACCTGGTTAAATAAAGGGTTATATATATAAATACCTGGTTAAATAAAGGGTTATATATATAAATACCTGGTTAAATAAAGGGTTATATATATAAATACCTGGTTAAATAAAGGGTTATATATATAAATACCTGGTTAAATAAAGGGTTATATATATAAATACCTGGTTAAATAAAGGGTTATATATATAAATACCTGGTTAAATAAAGGGGAAATAATAAAAAATATAGGGAATAATGTGCCTTAGGGTTCTGGTCTAAAGTAGTGTACTATATAGGGAATAATGTGCCATAGGGTTCTGGTCTAAAGTAGTGCACTATATAGGGAATAATGTGCCATAGGGTTCTGGTCTAAAGTAGTGCGCTATATAGGGAATGTTGTGCCATAGGGTTCTGGTCTAAAGTAGTGCGCTATATAGGGAATAATGTGCCATAGGTTTCTGGTCTAAAGTAGTGCACTATATAGGGAATGTTGTGCCATAGGGTTCTGGTCTAAAGTAGTGCGCTATATAGGGAATAATGTGCCATAGGTTTCTGGTCTAAAGTAGTGCACTATATAGGGAATAATGTGCCATAGGGTTCTGGTCTAAAGTAGTGCGCTATATAGGGAATAATGTGCCATAGGTTTCTGGTCTAAAGTAGTGCACTATATAGGGAATAATGTGCCATAGGGTTCTGGTCTAAAGTAGTGCACTATATAGGGAATAATGTGCCATAGGGTTCTGGTCTAAAGTAGTGTACTATATAGGGAATAATGTGCCATAGGGTTCTGGTCTAAAGTAGTGTACTATATAGGGAATAATGTGCCATAGGGTTCTGGTCTAAAGTAGTGTACTATATAGGGAATAATGTGCCATAGGGTTCTGGTCTAAAGTAGTGCACTATATAGGGAATAATGTGCCATAGGGTTCTGGTCTAAAGTAGTGCACTATATAAGGAATATTGTGCCATAGGGTTCTGGTCTAAAGTAGTGCACTATATAAGGAATATTGTGCCATAGGGTTCTGGTCTAAAGTAGTGCACTATATAGGGAATAGGGTCCCATTTGGAATAAAAGGGAACATAGCAGCATAGTCCTCTCTGTCTCTGACCCTTTCTCTCGCTCGCGCTTATGCTCTGTCTCTCTCTCTGTCTCTCTCGTGCTTATGCTCTGTCTCTCTCTCAGATCCAACTAACTGATCATTCTGTGAATTTTACTACAGGGATTAATAGACTGCTCTCTGTCACTCTGTAAATAGGAGAAGCGCTACTGCCTTTAGTGAACTGCTGTCAGGTCATGACAGGGTGGAATAGACATCAACATTCATCTGTAGAATCCTATTATTTGACCTAAAGGTTTGACAGATGTTCACTTTACAGCCTTACCCATTCAACATGCACTACATGTGTGTAATTAGAATAGCATGAAGGTAGATCAACTCTTCTGTTCACACTAGGGTACTACCTTTATATACCCCTGTGCTTGCAGATGAGGTAACTTGTTTTCAGCCTCAGGCATTAAACATGCAACATAAAGATTCACAGAACTAGCATAGCTTAGCATGCTCTCAGCTGGCTCCATCCGTACATGAACTCTTATAGAACTAGCATAGCTTAGCATGCTCTCAGCTGGCTCCATCCGTACATTAACTCATATAGAATTAGCATAGCTTAGCATGCTCTCAGCTGGCTCCATCTGTACATTAACTCTTATAGAACTAGCATAGCTTAGCATGCTCTCAGCTGGCTCCATCCGTACATGAACTCTTATAGAACTAGCATAGCTTAGCATGCTCTCAGCTGGCTCCATCCGTACATGAACTCTTATAGAACTAGCATAGCTTAGCATGCTCTCAGCTGGCTCCATCCGTACATTAACTCATATAGAATTAGCATAGCTTAGCATGCTCTCAGCTGGCTCCATCCGTACATGAACTCTTATAGAACTAGCATAGCTTAGCATGCTCTCAGCTGGCTCCATCCGTACATTAACTCATATAGAATTAGCATAGCTTAGCATGCTCTCAGCTGGCTCCATCTGTACATTAACTCTTATAGAACTAGCATAGCTTAGCATGCTCTCAGCTGGCTCCATCTGTACATTAACTCTTATAGAACTAGCATAGCTTAGCATGCTCTCAGCTGGCTCCATCTGTACATTAACTCTTATAGAACTAGCATAGCTTAGCATGCTCTCAGCTGGCTCCATCCGTACATTAACTCATATTGAACTAGCATAGCGTAGCATGCTCTCACCTGGCTCCATCCGTACATTAACTCATATTGAACTAGCATAGCTTAGCATGCTCTCAGCTGGCTCCATCCGTACATTAACTCATATTGAACTAGCATAGCATAGCATGCTCTCAGCTGGCTCCATCCGTACATTAACTCATATAGAATTAGCATAGCTTAGCATTCACTCCCTCCCCACGACTGATGCAGCCTGTGGCGCCCATTTACTCCACAGGGGGCTGCTCAGTGGAATGGTATCAAACCCATGTTTTTAATTTGTTTAAAACTATTCAATATATTCCGTTCCAGCCATTACTATGAGCCTATCCTCCTTCATTAATGTGCTACAGGCCGCCAGTCACACACAAACAGTCACACACACAGTCACACACAAACAGTCACACACAAACAGTCACACACAAACAGTCACACACACACAGTCACACACACACAGTCACACACAAACAGTCACACACACACAGTCACACACACACAGTCACACACAAACAGTCACACACACACAGTCACACACAAACAGTCACACACAAACAGTCACACACAAACAGTCACACACACACAGTCACACACAAACAGTCACACACACACAGTCACACACAAACAGTCACACACACACAGTCACACACAAACAGTCACACACAAACAGTCACACACAAACAGTCACACACAAACAGTCACACACAAACAGTCACACACACACAGTCACACACAAACAGTCACACACACACAGTCACACACAAACAGTCACACACACACAGTCACACACAAACAGTCACACACACACAGTCACACACAAACAGTCACACACACACGATTATTCCTATGCAGCTGTGTTAATGTTTGCCTGTATTTAAACCGTTCTCGCGTCTCCCCCAAGGTTCACAGCTGGCACTTCTGATTCAAAGTCATCAGTAATGGAGACGCTCCTAGGCAGACTAGGAGACACAGGTTAACCTACTGTAACTACTGCTGCTGCTGCCTCGAGGCAGACTAGGAGACACAGGTTAACCTACTGTAACTACTACTGCTGCTGCCTCGAGGCAGACTAGGAGACACAGGTTAACCTACTGTAACTACTGCTGCTGCTGCCTCGAGGCAGACTAGGAGACACAGGTTAACCTACTGTAACTACTACTGCTGCTGCCTCGAGGCAGACTAGGACACACTGGTTAACCTACTTCTGCTGCCTCGAGGCAGACTAGGAGACACAGGTTAACCTACTGCTGCTGCCTCGAGGCAGACTAGGAGACACAGGTTAACCTACCGTAACTACTACTGCTGCTGCCTCGAGGCAGACTAGGAGACACAGGTTAACCTACTGTAACTACTACTGCTGCTGCCTCCAGGCAGACTAGGAGACACAGGTAAACCTACTGCTGCTGCCTCGAGGCAGACTAGGAGACACAGGTTAAACTACTGCTGCTGCCTCGAGGCAGACTAGGAGACACAGGTTAACCTACTGTCACTACTACTGCTGCCTCGAGGCAGACTAGGAGACACAGGTTAACCTACTGCTGCTGCCTCGAGGCAGACTAGGAGACACAGGTTAACCTACTATCACTACGACTGCTGCTGCCTCGAGGCAGACTAGGAAACACAGGTTAACCTACTGCCACTACTACTGCTGCTGCCTCGAGGCAGACTAGGAGACACAGGTTAACCTACTGTAACTACTACTGCTGCTGCCTCGAGGCAGACTAGGAGACACAGGTTAACCTACTGCTGCTGCCTCGAGGCAGACTAGGAGACACAGGTTAACCTACTGTAACTATTACTGCTGCTGCCTCGAGGCAGACTAGGAGACACAGGTAAACCTACTGCTGCTGCCTCGAGGCAGACTAGGAGACACAGGTTAACCTACTGCTGCTGCCTCGAGGCAGACTAGGAGACACAGGTTAACCTACTGTCTCTACTGCTGCTGCTGCCTCGAGGCAGACTAGGAGACACAGGTTAACCTACTGTAACTACTACTCCTGCTGCCTTGAGGCAGACTAGGAGACACAGCTTAACCTACTGTCACTACTACTGCTGCTGCCTCGAGGCAGACTAGGAGACACAGGTTAACCTACTATCACTACTACTGCTGCTGCCTCGAGGCAGACTAGGAGACACAGGTTAACCTACTGTCACTACTACTGCTGCCTCGAGGCAGACTAGGAGACACAGGCTAACCTACTGCTCCCTCGAGGCAGTCTAGGAGACACAGGTTAACCTACTGTCTCTACTGCTGCCTCGAGGCAGACTAGGAGACACAGGTTAACCTACTATCTCTATTACTGCTGCTGCCTCGAGGCAGACTAGGAGACACAGGTTAACCTACTATCACTACTACTGCTGCTGCCTTGAGGCAGACTAGGAGACACAGGTTAACCTACTGTCACTACTACTGCTGCCTCGAGGCAGACTAGGAGACACAGGCTAACCTACTGCTGCCTCGAGGCAGTCTAGGAGACACAGGTTAACCTCTTGTCTCTACTCTTTTTTATTTTTAGAACACACTCAAGAACCTCCAGAAGCTAACCAGCTAACTAGCTACAAGCTATTTAGTCATTGTTAGCCACTGCTAGCGGCTTTTACCTTTTACCTTCTGCACAGCCAGACAGTTTTTTTAACCTGGATAATATTCGCCAGTCTAACTTCCCTGCCCCATCCACCGCTGCCCCCTCGACACTGATCACTTGGCTACATAGCTGATGCATGCTGGACTGTCCATTAATCACAGTACTCCATTCTGCTTGTTTATGTTTTATCTGTCGGCCCCAGCCGCACTCAAATCAAATCAAATTTATTTATATAGCCCTTCGTACATCAGCTGATATCTCAAAGTGCTGTACAGAAACCCAGCCTAAAACCCCAAACAGCAAGCAATGCAGGTGTAGAAGCACGGTGGCTAGGAAAAACTCCCTAGAAAGGCCAATACCTAGGAAGAAACCTAGAGAGGAACCAGGCTATGTGGGGTGGCCTCTTCTTCTCCTCTTCTGGCTGTGCCGGGTGGAGATTATAACAGAACATGGCCAAGATGTTCAATGTTCATAAATGACCAGCATGGTCGAATAATAATAAGGCAGAACAGTTGAAACTAGAGCAGCAGCACAGTCAGGTGGAAGTTGAAACTGGAGCAGCAGCATGGCCAGGTAGACTGGGGACAGCAAGGAGTCATCATGTCAGGTAGTCCTGGGGCATGGTCCTAGGGCTCAGGTCAGTTGAAACTGGAACAGCAGCATGGCCAGGTGGACTGGGGACAGCAAGGAGTCATCATGTCAGGTAGTCCTGGGGCATGGTCCTAGGGCTCAGGTCCTCCGAGAGAGAGAAAGAAAGAGAGAAGGAGAGAATTAGAGAACGCACACTTAGATTCACACAGGACACCGAATAGGACAGGAGAAGTACTCCAGATATAACAAACTGACCCCAGCCCCCCGACACATAAACTACTGCAGCATAAATACTGGAGGCTGAGACAGGAGGGGTCAGGAGACACTGTGGCCCCATCCGAGGACACCCCCGGACAGGGCCAAACAGGAAGGATATAACCCCACCCACTTTGCCAAAGCACAGCCCCCACACCACTCAGGCTCTGTGTGTAGTTAATCCGACCCTCCCTGCCTAGTCAACGCCATTTTACCTGCTGTTGTTGTGCTAGCTGATTAGCTGTTGTTGTCTCAACTACTGTTTTAGCTACTGTTTTAGCTAGCTCTCCCAATTCAACACCTGTGATTACTGTATGCCTCGCTGTATGTCTCTCTCAAATGTCAATATGCCTTGTATACTGTTGTTCAGGTTAGTTATCATTGTTTTAGTTTACAATGGAGCCCCTAGTTCCACTCTTCATACCACTGATACCTCCTTTGTCCCACCTCCCACACATGCGGTGACCTCACCCATTACAACCAGCATGTCCAGTGATACAACCTCTCTCATCATCACCAAGTGCCTGGGCTTACCTCCGCTGTACCCGCACCCCACCATACCCCTGTCTGCGCATTATGCCCTGAATATATTCTACCATGCCCAGAAATCTGCTCCTCTTATTCTCTGTCCCCAACGCTCTAGGCGACCAGTTTTGATAGCCTTTAGCCGCACCCTCATTCTACTCCTCCTCTGTTCCGCGGGTGATGTGGAGGTAAACCCAGGCCCTGCATGTCCCCAGGCACCCTCATTTGTTGACTTCTGTGATCGAAAAAACCTTGGTTTCATGCATGTCAACATCAGAAGCCTCCTCCCTAAGTTTGTTTTACTCACTGCTTTAGCACACTCTGCTAACCCTGATGTCCTTGCCGTGTCTGAATCCTGGCTCAGGAAGGCAACCAAACATTCTGAGATTTCCATACCCAACTATAACATTTTCCGTCAAGATAGAACTGCCAAAGGGGGAGGAGTTGCAGTCTACTGCAGAGATAGCCTGCAAAGTAATGTCATACTTTCCAGGTCCATACCCAAACAGTTCGAACTACTCATTTTGAAAATGACTCTCTCCAGAAATAAGTCTCTCACTGTTGCCGCCTGCTACCGACCCCCCTCAGCTCCCAGCTGTGCCCTGGACACCATTTGTGAATTGATCGCCCCCCATCTAGCTTCAGAGTTTGTTCTGTTAGGTGACCTAAACTGGGATATGCTTAACACCCCGGCAGTCCTACAATCTAAGCTAGATGCCCTCAATCTCACACAAATCATCAAGGAACCCACCAGGTACAACCCTAAATCTGTAAACAAGGGCACCCTCATAGACGTCATCCTGACCAACTGGCCCTCCAAATACACCTCAGCTGTCTTCAACCAGGATCTCAGCGATCACTGCCTCATTGCCTGTATCCGCTACGGAGCCGCAGTCAAACGACCACCCCTCATCACTGTCAAACGCTCCCTAAAACACTTCTGTGAGCAGGCCTTTCTAATCGACCTGGCCCGGGTATCCTGGAAGGACACTGACCTCATCCCGTCAGTTGAGGATGCCTGGTCATTCTTTAAAAGTACCTTCCTCACCATTTTAGATAAGCATGCTCCGTTCAAAAAATGCAGAACTAAGAACAGATATAGCCCTTGGTTCACTCCAGACCTGACTGCCCTCGACCAGCACAAAAACATCCTGTGGCGGACTGCAATAGCATCGAATAGTCCCCGCGATATGCAACTGTTCAGGGAAGTCAGGAACCAATACACGCAGTCAGTCAGGAATGCTAAGGCCAGCTTCTTCAGGCAGAAATTTGCATCCTGTAGCTCCAACTCCAAAAAGTCTGGGACACTGTGAAGTCCATGGAGAACAAGAGCACCTCCTCCCAGCTGTCCACTGCACTGAGGCTAGGTAACACGGTCACCACCGATAAATCCATGATTATCGATAACTTCAGCAAGCATTTCTCAACGGCTGGCCATGCCTTCCGCCTGGCTACTCCAACCTCTCCAGGTTCTCCTTTACCCAAATCCAGATAGCAGATGTTCTGAAAGAGCTGCAAAACCTGGACCCGTACAAATCAGCTGGGCTTGACAATCTGGACCCTCTATTTCTGAAACTATCCGCCGCCATTGTCGCAACCCCTATTACCAGCCTGTTCAACCTCTCTTTCATATCGTCTGAGATCCCCAAGGATTGGAAAGCTGCCGCAGTCATCCCCCTCTTCAAAGGGGGAGACACCCTGGACCCAAACTGTTACAGACCTATATCCATCCTGCCCTGCCTATCTAAGGTCTTCGAAAGCCAAGTCAACAAACAGGTCACTGACCATCTCGAATCCCACCGTACCTTCTCCGCTGTGCAATCTGGTTTCCGAGCCGGTCACGGGTGCACCTCAGCCACGCTCAAGGTACTAAACGATATCATAACCGCCATCAATAAAAGACAGTACTGTGCAGCCGTCTTCATCGACCTTGCCAAGGCTTTCGACTCTGTCAATCACCATATTCTTATCGGCAGACTCAGTAGCCTCGGTTTTTCGGATGACTGCCTTGCCTGGTTCACCAATTACTTTGCAGACAGAGTTCAGTGTGTCAAATCGCAGGGCATGCTGTCCGGTCCTCTGGCAGTCTCTATGGGGGTGCCGCAGGGTTCAATCCTCGGGCCGACTCTTTTCTCTGTATATATCAATGATGTTGCTCTTGCTGCGGGCGATTCCCTGATCCATCTCTACGCAGACGAACACCATTCTATATACATCCGGCCCGTCCTTGGACACTGTGCTATCTAACCTCCAAATGAGCTTCAATGCCATACAACACTCCTTCCGTGGCCTCCAACTGCTCTTAAACGCTAGTAAAACCAAATGCATGCTTTTCAACCGTTCGCTGCCTGCACCCACACGCCTGACCAGCATCACAACCCTGGATGGTTCCGACCTTGAATATGTGGACATCTATAAGTACCTAGGTGTCTGGCTAGACTGTAAACTCTCCTTCCAGACTCATATCAAACATCTCCAATCGAAAATCAAATCTAGAGTCGGCTTTCTATTCCGCAACAAAGCCTCCTTCACTCACGCCGCCAAACTTACCCTAGTAAAACTGACTATCCTACCGATCCTCGACTTCGGCAATGTCATCTACAAAATTGCCTCCAACACTCTACTCAGCAAACTGGATGCAGTTTATCACAGTGCCATCCGTTTTGTCACTAAAGCACCTAATACCACCCACCACTGCGACCTGTATGCTCTAGTCGGCTGGCCCTCGCTACATATTCGTCGCCAGACCCACTGGCTCCAGGTCATCTACAAGTCCATGCTAGGTAAAGCTCCGCCTTATCTCAGTTCACTGGTCACGATGGCAACACCCATCCGTAGCACGCGCTCCAGCAGGTGTATCTCACTGATCATCCCTAAAGCCAACACCTAATTTGGCTGCCTTTCGTTCCAGTTCTCTGCTGCCTGTGACTGGAACGAATTGCAAAAATCGCTGAAGTTGGAGACTTTTATCTCCCTCACCAACTTCAAACATCTGCTATCTGAGCAGCTAACCGATCGCTGCAGCTGTACATAGTCTATCGGTAAATAGCCCACCCATTTTTACCTACCTCATCCCCATACTGTTTTTATTTATTTACTTTTCTGCTCTTTTGCACACCAATATCTCTACCTGTACATGACCATCTGATCATTTATCACTCCAGTGTTAATCTGCACAATTGTAATTATTCGCCTACCTCCTCATGCCTTTTGCACACAATGTATATAGACTCCCCTTTTTTTTCTACTGTGTTATTGACTTGTTAATTGTTTACTCCATGTGTAACTCTGTGTTGTCTGTTCACACTGCTGTGCTTTATCTTGGCCAGGTCGCAGTTGCAAATGAGAACTTGTTCTCAACTACCCTACCTGGTTAAATAAAGGTGTTCTCAACTAGCCTACCTGGTTAAATAAAGGTGTTCTCAACTAGCCTACCTGGTTAAATAAAGGTGTTCTCAACTAGCCTACCTGGTTAAATAAAGGTGTTCTCAACTAGCCTACCTGGTTAAATAAAGGTGAAATAAAAAAAAATCAAAGTAGATGAGCTGTAGCAAGTGGGTTTGGCGACGAGTATGAAGCGTGTGAAGCGAGGACCAACGAGCGTACAGGTCGCAGTGGTGGGTAGTATATGGGGCTTTCTGTGACAAAACGGATGGCACAATGGGGACTTTTCACCCTAAGATGGTTTGGACTTAGGACCCCTGTCACATGATGTTAGGACTTAGGACCCATGTCACATGATGTTAGGACTCAGGACCCCTGTCACATGATGTTAGGACTTAGGACCCCTGTCACATGATGTTAGGACTTAGGACCCATGTCACATGATGTTAGGACTCAGGACCCCTGTCACATGATGTTAGGACTTAGGACCCCTGTCAAATGATGTTAGGACTTAGGACCCATGTCACATGATGTTGGGATTTGAGACCGCTGTCACACTACCTCTGTAGTTGTAAGTGTGTTATTGAGGGTGTTTGAACAGAGATTGCAGTTGTTTTGATGTTTGTAATCACTTTAGACTTTGGTGTGTGGAAACTGTTGTTCACATGTATACTGGGTATTTCAATTAAGCCTTTCTGTACTCAGGTTTTTCTATCGGTTTGAATCAATGTGTTCTTACGTCTCGTGGTGGTCCCTCTCCTACAGAGGGATGAACCTAGGGAGGAGTTCCCTCAGGCAGCTTGTACAGGGACTCTGCTCGCAAACACAGAGTCCACAGAGCCCCAGGACAGCAACACAATTAAACCCAAACGAATCATTGAGAAAATGAAAATATTATTTAATTGGAAAGCATCAACAACAAAACAGAGCAAACTGGAATGCTATTTGACCCCAAACAGAGAGTACACAGTGGCAGAATACCTGACCACTGTGACTGACCCAAACTTAAGGAAAGCTTTGACTATGTACAGACTCAGTGAGCATAGCCTTGCTATTGAGAAAGGCCACCGTATGCAGACCTGGCTCTCAAGAGAAGACAGTCTATGTGCACACTGCCCACAAAATGAGGTGGAAACTGAGCTGCACTTCCTAACCTCCTGCCCAATGTATGACCATATTAGAGACACATATTTCCCTCAAATTACACAGATTTAGAAAACAAATCCAATTTTAATAAACTCCCATATCTACTGGGTGAAATACCACAGTGTGCCATCACAGCAGCAAGATGTGTGACCTGTTGCCACAAGAAAAGGGCAACCAGTGAAGAACAAACACCATTGAAATACAACCCATATTTATGCTTATTTATTTTCCCTTTTGCACATTGTTACAACACTGTACATATCCAATAACATTTGAAATGTCTATATTATTAGATACTTCAGTATAATGTTTACAGTTAATTTTTAATAGATTATTTCCCTTGTTTTTTTCTCTCCCTTGTAGTTTATTATCTATTTCACATGGCAATGTAAACATATGGTTCCCATGAAGCTCTTTGAAACATCTGCTCTCCACTATGCTCGGTCTAAACAGCTTTAAGTATCTCAGGGATTCATTTTCAAGTCAACAATTCAAACATCACAGACCCGATGTTCCACTAAAGACAAATAATTGACATTGTTTCATGCTATGATGATGAAGATTAAACTATACCCCGGTTGGTTTCACTTCCCTTCCACCTTCCCCCTCCGATCTCCACCTTCCCCACCTCTCATGTGGTCGGCCATGTTCAAGGTTCTGCTCACAGAGAGACAGAGAGAGAGCCTTTATACATTTCCTCCACGTCTAAATGCCTTGGACGGGAACCCTCTGGAAAGTCTGATAATTCTAGGGGTAAAAACCATCAGGAAATGTCATGAATAGGCTCCATGTGGAATACCAATGACTGGGCTGAGAGACGGAGACACACGTAGAGACACAGGGTTCACACACACACACAAACACACACACACACACACACACACACACACACACACACACACACACACACACACACACACACACACACACACACACACACACACACACACACACACACACGTTCACAAATGTCTCAGGGGCAGGTTTAGCATTAGACTTTGGCCTGTTGTAGCTGCCTGTCTATCACAGAGACAGGAAGAGGACAGGCTCTGATGTAATATCACCAACCCGCATTAGGAGGTCCACCTGCTGACGTCCTGGTGCCTGATAAGGGGAATTCAGATCAATGTCGAGTTTTAGCAGTTCATTAGATTGTTCAATAGCATCGGAAGCTGTATGAAGTGGTTAGCATTATAATGTTGAGATTCTCAGCCCTTTCCCTGTCCCTGTCCCTGCCCTGGTCCTTTCCCTGTCCCTTTCCCTGGTCCTTCCCTGTCCCTTTCCCCAGGTCCTTTCCCTGGTCCTTTCCCCAGGTCCTTTCCCTGGTCCTTTCCCCTGGTCCTTTCCCTGGTCCTTTCCCTGGTCCTTTCCCTGTCCTTTCCCCTGTCCCTTTCCCCTGGTCCTTTCCCCTGGCCCTTTCCCCTGGTCCTTTCCCCTGGTCCTTTCCCCTGGTCCTTTCCCCAGGTCCTTTCCCTGGTCCTTTCCCTGGTCCTTTCCCTGGTCCTTTCCCTGTCCTTTCCCCTGTCCCTTTCCCCTGGTCCTTTCCCCTGGCCCTTTCCCCTGGTCCTTTCCCTGTCCTTTCCCCTGTCCCTTACCCCTGTCCCTTCCCCTGGTCCTTTCCCTGTCCTTTCCCCTGTCCCTTACCCCGGTCCTTTCCCTGGTCCTTTCCCTGGTCCTTTCCCTGTCCTTTTCCCCTGGTCCTTTCCCAGGTCCTTTCCCCTGGTCCTTTCCCTGTCCTTTTCCCCTGGTCCTTTCCCAGGTCCTTTCCCCTGGTCCTTTCCCTGGTCCTTTCCCTGGTCCTTTCCCCTGGTCCTTTCCCCTGGTCCTTTCCCCTGGTCCTTTCCGTGGTCCTTTTCCCCTGGTCCTTTCCCAGGTCCTTTCCCCTGGTCCTTTCCCTGGTCCTTTCCCTGGTCCTTTCCCCTGGTCCTTTCCCCTGGTCCTTTCCCTGGTCCTTTCCCTGGTCCTTCCCCCTGGTCCTTTCCCTTGGTCCTTTCCCTGTCCCTTTCCCTGGTCCTTTCCCTGGTCCTTTCCCTGGTCCTTTCCCTTGGTCCTTTCCCTGGTCCTTTCCCCTGGTCCTTTCCCTGGTCCTTTTCCCCTGGTCCTTTCCCAGGTCCTTTCCCCTGGTCCTTTCCCTGGTCCTTTCACTTGGTCCTTTCCCTGTCCTTTCCCTTGGTCCTTTCCCTGGCCCTTTCCCTGTCCCTTTCCCCTGGTCCTTTCCCTGTCCCTTTCCCCTGGTCCTTTCCCCTGGCCCTTTCCCTGGTCCTTTTGTCTCTATAGCTTTGCAATCAAATCAAATCAAATGTATTTATAAAGCCCTTCGTACATCAGCTGATATCTCAAAGTGCTGTACAGAAACCCAGCCTAAAACCCCAAACAGCAAGCAATGCAGGTGTAGAAGCACGGTGGCTAGGAAAAACTCCCTAGAAAGGCCAAAACCTAGGAAGAAACCTAGAGAGGAACCAGGCTATGTGGGGTGGCCAGTCCTCTTCTGGCTGTGCCGGGTGGAGATTATAACAGAACATGGCCAAGATGTTCAAATGTTCATAAATGACCAGCATGGTCAAATAATAATAATCACAGGCAGAACAGTTGAAACTGGAGCAGCAGCACGGCCAGGTGGACTGGGGACAGCAAGGAGTCATCATGTCAGGTAGTCCTGAGGCATGGTCCTAGGGCTCAGGTCCTCTTAGAGAGAGAAAGAAAGAGAGAAAGAGAGAATTAGAGAGAGCATACTTAAATTCACACAGGACACCGGATAGGACAGGAGAAGTACTCCAGATATAACAAACTGACCCTAGCCCCCCGACACATAAACTACTGCAGCATAAATACTGGAGGCTGAGACAGGAGGGGTCAGGAGACACTGTGGCCCCATCCGATGACACCCCCGGACAGGGCCATTTGCAATGAGTGCTTTGGTGTTTCAGTCCTATCAGTTGTCAAGGTGCACTTGACTAAATTGTCCAGCATTTGAGACTTAACCTAGACTTGACTGTTAGTGATTCAACTACAGTACATCACAACCAACGTTACCAAGGACTCTCCACATGACACTTTCCTAACTGCAAGTCTGTCAGGTCAAGATCACAGTCTGAAAGTACTGATTTCAAGTATGCTCTCATTATTGGCCACATTCCCTCCTCTGTCTTCTCCCACAGTGATACCCAACACCTTACTCAATGCAAGTCCCTCAAGATATGAAAAAATAGCCCACAAAACAAATACTATCTACCTGTTGACTGACTGTCCCTCTATCTCCCCTCACAGTGACGTGTCCCATGAACGAGGTCCTAACAGCCTCCACGGGCGTCATCATGAGCCAGTCCCCCGGTAGCGGCTTCCCCCACTTTGAGTCCTGTTCCTGGGTGGTCAAGGTAGAGCCGGGCTACAACATCACATTTACTATACAACACTTCCAGACCAGCCGGCAGTTTGACGAGTTGGAGATCTTTGACGGTGAGTGTCTATTACTTTTTTAACGTTGTGTATACTACCTGTATTGTTATATAGACTACCTGTGTTGTTGTGTATATACTACCTGTGTTGTTGTGTATATACTACCTGTATTGTATATACTACCTGTGTTGTTGTGTATATACTACCTGTATTGTATATACTACCTGTGTTGTTGTGTATATACTACCTGTATTGTTGTGTATATACTACCTGTATTGTATTTACTACCTGTATTGTTGTGTATATACTACCTGTATTGTTGTGTATATACTACCTGTATTGTTGTGTATATACTACCTGTATTGTTGTGTATATACTACCTGTATTGTTGTGTATATACTACCTGTATTGTTGTGTATATACTACCTGTATTGTTGTGTATATACTACCTGTATTGTTGTGTATATACCACCTGTATTGTTGTGTGTATAATTCCTATATTGTTGTAATTACTGCCTGTATTGTTGTATATACTACAGGTGTTGTTGTATATACTCCCTGTATTGCTGTATATACTACCTGTGTTGTAATATACTACCTGTGTTGTATATACTGCCTGTATTGTTGTATATACTGCCGGTATTGTTATATATACTTCCTGTATTGTTATATGTACTGCCTGTATTGTTGTATATACTGCCTGTATTGTTGTATTTACTAAATGTATATACTGCCTGTCTATACTACCTGTGTTGCTGTACAGCAATCTTTAAGTCATACCACAGATTCTCAATTGGATTGAGGTCTGGGCTTTGACTAGGCCATTCCAAGACATTTAAAGGTGTCCCCTTAAACCACTCAAGTGTTGCTTTAGCAGTATGCTTAGGGTCATTGTCCTGCTGGAAGGTGAACCTCCATCCCAGTCTCAAATCTCTGGAAGACTGAAACAGGTTTCCCTCATTAAGTTTCCCTCATGTAGCGCCATCCATCATTCCTTCAATTCTGAGCAGTTTCCCAGTACCTGCCGATGAAAAGACATTCCAACAGCATGATGCTAGCACCACCATGCTTCACTATAGGGATGGTGTTCTTGGGGTGTTGAGGTTTCCGACAGATATAGCATTTTCCTTGATGGCAATACTTGCGTACTATTGTTTGTAGAGATGAATGTGGTACCTTCAAGCGTTTGGAAATTGCTCCCAAGGGTGAACCAGACTTTTTTCTGAGGTCTTGGCTGATTTCTTTTGATTGTCTCATGATGTCAAGCAAGGAGACACTGAGTTTGAAGGTAGGCCTTGAAATACATCCACGGGTACACCTCCAATTGACTCAAATGATGTCAATTAGCCTATCAGAAGCTTCTAAAGCCATGAAATCATTTTCGGGAATTTTCCAAGCTGTTTAAAGGCACCGTTAACTTAGTGTATGTAAACTTCTGACCCACTGGAATTGTGATACAGTGAATTATAAGTGAAATTATCTGTCTGTTAACAATTGTTGGAAAAATGACTTGTGTCATGCACAAAGTAGTAACCGACTTGCCAAAACTATAGTTTGTTCATTAACAAGACATTTGTGGAAATTGAAAATGAGTTTTAATGTCTCCAACTTAACTAAACTTTCCACTTCAACTGGATGCACTTTTCCATGTTTTATTATTTAGAATTTTTAGAAACAAGTTTATTTTGTTTTTTTCCCCGATTTGGACTATTCTGTGTCCATTACATGAAACCCCCCCAAAATCAATTTAAATTACATCTCGTTGTGCAACAAAATAGGAAAAATGCCAAGGTGGTGTATCAAGGGATAAGGCGAGACCCAGATGCAGGAGGCAGATGGTGGTGTATCAAGGGATAAGGCGAGACCCAGATGCAGGAGGCAGATGGTGGTGTATCAAGGGATAAGGCGAGACCCATATGCAGGAGGCAGATGGTGGTGTATCAAGGGATAAGGCGAGACCCATATGCAGGAGGCAGATGGTGGTGTATCAAGGGATAAGGCGAGACCCAGATGCAGGAGGCAGATGGTGGTGTATCAAGGATAAGGCGAGACCCAGATGCAGGAGGCAGATGGTTGGAGTTTTACAATGTTTATTCATAAGGAGGAGAAAAGAGAATGTGGCAAAAAAGGTCAAAACCAGATCAGAGTCCAGGACGTACAGAGTGACAGACAGGCTCTTGGTCAAGGCAGGCAGAATGGTCAGACAGGCGGGTACAAAGTCCAGAAACAGGCAAGGGTCAAAACCGAGAGGACTAGAAAAAGGAGAACGCAAAAAGCAGGAGAACGGGAAAAATGATGGTTGACTTGGAAACATACAAGACGAACTGGCACAGAGAGACAGGAAACACTGGGATAAATACACTGGTACAGAGAGACAGGAAACACTGGGATAAATACACTGGTACAGAGAGACAGGAAACACTGGGATAAATACACTGGTACAGAGAGACAGGAAACACTGGGATAAATACACTGGTACAGAGAGACAGGAAACACTGGGATAAATACACTGGTACAGAGAGACAGGAAACACAGGGATAAATACACTGGGGAAAACAAGCAACACCTGGCGGGGTTGGAGACAATAACGAGGACAGGTGAAACTGATCAGGGTGTGACATGGTGAATACTTTTGCAAGGCACTGTAATGGCGCTGTACAACAGTGGTGTCCAGAACAGCATCTCGGAATGCACAGCTCATCGGTTCTTGTCACGGATTGCAGCAGACGACAACACCGGGTTGCACTCCTATTAGCTAAAAACAAGAAGAAGAGGCTCCAGTGGGCATGCGATCACTGGACCACTGAGGAGTAGAAAAACATTGCCTGGTCCGACGAATCCTGGTTCTTGTTGCAGCATGCTGATGGCAGTGTCAGAATTTGGCGTAAGCAGTAGGAGTCCATGAACCAATCCTGCCTGGTGTTGATGGTACAGGCTGGTGGCGGTGGTGTGGAAAATGTTAAGTCCCTTGATAGCAAATTAGCAACGTTTGAATGCCACACCTCATAGAATCCATGCCCCAAATAATTCAGACTGTTCTGGAGGCAACGGGGGGTTCGACCCAATACTAGAAAGGTGTACATAATAAACTGGCTGCTGATGACTGAACATTTTCCATTTTGTTGTCACACACTTTCTGATTAGATAGCTAGCTAACAATCTCATCTCATTACTTATGCACATGGCCTGAACAAAAGATCTGCTACAACAGTCCTATTTTTGTCAGAAAAACGAACTAACTATGCTCAAAAGCAGGCCCAGAAAATAGCGGTGTTCATTTAGTGTCAAGGATGAGTTCACTTTTTGCGCCCGTCCAGTGTTCGCACATAAGTAGCACAGATTACTAGCTAGACTAACTACCATGCTAGCCAGAGAGAGCCTAACTACATTGCTGGCTAGCTAGCTAGCTAACGTTAACTAAGTGAGAATGTGATGAGGACAGGGCTGCTACTGTCATGACTCTCTCTCTCTCTCTCGCTCTCTCTTTCTTTCTTTCTTTCTTTCTTTCTTTCTTTCTTTCTTTCTTTCTTTCTTTCTTTCTTTCTTTCTTTCTTTCTTTCTTTCTTTCTTTCTTTCTTTCTTTCTTTCTTTGGTGAGGATCATGGGTGCCAGATTAGCCCAAACTCCCTCTCTCCCAAAGGAGAGGAAAGGGGGAATTCGGACGGTTTTATCACTTTACACAACCGGACTGTAAATACCCTGTAAATAGCACTCTTTGGCTCTGCAGTATGGGGAATCAATAAATCCCTATACTGTGTGATTGTTTAGTTAGTTAGTAAATAAATCATTAAGCCAATTTGTGTATCGCTAAGGCTAGGGTTCGTGCAGATATCCAAGGATTATGCGACATCTAGAAAAGAGACTGATATAAGGCAATAAATGATTGATATCGATATATTATTGTGTTAATTCGGGAAACGGTAACTCATTAAATAAACTTTTCCCGTGGTGCCCCAAATTAAAAATAATGAATTGTTACATTATTAATTTAATTGAGTATTAATTAAACGTTGGAGGTAATTATTCAATAAATAGCAGTCATCACATGAATGATAGTCACTTCACGACACTACTCATCGTCAAACCAAAATGCATAGTCTCTCTCGCATCGTGATTGTAGGGCTGAATGATGTACAATGAGCAGCTCGTAGAGCACCCTCTTCAGGCAACCACTAAAACATTCAAAAAATGACTAGAAATGAGCAGACATATTTGTTGATGTTCTGTATATGAGATGGCCACTTTATTAGTGGAAACAAATATTTATCTGAAAGGCTAATGTCGGTCTGACTCTACACACTACCAACCTCTCTAAAGACGTGGGTGAGCTGGAGAGAAATGGTCTGACTCTACACACTACCGACCTCTCTAAAGACGTGGGTGAGCTGGAGAGAAATGGTCTGACTCTACACACTACCGACCTCTCTAAAGACGTGGGTGAGCTGGAGAGAAATGGTCTGACTCTACACACTACCGACCTCTCTAAAGACGTGGGTGAGCTGGAGAGAAATGGTCTGACTCTACACACTACCGACCTCTCTCAAGACGTGGGTGAGCTGGAGAGAAATGGTCTGACTCTACACACTACCGACCTATCTAAAGACGTGGGTGAGCTGGAGAGAAATGGTCTGACTCTACACACTACCGACCTCTCTAAAGACGTGGGTGAGCTGGAGAGAAGTGTTACTGATTCCTCTCTTTTTTTTTATCTTCCAACGAGCGGGGAGAGAACAGACGTGTAAGCCCTCGTGGGCTGCCAAACAGAGTGTGGATCGTTGGATTCTTGGATGGGAATCTGTTTCTCACTTCCCAGCTGCTATCTCTGCCATAGCAGCATGGGACCAAACTACACGGACGAGTACATTGGCAAAGCCTCAATAGAAAGAGCTTCTTTTGATTTAGGAGTTGACAGCTCCTGCTAACATGACAGACCACTAGAACTAGCATGTGTAGACGTGATACCACATGCTAAACACCTCAAGGCATTGGAATCCTCCCCCAACTGGTCAAGCTGACCAGGATGTCGCTACTGATCATGTCTAAACAGTTATTGACCCCATCGGCTCGAAAGGACCATGAAAAGTAGTCACACCATCAATGTTTATGAGGTGTCATATGAACCCAGGGTTGTTAGAGTTTCATTATGTCATATGAACCCAGGGTTGTTAGAGGTTCATTATATCATATGAACCCAGGGTTGTTAGAGGTTCATTATGTCATATGAACCCAGGGTTGTTAGAGTTTCATTATGTCATATGAACCCAGGGTTGTTAGAGGTTCATTATATCATATGAACCCAGGGTTGTTAGAGGTTCATTATGTCATATGAACCCAGGGTTGTTACGGGTTTCATTATGTCATATGAACCCAGGGTTGTTAGAGGTTCATTATGTCATATGAACCCAGGGTTGTTAGAGTTTCATTATGTCATATGAAAGAGGAAGGGTTAGATGTAGGGTTGTAATGTGATGATGCAGTGTGTATTATACGGTACTATGTTGTTGTGAACTGTGATTAGTGGAGTGATGGTATGTGATGCATCATTATGGGGGGGTAGTGTATGGAGGATGTCACATTTAAAGTAAGACAA
Organism: Oncorhynchus kisutch; assembly: GCF_002021735.2. Classification (NCBI taxonomy): domain Eukaryota; kingdom Metazoa; phylum Chordata; class Actinopteri; order Salmoniformes; family Salmonidae; genus Oncorhynchus; species Oncorhynchus kisutch. The sequence goes on from NC_034187.2 coordinate 86,948,944, forward strand.
TAAGTCCAAGTCTCTCTCTCTCTTATCTAATCTATACAGGTCCGTCCAGACAGAGTCCTCTCCTGGTCACTCTGAGTGGAAACTACTCATCTCCTCTCAGCATCACCAGCTCCAACAACAAGGTCTACCTCCACTGGTCCTTCGACCACACCACCAGCCACAAAGGCTTCCGCATACGATACTCAGGTGAGTCCATGAAGAGAGTGTGTGTGTGTGTGTGTGTGTGTCTCGAACAGGTGGTCTCATGTTTAAACCCTATGTGAGTTGTTATTCTGTTCTCATTCCCTCCTAAAGATGAAGGATGTGTTGATATAGGGACACCTGCATTTTGTTGGATGAGTTATCACTGTATCAATATTTAAAGAGCTCCCTCTGTTACGTATCAACACTCCTCAGGCAGATTGACTAATCACCCCTCCATCGTTCTCCCTCTCTCACCACAGTCCTCCTTGCATCTGTACCGCCCTCCCTCCCTCCCTCCCTCCCTCCCTCCCTCCCTCCCTCCCTCCCTCCCTCCCTCCCTCCCTCCCTCCCTCCCTCCCTCACCACAGTCCTCCTTGCATCTGTACCCCGATCCCTCCCTGCCTCCCTGCCTCCCTCCCTCCCTCCCTCCCTCCCTCCCTCCCTCCCTCCCTCCCTCCCTCCTCCCTCCCTCCCTCCCTCCCTCCCTCCCTCCCTCCCTCCCTCCCTCTCTTACCACAGTCCTCCTTGCATCTGTACCGCCATCCCTCCCTCCCTCCCTCCCTCCCTCCCTCCCTCCCTCTCTTACCACAGTCCTCCTTGCATCTGTACCGCCATCCCTCCCTCCCTCCCTCCCTCCCTCCCTCCCTCCCTCCCTCTCTTACCACAGTCCTCCTTGCATCTGTACCGCCATCCCTCCCTCCCTCCCTCCCTCCCTCCCTCCCTCCCTCCCTCCCTCCCTCCCTCCCTCCCTCCCTCTCTTACCACAGTCCTCCTTGCATCTGTACCGCCATCCCTCCCTCCCTCCCTCCCTCCCTCCCTCCCTCCCTCCCTCCCTCCCTCCCTCCCTCCCTCCCTCCCTCCCTCCCTCCCTCCCTCCCTCCCTCCCTCCCTCCCTCTCTCCCTCTCTTACCACAGTCCTCCTTGCATCTGTACCGCCATCCCTCCCTCCCTCCCTCCCTCCCTCCCTCCCTCCCTCCCTCCCTCCCTCCCTCCCTCCC